>NC_054549.1:23737646-24112646 GCF_017654505.1 Polyodon spathula
AAACAGATGTAGAGTATTTAGGTTGCTATATGATAGGTGTTATTTTATTTTGAATACACTACAGCAAAAATTATTTTTTGGTGGTTTGCGCAATATTATGCTGCTGTTGCTTTAATTGGAAGAGAAGCACGCTGTGGGGGGGGGGGGGAAACGTTTGCTGGGCGGCCCTCATGCGTTATGTATTTTAGTTTCAGAAAACAAAAGGGAAACACTTGTGCATCAAGAAATGGGTATTGAACGAAGGACTTCTCATCTTGACATTGAAAACTTTGTGAACCTGGTATAAACTTTACGGGCTTACAATGTAAGCTGTCTACTTGTGCACAAGCATTTGCCTTTACCTCTGGTAGCGTAAGGACAGAGTTAGGGTGGGTAATGAGTACAGTACATAAAATGTTGCACCCGTCGTATTCAATAGGAAAACAATTCAAATATTCACATCCCTAATCCTATATAAAAAACACTTTTAAACATATATATACAAACTAAGAACAATATCTTTGGAGCGGTGTCGCTGTAGACTCTCCTAAGTCAGCGCTAATCTTGCTGAGTGATACCAACAAGTCCTTCAAAGATTGTGAATGGTATTTTTGACCTGAACACATCGGATCCTAAATCAAAAACTGAAACTATTCGATCACGTATCTGGGTATCCATCGGGACGTTTTACTGTGAGACTGGATATGATGTGAAAGGAGTGTTGAATTCACAACAAATAAAGCTTCTCTTTTATCTGCAAGTCTGGGAAACTGACGCCAAACAAGGCAGAACGTTGCCTTTTTTTCACTGTCATAATGAAGCTCCACTCTGTTCGTTTCAGTTTTTTTTTTATAGTTACTTAATTATTGGTTTCAGCGCTTTCCTTTTTGGCTACTGATCGCCTTAGTTTATAGAAACCCCAGAATTGGTTAAAAGATTTGGCCGTAGGAACGATACAAACACAGCACCTTGGTATATAGCTTCAAAATCTGACGGGGAAAACAATCTGACGTTGTCGCGGGAAATTTGATTAGTCGTGGTAGTTTTTAAAAAGGTTTGTCGTCCCAGCCTTTTGACAGTTGTAAGTTACCATTTTAATGTAGGTGCTGTTGTGCATGACTAGATTCAAAACAAAAATAAAGTCAGGAAATAATATGTCGCAAACCAGCTATTGCAAAGACTGGAGATGGAAATGCGGTTTGAATAGCCCACAAGAGAACACTCAAGCACAGCATAAGAGGGTACACAAAATAACTTGATAAAATAAAAAAACACTCAAAAAATGTGAGCACTGTCATTCGTCTACTGCTCCCACAGAGTGTTAGTAAACGCCACACTGCATCTCAAAAGTACTCTAAGCGCTAAAACCACACATTGTATAGCCAGCATTGCATACCATGCAAACATGGCACCAATGGAACCAAATTAAAATCCCTTCCAACACCACCCCCAAGCCTGGTGTCCATCACGTGTACCAAGCAGGCTGCAAAAACAGTGTCACAAACACAATCCTGGAGGAAAACAAATAATAATGTCAAACAAAACAGGCAAGATGGAGGAATGTCTGATTATAGTAGTGCAGCAATATCCTGTTCTTTATGATAAGCAGCACAAGAAATATCTCTTAAAGAGTACGAAGAAATTATGGGAAAATATAAGTGACAAAATCACAATTCCAGCTAAGCACTGTTTGGTATATTAAACAGTTTTTTTTTTCTATAAAACTGCGTTGTCTGACATTACATCTGTGTTTACTGTATTTAAAAAAAAAAAAAGAAAACGCATTGGAATGTATCGAAATGATTGCGTTTGGTAGTCCTATCTGTACTTCTAATTTTGTTAATAGAAGTATCCCCATAACATGATGCTGCCACCACTAAGCTTAACAGTTGAGATGGTGTTGAATGGGTGATGTGCATTGTTGGGTTTGCACCAGACGTAATGGAATTTAGACCGAAAGTTCAATTTTTTCCCTTTTGTCTTTTCCACAACCTTTTTCCACATATCTGTAGTATCATCTACATGCTTTTTCACAAACACTATACATGCTTTAAGATGAGGCTTTTTGGAGTAGTTATGGCTTTTCTTGCCATTGAACATTTACAGTGGTGATGTGTGAACACTGACTCCCATCTCAGACACAGCACTTTGCAGATCTCTCAAGGTCATGGTTGGCTTCAGAGTGACATCCTGAACCAGTTTCCAGCTTGCCCAGCTGCTCAGTTTGGGAGAACGACCTGATCTGGGTAGTGTCTGGATGGTAAGATGCATCTTCCACTTAATGATGGACTTAACTGTGCTGAGAGGGATAATCAGCACATTTTGAAATTTTCGTATTCCTCCCCTCTGCGCCTCTCTTACGCTTAATCCATGATTGTTTCGAATTTTACTTTTTCACTGTGTGAGTTGCAGCTTGAAAGTCTTTATATACTTGAGGGAAATTATCTACAAGTTTAACTACTTTGAGTACACACAGGCTGAAACATTTCACTAATTTTGTGACCTTTCAAAAAAATAATTTGCACCTCAGCTGATTTAGGGCTGCAGTAACAAACCGGTTGAATACTTATGCAACTGAAACTAATTTGTTTTTCTCTGTAAATCTTATTTATATTCTATATGCATTTTTAACTTTATCAATGTGGAGTAGTTTTTACGGATTCTACATGTAAACTCTAATTTGAAAGCATTGTGGAGTACACTCAAGTGCCAACAAATTGTGAAAACTTGGCAGGGGCGTGTGAATATCTCTGCAAACCCCTGTTGTACGTTCGATAGTTCTAGTGTTAAATAAGTCTAATGTGGGGGTTTACATGGGAATGGAAGTTTACAAGCTTTGTATACTGATGTACAAAAGAAACATAACACTCAGGTCTAATGGATTTGATCAAATATTTTAAACAGATATCAAACCAAATCACAGAAAATGTGAACAAAAATACAGATCAAAGAGTCATGATAAATTTTCAGTATGAAACATGACACACTGTCAAAATGAAAACAAAATTAGTATCGGGTATGACCTCCCTGAGCATTAACACAATCCTGGCAGTGTTGATGCATAGACCTGATCAGCCTCCGGAAAGACTGCTGTGGGATGTTCCTCCACTCTTCCTGTGCAGCTGCAGCCAGCTGGCGAAGTTTGGATGGTCGCGGTTGTCTCCTGTGGATGGCACTGGCGATTTGGTGCTACAGATGTTCTATTGGACTCAGGTAAGGAGAAAAAGCTGGCCACGGCAAAACCTCGAAATTGTTTTCTTGAAGTTGTGCAATTGAAATCCTAGCACTATGTGGTTAAAGGAGTCCTCCCCACATGCATCCAAACTCCACTACCCAACGGTTGACTTGAACAACACAACAGCAGCATAGCGCTCACACGATGTGGTGGGCTGATTGTAGTGACATCGCCTTCCAGCCGTGGCTGTACCTCACAGCGCGGTTTCCTGGTGTGCTGATGTTGAAAGTAGAACATCTCATGATCGGGCAAATTTCCGCAGACAGACCACCTGCAACCAGGGCAATCTTAATACGCAGCGGGGCCATGGTTACATATCTTTTGAGTTCGTCTTTTAATAAATAATGTCTTTTCAAATGCTATTTATAAGATTTCTTAATCAATTAATTTGGGCACACTTAATTACCCCAAGGGGGGCTCAAGTACCAAACACTGAGCACCTGGCGTTTTATGAAATCACATGACTTGAGCTCAGTATTTTTTTATCCCAAGGAACAATATTACTCAAACAATCAACAAACCTATCTGCTCACTGTTTAAATGTAAATAACATTATGCATGTACCCAATGAGCTAATGATGTAAAACTTAGACTTGCGTTTTCATTGTGCATATAAATTGGAGCAAAAGTTTGGAAATTCTTGCCTGTTAGGTCTGTGGTCGTTACAAGCCCAAGATAAGTATATAAAGGCAATCTTCATAGACCTAAAAAGACAGTCCTTATAAAATGCCAAATTTTCAACAATACTGGATGCTACCTTGTGATAAGAAGTATTCTTGAAGATTTTATGCTTGGTGTTTTTTTTTCTTATATTTGAATATTTATTTGCTAGAACTGTGTTTTGTGATTTTGGTCCAAAAAATTTTTTTTTTTTTTCTGTCCGTCCTCTTGTTATGAAAAATTCTCCTCTCACTCACTACAGCACATTGTGGAACTGGTTGTATTTTATCTTTTTTTTTTTTTTTAGGACATTTGTCAGAAGACAAACTCGGATTATATTGGTAAAGGAGAAAGATTCAATGATGGAGCTGTCCTTATTAAAGAGGAGAGTCCTGTACTAGAATCAGTCCGTATTGAAGAGGAGAGTCCTGTACTAGAATCAGTCCGTATTGAAGAGGAGAGTCCTGTACTAGGATCAGTCCATATTCAAGAGGAGAGTCCTGTACTAGAATCAGTCCATATCAAACAGGAGAGTCCTGTACTAGAATCAGTCAATCTTGAAGAGGATAGTCTTATACTAGAATCAGTCTATATTAAAGAGGAGATTCCTGTACTAGAATCAGCCCTTATTAAAGAGGAGATTCCTGTACTAGAATCAGCCCTTATTAAAGAGGAGAGTCCTGTACTAGAATCAGCCCATATTAAAGAGGAGAGTCCTGTACTAGAATCAGCCCATATTAAAGAGGAGAGTCTTGCACATGAATCAGTCCATATTAAAGAGGAGAGTCCTGCATTAGAATCAGTCCATATTAAAGATGAGATTCCTGAAGTAGAACCTGTCCATGTTAAAGAGGAAGGTAATCATTTTAAAACAAGCAGCTTAAAGGGCTCTCTGTCCTGTACAGAATGTGGAAAGAGTTCCAGTCAGTTACAAAACCTGAAACTTCACCAGAGAACCCACACAGGAGAGAGACCGCATGTCTGTGCCGACTGCGGGAAGAGTTTCAGTCACTCAGGAAAACTGAAAAAACACCAGCGAACTCACACAGGAGAGAAACCATATGTCTGTGCTGACTGCGGGAAGAGTTTCAGACATTTTGGATCTCTAAAGACCAACAGCGAATAAACACACTGGACGAGAAACCAAATGTCGGTGGCCGGTGGGAAGAGTTTCTAGTCAGTCAGCAATTACAATGCAACCAGCGAATTCACACATGGCGTGAAACAAATGTCTGTGCGACTGTGGAAGAGTTTCAGGGAGATTAGGGAGCGGTAAAACCACAGGAGAATTCACACTGGAGAGAAACCAAATGTATGTGCTGAGTGTGGGAAGAGTTTCAGTCAGTCAAGCAATTTGAAAATACACCAGAGAATCCACTGGTGAGAAGCCAAAATGTATGTGCTGACGGTGGGAAGGGTTTCAGGACATTAGGCCATCTAAGGCACCACCAGCGAATTCACACAGGAGAGAAACCGTATGTCTGTGCTGGCTGTGGGAAGAGTTTCAGACATTTACAGAACTTGAAACTTCACCAGAGAATCCACACTGGAGAGAAACCATTTGTCTGTGCTGACTGTGGGAAGACTTTCAGTAAGTCAAGCCATTTGAAAATACACCAGCGAATCCACACTGGAGATAAAGCATATCTGTGTAGTAAATGTGGGGAAAGTTTCAATCACTTATCAAATCTTAAAAAACACCAGTTAATTCACACAGAAGAGAAGCCGCTGTAACGACTGTGGGAAAAGTTTCAGCCGGATAGACAAATTGAAACTTCACCAGCGAATTTACACTGGAGAGAAACCACATATTCTGTGCTGACTAGTTCTGCATGAAATGATTATTAATGTAATCGATTAATCAATTAGTCGGATAAATACCAACACGTCAATCAGTAGCTAGCAAGTGGGACCATTTTTAACAGATTTTTGTGTACCCAGTAAAATATGTGTCTCAAGATGGTTGTACTTGCTTTGCTTCTCTATTTCAGCAACACAAAATACTCTACAATTTCTAAAGTATTTAATAAAGTTTCCTTGTGAAAACAACTGCCAGGTCCAATGATAGCATTGAGACCATTAAAAAAATGAAAGTTCTAACGTTGACCACAAAAAAAAAGGAATTTTCTTTACTTGTAAAAAAAACAAAAATTGTCTAACTTCTCTATACATTATTACATTTTGCAGCAGGATGTAATTTTTTGAGGAACTTAAGGACATTAATTATAGTTGGTCTGTTCAAGTCAATCAGTGGCCAATACAAGTACATTGTTAGTCGCCGAATTTAGTGCAAGACCATCAAGAATGTTAAAATAGGTATTTAATCGTAAGAGATTAACTTTTTTTTTTTTTTTTTAAAGGTGGCCTTGTTATTTATCATCTCTGGGTGTTTTACATTACATTGATCAGTGTTTAAATACATAACCTTTACAGAAAAATAAAATGTGGTTCAATTACTATATATATACACTGTAACTCCGTTATTATTTGTAATTATATTGAAGTCTATGTTGTTTTGATGCATATCAATAAAGTTTGTTAATATACTTTTATAGGGAGAGGGGATTTTGGTCCTAGTGTAAAAAAATAGGAGAAAACAGGCACTTAAATAAAACAAAACAAGAAGACATGGGGAGTCTAGCCCTAGTTGATAGTCTGTATATCATACTGTAATTTGCAGGAAACATTTGCCTTAAATAAATTAATACTAATCCTACTGTCTGTGTACGCTATCTTTTAAATGTTTTTCTTTTTTTTAATATATTTTAGCTCTTGGAATATCTAGACACTGTAATCACCTTCTGCACATCTCTCTTGCTTAAAAACTGTCGGTGTGTGTGTATTTGGGGGATGGGCCCACATCACTGCTTTCTTCTGCGTGCTCGCTGTTTGTTAAAGAATGACCCGCACTGCGGCAGTGTGACCAAGGCTTAAGCAGCTCTATCTGTGATGAGGAGGGAGGGAGGGTGTAGATGAATCCATGCTAAAAATATTCATCGAAGATGGCAAAATTTACTTTCGAGATATTTCGAGATGTACGATTATACTGTAAATTTGCTCTAAATCGTAAATCTCGAAAAACTACTCAAAAACTACTAAATCTTTTGTAGTCATTTTTGTGATTACTAGTATACAAATACATGGTAATTTGATCTATCGTGTTTTCTGACTTTATGTTGAACCAAAAGACACACATTTGTCCTTTTTCCCATTGGAAATAGTGATATTTTTAATTATCACTGTCCTGGTCACAAAAGAAAGTTTGTGGGGAATAATAGCCATTTCTATACTTTTGAGGCATAAGCAAAAGTATTTGACCTCTTTAGTACAACCGGCCCCCATGGATTTAGATGTGGGAATACACTCTGAGGCCTGGTCTTTGAACAACCCGTCAAAGAATATTTTTTTAGATGGACACCCAAAGTCATGCCACTGTGCAACGCAGCCAAGTCCTTCCTCACATACTTTGCATTGTTTTCTAATTTGTAAATATTTTGTTTTGTTAATTACTGTACTTGTTTGTTTTGACAGCGAAGGCCTTTGGTAGGAGGCCTGCCATGATAAAGGGGTGTGCAGCCAGTACAGTATTGTTTAATTATTTTTAGATCAGGGTCTCCCTCCACCCCTTGCTAAACAAAAGATAGTGGCAAGTACCCAATCAGCAGTCTCACACATGTAATTTCTCTGACAATACAAGTGATAATAGTTAGTGAAACCATTCTCCATTACTTGATAGACGTGAAATATCGTTATAACATTTGGTAAAACAATTCTTAAGCCTATATTCTGTTAGTTATAACAAATTATTGGTAAATTGAAAAAATCACAGACTAGATGTACCACCAACAAAAAGCACTTACTAGTGTATTAAAGGAGTTAGTACGTTTGTTATTATAATCTTTGTGACTATAAGACATTTCTGGATCAGCCTTAACCTTTCACAGATTATTTCATGCACATCTTCATTGACTATTCATTTTTCTAACGTTTTCAAGAGAAACAGCAGAGAAGAGATGCTTAGTATCCTCAAATTTTGCCCCAACTTGATAGCACTTACTGTTATTTATAAAAGACAGTACTAAAGTTGAAGTAGAATTCAAAAGAAACTGTTGTAACTTTGGATTAAACAGAACATGTTCAGGTGCAAGCTTTTAGACGCCAATAAAGCTACCCCAAGAAAAAGCACTTACTATAGTAAATGAAAGTGAATGCCTTTTTTGTAAGTAGCCTGACTGGTTAAAAAAAGTTAAATGCTGTTTCTATAATTGGTCATTATTGAATTTAAAATATCATTAGCAAAGTAAAGTTTGATTCATTTTAGCCAACAAAACAGTATAGCCCAGGCTTCCAAATGAGAATAAGCAAATGAAACTACGCAAATAATAAAAACAACTCTCCACCACATAACTCAAACCAGTGCTTATATTACAGTTATCCTTCTGAATAAAACAAATGTTTTCTGTTCAATACTGTGACCTGGCAATACAATTCTCCATGTGAAGGTTCATTGTTCTGTGTTTCATTTGGGTAAATAAAAAGCAGCATCGAATTCGCACATTTGCAAAAACTTGATAACGTTATTATTACAAGAAACAAATCTAGTACTAAAGTTGGAGATGATTTCAAAAGGAAACGTTGTTGTAGGATATGAATGAGAAACAAAAGTGATTTGACGAATTACTTGTTGAAATGCAGCAATAAAGCTACCCCAAAGAAAAGCACTTACTACAAAAAAGTAAAGTGAATGCCCCCTTTAGAAGTAGCCTGAAACTGTTCATTTGTATCAAAAATAAAGATGCTAATTGAGAGTTCTCTTCGGAGATAGACAGAGCGAATTTTCTGGTGAAAAAATCAACTACAGAGTACCCCAACAAAAAGCACTTACTATTAAAAACAACAAGTTAGTGCTTAAGTTAAACATTCATTGTGACTATTAAAATCTGAAAGTATTTCTACTCCTGGGAGAACAAAGTGTTTTTAAAAGATATACACTTAAGACTTACTTAGCTTCATCATGTGCAAATCCTTGGTGAAACAAATCTTTCTTCTTTGCAGCAATGTCATGTCCATCTGGATGTCTTGCAGTAATGTTCCTACAACAAAAATGCTCCTTTTATGATGTGGAAGATATCTGCCAAAAAGTGGTCTGTTTGCAAACAACCCCCTTCCGTGCACCATCGACATATATGTTTCAATGAAAGTTATTTAACCTCTTTCTGCGTTGCTAAACAAAAGTTAGTGGCAAGTACCCACTCAGCAGTCTCACACATATAGTTTCTCTGTCAATACAAGTGATAATTTTTAGCGAAAACATTCTCCATTACTTGATAGACGTGAACTATCATTATACCATTTGTTAAAACAATTCTCAATCCTATATTCTGTTAGTTATAACAAATTTTTGGTAAATTGAAAAAAACACAGACAAGATGTACCACCAACAAAAAGCAATTACTAGTGCATTAAACGAGTTAGCACTTTTGTTATTATAGTCTTTGTGACTATAAGACATTTCTGAATCAGCCTTATCTTTTCACAGATTATTTCATGTAAATCTTCATTGACTATTCATTTTTCTAACGTTTTCAAGAGAAACAGCAGAGAAGAGAAGCTTAGTATCCTCAAATTTTGCCCCAACTTGATAGCACTTACTGTTATTTATAAAAGACAGTACTAAAGTTGAAGTAGAATTCAAAAGGAAATGTTGTAACTTTGGATTAAACAGAACATGTTCAGATGCAAGCTTTTAGACGCCAATAAAGCTACCCCAAGAAAAAGCACTTACTATAGTAAATGAAAGTGAATGCCTTTTTTGTAAGTAGCCTGACTGGTTAAAGAAAGTTAAATGCTGTTGCTATAATTGGTCATTATTGAATTTAAAATATCATTAGCAAAGTAAAGTTTAATTCATTTTAGCCAACAAAACGGTAGAGCCCAGGCTTCCAAATGAGAATAAGCAAATGAAACTACGCAAATAATAAAAACAACTCTCCACCACGTAACTCAAACCAGTGCTTATATTACAGTTATCCTTCTGAATAAAACAAATGTTTTCTGTTCAATATTGTGACCTGGCAATACAATACTCCATGTTAAGGTTCATTGTTCTATGTTTCATTTGGGTAAATAAAAAGCAGTATAGAATTCGCACATTTGCAAAAACTTGATAACCTTATTATTACAAGAAACAAATCTAATACTAAAGTTGGAGATGATTTCAAAAGGAAACGTTGTTGTAGGATATGAATGAGAAACAAAAGTGATTTGAAGAATTACTTGTTGAAATGTAGCAATAAAGCTACCCCAAAGAAAAGCACTTACTCCAAAAAAGTAAAGTGAATGCCCTCTTTTGATGTAGCCTGAAACTGTTCATTTGTATCAAAAATAAAGATGCTGATTGAGAATTCTCATCGGAGATAGACAGAGCGAATTATCTGGTGAAAAAATCAACTACAGATTACCCCAACAAAAAGCACTTCTTATTAAAAACAACAAGTTAGTGCTTACGTTAAAGTATTTATTGTGACTATTAAAATCTGTAAGTATTTCTACTCCTGGGAGAACAAAGTTTTTTAATAGATATACACTTAAGCCTTACTTTGTTCCAGATTGTCCAAATCCTTGTTGAAACAACTGTTTCTCTTTGCAGCAATGTCTTCTTCTTCTGGATGTCTTGCAGTACTGTTCCTACTACAAAAATGCTCCCTTTTATGATGTGGAAGGAATCCGCCAAAAAGTGGTCTATTTGCAGCCAAGCCCCTTCCTTGCACCATCAACATATATGTTTCAATGAAAGTTATTTAACCTCTTTCTGCATTGCTAAACAAAATATATTGGCAAGTACCCACTAAGCAGTCTCGCACATGTAGTTTATCTGTCAATACAAGTGATAATAGTTAGTGAAATTATTCTCCATTACTTGATAGACATGAAATATCATTATAACATTTGGTAAAACAACTTGTAAGCCTATATTCTGTTAGTTAAAACAAATTATTGGTAAATTGAAAAAATCACAGACTAGATGTACCACCAACAAAAAGCACTTACTAGTGTATTAAAGGAGTTAGTACTTTTGTTATTATAATCTTTGTGAGTATAAGACATTTCTGGATCAGCCTTATCCTTTCACTGATAATTTCATGCACATCTTCTTGACTATTCATTTTTTTAAACTTTGGAAGTGAAACAGCAGAGAAGAGAAGCTTAGTATCCTCAAATGTTGCCCCCACTTGATAGCACTTACTGTTATTTATAAAATACAGTACTAAAGTTGAAGTAGAATTCTAAAAGAACTGTTGTAACTTTGGATTAAAAAGAACATTTTCAGATGCAAGCTTTTCAATGCCATTAAAACTTCTCCCAAAAAAAGCACTTACTATAGTAAATGAAAGTGAATGCCCTTTTTGTGAGTAGCCTGATTGGTTAAAAAAAGTTAAATGATGTTGCTATAATTGGTCATTTGTGAATTTAATATAACATTAGCAAAGTAAAGGTTTATTTTAGCCACCAAAACTGTAGAGCCAAGGCGTCCAAATGAGAATAAGCAAATGAAACTACGCAAATAATAAAAACAACTCTCCACCACATAGCTCAAACCAATGCTTATATTACAGTTATCCTTCTGAATAAATCAAATGTTTTCTGTTCAATACTTTGACCTGGCAATACATTTCTCCAGGTTCAGGTTCATTGTACTGTGTTTCATTTGAGTAAATAAAAAGCTGTATATTATTCTCACATTTGCTTTAACTTTATCGCCTTAAATTGTCCAACTTGCAATCTGTGCCATGTTTGCACGCTGTTTTTATATCAAAATCCATTTTGGGCCATAGAAATACATATGGGTGACATAGATTGTTTGCCCCTTGTCTGAGAATCAGCTTTGAATCAGCTTTTGGCCCAAAAGTATTTAATCCCCAACATACCCCAGTTACTTTTTCAATTTTGTTTACATTTGCTGGATACCATTAAGAAGCTGAATGAGAATAAGAAGCTGGAATATGAATAGGAATCTGTAATGCGAGTAACAAGCTGGCTTAATAAGAAGCTGGTTAATAAGGAGCCAACTTTAATATCATACTTTGGACCCCGTTGATCAACAAGTAAGAGCAATGGGATTCCTATGCATTTTTATTGGTTACATAGCGCTACGCCTACCCTACCAGTACCTGTATACATCAAAATAAGTTGAACATTACCTTGATGAGCAACAATACTGGCAGCACCCTCTGCAGTTCAACCTACAAACACCAGTAAGTGGTTAAACAGTTTAAAACAAAACAAATATTGTACTGAGACACCGGAACATTCTTACAAACATGAATGCTTTCCCCTGAGCTAGCCGAGACACTAGCTCATATCTACAAATGACCGCTTGTTAAGCAATCATGAAACGAGTCTCACCTATTACACAAGTATGCCTTATTATTAAAAATTCTGAGTCTGTTATTAAAAATGCATTGTCTATTTACTGTCTGTATCAATAAATTAATAGCAGCTGCTTTATTTAAAAACACGAATTCCTTTAGAAGCTTGTCATAGATTGAAGTCTGTTTCATATCCTTTCTCACTTTATGTATTGTTTACGCATGATTAAAAGGGTCTATTATTAAAAATACAGTGCATATTATTGAAAATAGTGTGTATATTTATATCTTATTAATTAAAGCAACTGCTCATTTAAAAAAGATGTAAATGTCTGTCTCTTTTTTAAATGATCAGCTTTACATTCTTAGCTCAGATCACAGTTACGGTTGCAATTCATGACTGAACAGTTTTGATTACTCTAACAATAGTACTTATTAATGTATTTTATGCATGTTTTATATACTCTTAAAATCTGTTTGATTTGCTGATATCAAAAGATCATCCTGTGGAAAAATGAAAAGGGATATGTTACTTTTTTTTTTTTTTTTTACTGTGCTGCCACAATTAAATGCGGTACACCTCCGAGGCATTAGTACTATTTGTAGTATTGATTGCAATAATAATAATAATAATAATAATAATAATAATAATAATAATAGGAGAAGGGGGTGAAAAATTTGAGTGCAGAGTGCCGGGACACTAAAGCCGTGTTTGAGTGGCCTGCAGTGTCCTAGGACACTGTCATAAGTGTAGAAACCAGCTGTTCTCAGTGTGCAGAACATTGTGAAGTGTTTTACTGTAGCCTATTTTAATTAGTCAATTTCAATTCAATTCGATTTAAATCGGTTAAAAAAAAATATTAGAGATAGAAAAAGTGGTATTTTGCTGGGTCACTAACATTTAATTTCCATTTAAATTTCCTAATAATCTCTACACTATGCAAGTGTCCTGTATACACATATTATTACTGTGTGAGTGTTGATATTGTGTCAACCACGGGTTCCTGTAGGCGGGGTGATCGCACAGCTGGAGGCTGAGATCGAACCCGGTACCTTCCGCACTGAAACACAATACGAGTGGTGCGAGTGGTCTGTTATTGAATATATTATTATTATTATTATTATTATTATTATTATTATTATTATTATTATTACACCGTGAATGTCCTGCATAGGGTAACATTATACACTGTGAGTGTCCTGCATAGGGTAACATTATACACTGTGAGTGTCCTGCATAGGGTAACATTATACACCATGAGTCTCCTGCATAAGATAACATTATACACTGTGAGTGTCCTGCATTGAATAACATTATACACTGTGAGTGTCCTGCATAGGGTAACATTATACACTGTGAGTGTCCTGCATAGGGTAACATTATACACCGTGAGTCTCCTGCATAAGATAACATTATACACTGTGAGTGTCCTGCATAGGGTAACATTATACACTGTAAGTGGCCTACATACACGGCAATTTCTAGCCTCTTGGGGGCCCTAAGCAGGATTTGATTTGCCACCCCCCCCTCACTGTAGCCCACTCCATTTGCCACCAACATAGGCTTAAGCCAACTGTCTTGAAATGTTTGTATGAGCACACATATGTACGAGAAAATATACAATGTACAAATAAACATTTAGATTAAAAAAAAAAAAAAAAAAAAAGTTCAACAAACCTCTTGCAGATCATGTTCATGTTACAAATGTAACAGTTATCATCTTATAAAGCCTGGAGACTGTTCATGCAAACTGCAAAGCAATATTAAGTCCCTTGCATGATGGTGTTATTGTTAAAATTTGATGACCCATATTATTTCAAAGATTGAAACTAATTGCCTCCCAGCAAAACCACAGCAACCTACAATGACCATATTCACACTGTCAGAAATATGTGATTTTAAAAAGGACAAGAATATAACATCAATATTAATAAGCAGATGGGTTCATACCTTTATTGACTTGCATTTGGTTCACTGCTACTTAAGTTGCTTTACACTGCTGAGACTGGTAACTGCTGAGACTGGTAACTGCTGCTGACTGGTAAGATTGGTGCTGATACTGCTGACACTGGTGCTGACACTGACTCATGCATTGAACGAGTTTAGCGCACAGTTTCTCACTCAATTCTAATATTCTTTTGTGAATATAAATCGACAATAGGAAGCAGTACAGTACTTCAGGCGGGGGAAACCAGTCGCAGAGGTCCTGGTGCTTCCTAGCGCA
The DNA here is from genome assembly GCF_017654505.1 of Polyodon spathula. Lineage (NCBI taxonomy): Eukaryota > Metazoa > Chordata > Actinopteri > Acipenseriformes > Polyodontidae > Polyodon > Polyodon spathula. The sequence continues at coordinate 23,752,115 of NC_054549.1, forward strand.
CAGGCTGGGTCGCTATAGATGTAAATACACAGCCACTGTGCTATAATAAAACGCTATGCTATGGCAGGTGGGGTGATACTTGGATGAGCTGAATGTCCAGTTAAAGTGAGGAGAAAAAAAAAAAACATACATGCATACAGACAGCCAGGGGTAGCTAGGAATGGAAATTTGGGTGGAGCCCCAACATCGGGTGGACGGGCAAGTACCTAAGGTCTGATGTCACAGGAAATAGTTTACATTACAAACATGATTTAAATCAATTAAAACTCTGAATACATCAAATATACATCAAATATCTCCATATGATATTTATAATGTACATTTTTATTTCCTGTGTGCAGTACCTTACTCTTTTCTCTATTAAATATAATTTGCCATGTGTCTGCCCAGTTCTGAATCTTGTCTAGATCATTTTGAATGACCTTTTCGCTGCAACAGTGTTTGCCACTCCTCCTATTTTTGTGTCGTCTGCGAATTTAACAAGTTTGCTTACTATACCAGAATCTAAATCATTAATGTAGATTAGGAATAGCAGAGGACCTAATACTGATCCCTGTGGTACTCCACTGGTTACCACACTCCATTCTGAGGTTTCTCCTCTAATCAGTACTTTCTGTTTTCTACATGTTATCCACTCCCTAATCCATGTACATGTGTTTCCTTGAATCCCTACTGCGTTCAGTTTGAGAATTAATCTTTTTTGTGGGACTTTGTCAAAAGCTTTCTGGAAATCTAAATAGACCATGTCATATGCTTTGCAATTATCCATTATCAATGTTGCATCCTCAAAAAAATCAATCAAGTTAGTTAGACATGATCTCCCTTTCCTAAAACCATGTTGACTGTCTCCCAGGACACTGTTACCATATAGGTAATTTTCCATTTTGGATCTTATTATTGTTTCCATAAGTATGCATATACTAGAAGTCAGGCTTACTGGTCTGTATTTACCTGGTTCAGTTTTGTTTCCCTTTATGTGGATCGGTATTATGTTTGCAATTTTCCAGTCTGTCAGTACCACCCCTGTGTCAAGAGACTGTTGCATGATCTTGGTTGGCGATTTGTAAATAAATTCTTTCATTTCTTTGAGTACTATTGGGAGGATCTCAGTTTTAAAAAGCAATTCAAATGAGACCATGTTGTGGTCTGAGTTTGTAGTGGTTCCCTGACCTCTGTTTTAGTTATTCTGTCTTCATTATTTGAAAAGATTAAATCATGGCATACCTCCCCTCTAGTAGGTCCTTTGACAAATTGTGTTAGGAAGCAGTCATTTGTCATTTCCACCAATTCAATTTCATCCGTCGTGCTCCCCACCGGGGTTTCCCATTTTATATGGGGGAAGTTGAAATCCCCCATTAGTATGGCTTCTCCTTTGCTACACGCATTTCTAATGTCATTGTATAACAGATTATTTTGCTCACCGTCTGAATCTGGTGGTCTATAGCATGCTACTATTGTTATGCCCTTTGAATTTTTGTCCGTTATTCTGACCCATATTGTTTCAGCTTTATTTTCTTTGTACAGGTTTAACACCTGGACTTCAAGACTGTTTCTTATGTATAGGACTACCCCTCCTCCTCGTCTGTCCTGCCTGTCTTTCCTATACAGTGTATACCCACAAATATTATATTCGTCCCCATCACTCTCAGACAACCAAGTTTCTGTAACACCTATCACATCATAGTTACTAGTTAGTGCAGTAGCTTCAAGTTTTGATGCGGTCTCCCTTCTGTTTTTTTGTTGATTTCTCCCCCCTTCCTTTCTAGTTTAAATGCTTCTGAACCTGCTCGAGGATCTTTTCTCCAAGTAGACTGGTTCCCTTTTTATTTAAGTGCAGTCTGTCCCATCTATACAGATAGTCCTTGTTGTAGAATGTGGTCCAATGATCAAGATAGGTAAAGCCTTTCCGTGTGCATCACGTCTTCAGCCATGCGTTTAGATTAATTATTTACATGTGCAATGGTCTTATCATGTAATGTGTCAGTTATCCTGTTGTAGTTGCAGTCTCTCATTTTTTAAACAATATATGTTTCCAAATTCTATTATACTATTGTAGCATAAAATGTATGTTGTGTTTTTTATTTTTTAACAGCTTAAAGAATCAGTGCAAACAGACACTTGGATCAGCTGCTACTCCCGCAAACAAGGTTGTTGGTTTTTACAGGTACAGCTTTTAAAAAGATGAGTTTGAGTATCAAAACGAGAACGTTTAAAACTATACTTAATACATAAAATCTTTATACTAATACTGTTTTTTATTTAAAAAAATATTGCCATTGGCAGTGGATTTGACAATAAGAATCAAAAGGTCATCAATGTTCATAGCATAGTGATATGCTGAACGTTGACCTAGAAGAAAACATTAAATTGTCCTGGTTCCATCTTCTACCATACCTCATGTCAGCCTTAATTGTTTTGCTTGAGTGTTGTTGCTTTAAGCAATACCTTTTAGGATTTGTTATTGCACAGATCTTGTAGGTTGGAAGCATTAAAAAAGTATTATTTTTCAGGATACTTAATGTTTGTATTTTGTACAACAGTCTTCAGCACAATGGTTAAATTGATTTGTTTGGTACATTTTCTTTAGGTACGTAAATGAATTGCACAAAGTTGGAAGAATTCAAGCAGGAGCCAACCCAGCAGCTGTCAGTGATTCCTCTGCTAAAAAAAAAGATCGACAAAGGACTGTCTCATTTGTGCAATGTAAAAGATAATGGGGATTGTTCGGAACACACCGAGGGCAAGTTTTACAGTGTTTGCCTCAAATTCTTAACCTGTAACTGTCCTTTTGCTTTACTTGGAAGTGTTTGTAATCATGTTGCATTTGCCAAGAGCATTGGTGCAAAGTTAGGTGTTGATGTGTTAGATATCCATAAAAAACAAAGTCAGTTAATTATTGAAAACAAAAGTTATACAGAAAAACGTGACTGTCTGGTTGTGCACTGTGATGATGGTCAACTCAGCATTGTTTGCAATGATCAGTGCAGCTGTAGGGCAAATAGTTTTGGTGAAACTTGTGTATGTTTACTAGTTCAGCAATGCTTACATGACACTCAAAGCAAAAGGCTTGGAACTCCAATTATGGAGGCTCAGTCTTCAGAGCCTGTGCCAGAGACAACAAGGAGCAACCAACTGTCCGCATCTCAGGTGATAGCAGGCTTAAATGCCTGGTCAAACAGTCCTAATTTTAAAGACACTACAGAATTCCACTGTGCTGTAAAAAAGCACACAGAATGGTATTTTCTTGTTTTGTTTCAAACCAGACAAAAAGAAAAATGTATCCATTGCACAGGGACCGCTCTAATTGTGAAAAAGAGATTAAAAATCTGGATCATTTGTATCCTAAATATTCTAAAAGACCCAATAAAATTCTTAATTCTAAGTCTGCTGATAGCAAGTTTACCTCAGTTTCTAGAAGACATGTGTGCAAAACAAAATCAAGAGCACAATCCATGAAATTTGTCTTTAAAAAAAGTTGAGAAAAAGTAAAAGAAAAGAAAATCAGGAGCTACAGTTGAAATTTTGCTACACAAAACTAAAAAGCTAAATACAGTCAAACCTGCTCACCTTTATTTAGAGACCATCTGCATGTTTAATTCCTCCCAGTGATATGTATTCTTTTATTTACCCGGATTAAGAGACTACCTGTCTAACGCGACCAATGACCACAATTCTCTTACCCAGCAGTGGACTCAAACCTGCATTAAGCAACCATGTTAGTTGGGTTTTATCTGTAATCAATAAACATTTTGTTCAAACAAAGGGTGACAGGGCATATTAGAGGCAAATAGAAAATGTATGGGTCCCTGTTTTAAGAGACCACTATTTGACTGCCCCTTGAATGGCCTCTTAATACAGGTGTGACTGTAAATATATTTATTTTGATGGTGTATTTTGCTTCTTCAAGTAACTAAAGCTCACTAAATTAACAGTAGTTGAAGTGGTAACTAAACCAGTCAACATGTTTTTTCTTTTTGTAATTTGTAAGAATTCTTCACAATGAAGTTACAAAAATAAATAAACTACGCCAGAAATATCAACGTCTTTTAAGTGAAGTTTATGAATGATGTAAAATAAAATATATCATTTTAAATGTGTTTATTTTTATGTCATGTAAGAAATAATTATTAAATAAGTTTTTGTATCTATGCAGATACACACTGTTCAGCAATAGAGGTATAGACATTAAGCATTGGGAATTCCAGTCCATGGGTGGCTTTGTTGAAGTTGAATGTGCACCACTGCAATCCTGAGGGTTTCCCTGTAATGAAACATGTTTTTTTAAAGAATCTTAAATAAATGATAGAAGGGTTTAAGTGGTTCATACCATTTGCTTATGCAAAGAGCAACTTACAGTATGGGAAATATAAATCTGAACTGCAGCATGTGTGAGATGGGGTCAGTCCAGCCTCTCATGATAGTTTATGATAGTTTATGATTCTATATACCAAGAATTATCTCAACAAAAACTGTTTCTGATGATGTTTCTGATTCTGATGATGGAATACCAAATTAACTCAATATTATGATATTTAATCAGGCTAATGTGGTAATATTGGCCTGATTAAAGATACTGTGTGTGCCCTAATGTTAGGAATATCTGTAAAAAATATGTGACATTCTAAAAGTGTTCAATAAAATAAACAAAAAGTCATAAGGAAAATAAGACATCTGGGTCTTAGCTGGGACACCATGTTAATGTCTGTACATGTAAAAAATGTGTTTGTGTTTTGAATGCTAATGCTGAACTTTTGATACAATGTTATTCATGGCTTTTCATTGACTGAAAGGTAAGAACCAAAACAAATAATCAGCTCATCTTTGCACTTTATAGCTACAGCTGTTGTTTGGCCTGCCAAGTCTCAACATTTATTTCCAGAAACCACGTCGTTCCATTAAAACACCACTGCATTCAACTGTATTCTGCCGATTTTAAAATACAATTGCGAGCAAATCTAAAAAGTTGTCAAAATTGTGAATACATATTTTTAAAAATTACAGATTCAATGTAATTTAATGATTTGGTTACATGCTACATCTGCGTTTAAAACTGTAAGGAAACATACTTTGGTAGCAGGGAAGCAGCCTCTTCTAAAGATGCTGGAGGGAAGAAGCATGCCTGTGGTAGCAGGGAAGCAGCCTCTTCTAAAGATGCTTGAGGGAGGACGGCATGCCTGTGGTAGCAGGGAAGCAGCCTCTTCTAAAGATGCTGCTGCACTACATAAGACATCAAGGGTTGCTGATGTTCCTTTTGCAGCAACATTTTTCACTGAAGCAAAAAAAAAATATACTTTACTTGTAAATGGCACTACTTTTACTTGCTTTAAATAAACTAAACTAATCAGTAATTTGATCAAACTTAATTATTCAAAAACAATAACTCATACTTCCCATTATGCTTGCGTTTTCTCTGAGAAAAAAATAAACAGTATGAAATTATAACATTAGTACCGCTAATTATTTTGATCAATCACAAAGACTGAGAAATCTGGCCAACAAACACAACACCAATACTACAGTTTAGAAATAACTCCAAGATATTAATTTCTAATTCATTTCAATAGAAAAGCTTTCATTACATTCAGTACTCTGTTGCATAGCTTAGAAATATTATAGTTAACAGAGACATGTGCCCATTATTATAAATCAGCCTGGCAGGCATCTGTCACCATTGTAGACCTGCATGCCGGACAGATAACACTTAAATTAAGCCTGCCTTACAGCCGGAAAATTAACACTTAAACCTGTCTTCCAGGCTGATAACACTTAAACCTGCCTTCCAGGCAGCTATGGACTCCACTGACTGACACCTGACTGGAAGGCAGCTATAGACTGCACTGACACCTGCCTGCAAGGCAGCTAGATTGAACTGACATCTGTCTGGAAGGCAGCTATAGACTGCACTGACACCTGCCTGGAAAGCAGCTAGATTGAACTGAACCTGCCTGGATGCAGCTTGATTGTACTGACACCTGTCTGGAAGGCAGCTATAGACTTGACCGACAACTGCCTGGAAGGAAACTATAGACTGCACTGACACCTGTCTGGAAGGCAGCTATAGTCTGCACTGACACGTGCCTGGAAGGTAGCTATAGACTGCACTGACACCTGACAAGAAGGCAGCTAGACTGCACTGACAACTGCCTGGAACGCAGCTATAGACTGCACTGAAACCTGCCTGGAACGCAGCTATAGACTGCACTCACACCTGTCTGGAGGGCAGCAATAGAAGGCACTGACACCTGCCCGGAAGGCAGCTAGACTGCACTGACACCTGCCTGGAAGGCATCTAGATTGAACTGACAGCTGCCTGGAAGGCAGCTAGACCGCACTGACACTTGCCTGGAAGGCAGATATAGACTGCACTGACAACTGACTGGAAGGCAGCTACAGAGTGCTCTGACACCTGCCTGGAAGGCAGATAGACTGCACAGACTGTGCAACCTACATGTAAGCTACCGGTATATAATGCAATGATCTGCTTGCTGAAGTCAAAGTTCAAACTTCTTTGTTAAGGGTTATGCTCAGTATTTTGTAGCGGTATGAGAATCAGCAGCAGTTTGCTTAGTCTTAACCCTGTAACTAAAAAAATTGCGAACCTTCATATCACGAAAATAGACCTTTTTAACTTTTTGGTTAAAATGCAATGCATTTCAACGATATTGGTTTAATTTAATACACGAACAGTGCTAGTTAGTATAGAAAAACAAATACAAATCCAACTTTAAATATGCTCGTTTATATAAATACCAAAATAAATAAAAATCCAACTTTAAAAATGCTCGATTATATAAATACAATTTAAATAAATTCTCTTTTGTTGTTATCTGCCTGTGAGGCGGGGCTGTCTGACAGGAGCTTTTGGTTGCAAATTTCTGCCTCTTGCGCTGGGAAACCTCCTAAATCTGTCCTAACTCTATCTAGGCAGACGGTGACGTCAGAGGCAGACTCCCGCAGGTGACGCACACTTTTTTGGAGTTACTGGAACGCAGCCACAGACAGGGGACAAGTCGCTACCGGAACTCTTTGGCATCTCATGATGCACCGCTTTGGCACGGGCGGAAGTTCAGTACATTAAGCTTTTTTCTAATGTTAGTATAATACTTATGTTTTATTGTTGTCAATGCTGGTACTTACATGTAACGTAATGTTTAATCTCTCTTCAAAGAATGTGGAATTTATTATTAATAATTCACCTCCGACAATAATTAGTGACGTACCCCTTTAAGAATATTTTTCACCACCGACAGTGAAACCCTGCCGACTGTTTCCGGTTCCGGATCGTGAGTTTGTTTGCAGTAGAGATGACCTCTTGGTTAGTGCGGATTTTGCCCGCTTGGTCCCGGGTTCGACTCGGCTCAGTGCCCGGGGCTCGGTTTGTGTCTCAGACCCCGTCTCCTGGAGCCACGGGCAGCCCCGCCGTGTCCGGCCTGAGCCCCGCCGGGCACAATGACGCCCACGGGCATGTGGAGGTCAGCTTGTACGAGAAGGTGAGCCGGGGACATCATTGACTAGCGATACATTTTCAATGTTCTTGCATTTTCCAATGCAAAGTGATTACTCCGTTTCCGTATTGGCAACATTTTGTTTCACATAAAAATGATAAATGTCATTACATGATAAATTAACTTGGTGTCATGACATGGTCTTGGCTACTGATTATATATTGGTGTCAGTTTATCACAGTCTTCATTTTTTGCCATCTCTGCACTCTTCCACTTAGTAGGCCTGGTTGACAGTCCAGGTTACATCCCACAATGAAACTTCCTTGATGATTATGCTTAAAATACTGTTTTAACATCGTTGATTGTAACCTTACAAAACTAGACTGACGCAATAATGGATAAAGGGCACATTGACAGCACAGAGGCAAGTGCATATAATGTGATACAGTACAGAGTAGACTGTATGTTTAAACTGCATGGGACACTTCCCACTATATTATTTTATGTTTTTCAACCATTCTTAATAGGAATACCCAAATATTGTGAATTGTTGCTTTTTTCAGTATTTTTCCCTTCATCCATTTTTTTTTAAATGAGCAACACTTTAAACACTTATTTTTATTATTGATTATTTCTCCTAATGCTAATGATGACACTCACATTAATAGGAAAAAAAAAGTCTGCAAAGTAGGACAGATTAACTTAAAATTAGCACATTCTGATAATGGGCCCAATTGACAAGTTCCTTTCTGCAAATATACCCCCAGTGGTAGTTCCAGTGAAGATGAAACAGCTCCCATGGGAAGTAGTCCGTTCTTTTACACCCTTGTGCTGGAATAAAGCTGTGTTTTATCGGGAAGGGAGTTTCAGCCATTACGTGCCATTGCCCCCCATTTCAGGACGGAGCATTTTTTAAAATATTTTTTTACCTGGCATCTGCCTGTTTGAATTTTCTCTTTAACTATATTGTTATTATAACTTACTCAAATTTTGTTAAGCACAAAAGTCTTAATGTAGTGTACAAACGCAGCTTGCGTTGTGGTGTTTTTCAAAGACAATGTTATTTGGTACTTCATTTTTTTTGGGGAGGTGATTTAAAAGTGAATTAACTTTAATAACGGATTCAAGTTGCCTCCCTCTCCCCTCCCCTCAGAACAGGGATTTCCATGGTTTTCACAAGGACCCCCAAGTGGACGTGTGGAACATGAAAGTAGCCTTCTTCTTTGGAATCTCTGTTGCTATAGTGATCGGAGGCACTTTTGTCCACTATCTACCGGACCATGGGTATGTGAATCTTTCAGAAGATTGTAGCTACATTTTCAATTCTCCATGCAATGCACATATTTACTATACAGGGCTTAAATATGCAGTTTTGATGTTTTAGCAAACATTTATTGTAATTTTCAAACATGATATCCAATGTTTGGGAAGTTACTTTTAAAAAGAGTCTGAGTCTGTTCAGTTTTAACTGGTTATAGCAACCTTTTACTTGGAAACCAGACATTGTTTATGTGACATGTAAGGTTTGACCTGCACTGTGGAAGTGCTTTATACATTAGCCGGAACTTCTTTTTAAATGTAACTAAAATTAAGTGTGTTATTTTATCATTACCTGTCTGAAAAAGAAATCAAGTTACTGTAAAATGTAATCGGATTACAGTAATGTTTTGCTCTGCCACTACTGTTTGTTAGTGAAATCTCCAGACACTCCAAAGTCACCTGGAAAGTGACATTGGAGCAGCAACCAGCTGTCTCCCTTAATGACTGCTTGACCCTGAAAACAGAATGACCTAGGCAGTGCAAGCATTGGACCTTTTGTGCTTACCTGCATGAAATCCTCTGGGTGTGAGAATTTCAATTTCTGATCAGTAATCGGTGATATAGAAACAATAGGTACCCGTGTGTGAAAATGTTAGCCCACTTTGTGCTTTAATTTGGCATCTTAAACAACTAAAGTTTAAATGACTTGCACGTGTGACCTAATAATATCATTAATTCAGTCAGACAATCATTAATTTGTCTGTTTTAACAAGTTTCCAAGATTTTCAGTTCTAGTGGTTTTATTTCATGTGCACAACAAATCAAATGGGGTGGTATAATACTTCTGCACACTACTGTGCTTTTTATTTTTTATTTATTTTTTTATTCTGAATCTTACTTTGGTTTTTCAGAATGAGACAGTGGGCTAGACGGGAGGCCGAGAGACTCATCAAGGAAAGAGAGGCCAAGGGGATCGCTATCCTCGATGGCAATTACTATGACCCCAGCAAGATCATCCTGCCCTCGGCAGGGGAGGAGAAGTAACTGCAGACTCGGCCACAGTGCAGAAATGAACAATTCAACAGTGCAACTTATTTGTTATATAGCTTCCCAATAAACGTCACTTGAACATGTTTTTTATTTAACTTTATTTTATTTGTGGGATCTCGCAGTAAGTAAGGTCCAATGCAAACTAAGAAGTGGCAGTTTTTACCTGCGTTTCAGAATTTTTTTTTTTTTTTTCAGCGTAAGATCTTTTTAGACAAACCTACACTGGAAAAAAATACCTTAAATAGTACATGTGCTATTTGCAAATGGCATTATGTACCTTTAGAAAGGTAATGCTGATGGTGTCACAACCTGTATCTCATATTGTACATCTATCTTTATTCGGTTGAGAATTTTTTGATATTCAGTGATCCTGAGTAAGTCTGATTTGCATTAATTCAAAACCAACATCAGTGTGACTGGTGAATCACTCTGCTCAAATTACACTTAATTTTTTTAAATGGATGTAGTGCTTCATCTAAGAACAGAGATTCTGTGGATTCAGCTGTTTAATTCTGGTTTAAACATACTTTCTTTTCTATGTCCTTTGTTATATAAACAGAATACACCCTGACTGTTCATAGAGTGCTGTGGTTATTTCAGTCAAGCCTTCGAGGGCTTGTGGGTTTTTCAGCTGTCCTCTTTGATGCAGTAACTACAGGACTCCATAAGCGTTCATGGTGCTTCTTCTAATTTAAATATTTAAGTGGCCCCTAGGTGTTCCTCTTGGTAAAGGCATGGCTGTGTGGTGTGCACGGCGAGTCATACAGTCAGGACAGTGCACGCTTCCATTCTTCACTGGGGATTCCACAGGGAGCATTAGCTCTGGCACTCCAGCCAACAGCCATGAACTGAGTCAAGCCACCGGCCTCTGGAGCTCAAAGGCCAGCCTTGTAGGTGTCCGCTTAAGCTCATCAGACACCTGGCCAGTATGGTCCCTTTAGGGACCCTAACAATTGAACTCTCCTTCTCCCTGAAGGAGCGCCAGAGCCAGTGCTCCCTATGGAATTCCCAGTGAAGACCGCAACCTGCACTCTTCTGATTGTATGACGCCCTGCACACCACACAGACGTGCCTTTACCAGGGGAGACCGTCTGGGCTAGATTGATTGGCCGATGTTTATATATATATATATATATATGGAAACAAACTCTTGTAGATCAGTGAAAGTGTATATATTTGCAAGCTGCAGCACCGTCTATGGCAGGCATTTAGAACTGAAGAGCATCCCTAACTTAAGCATCCAGATGTGCAGAATTTAGAAATGCTAAAAGAAACTTAAATTCAATGACAAACTGGAAGTGTTTTACGCATGTATGAAATACAGGTGTATAAAAAGCTGTTTTTGAGTAATTGCAATACAAACAACACAGAATAATAACAAACATCAAATGACGGTAAAAGGACAGTACAAATAAGAAAATACAATTTGAAGCTAATCACTGTGCTGTCCGTTGTGCATACTGTTACAGCATGCAGGTATCGTATTTAAAATATTGCAGCCCGCAGGTGTCTTAATTTTAAAGCAGGGTTTCTGGTGCTACTTTGGGTTAAAAGAAGTTGTTGGTTTCAATATTTGCACTTGTTCTCTCTGGGTCATTTCATCTCAGCGATGTCTTTTAGGTCATGTTACTGGCTGAAAGCATGCCAGTCAATAGGGGAAGAAGCGGATTGATTATAGGCAGGAAAGACGCCAGTGAAGGGGTGGGGACAATTTCACTCTCCAGGTGCCCCAGGAAGTAAAAGCATACCTTGTGTTTTCTTTAACCTAGTGTAGCATCTGATATCATGTTTTGAAATTAAATACATATGTTTGCTATAAAATGTGTTTCTTTTACAACTGCACATTTATAATAGGTGTGGATGGTGGAGAAATTGCAGTGAACTACTTTTTTACTCTAAAGTGACCCAGGATTATGGGGACAGGTCTGTCATATTGTGCAATCAAATACAGGCAGAACTGTCATAGTTTTTCTAGTATGTGTAGAATAGTGGATTCAACAGTTTATGTATTTATTTATTTGGTATTATTATAGATCCTAAACATTACCTTCTATTTCACTTAAGGAAAACACAACGTTCACTTGAGTTCCTGCAAATCAAATTAATGACGGTGACACGGCGTTTATACAAAGGGTGTCGAGTCCACTCAAGGTTTGCTCAAGGGTCTGGCTGCAGGTTTAATTGGTTCGTTTTAACATTTTGGAACAGACTTTGTTTGTATTATACTGATAACATTTTTCAGGAAACACGCAAGCTGGTGTTATCTAAGAGCAATTTTGAGATAATAACAGTATTAGTGTCTCATATTTTTTAAAAACCGAATGTTGCAGGGGTTCACCAACCAGCACTTTCAATGCTAACACTGCCCCATCAGTTTTTGCGTCTGCAGTTTCGGTGATGCTTATCAGTCGGACTGACGTTCGGTAATTGGGCAATTCGACATAGGAGGCGTGCCGCTAATATTCACGATAATTCATTGGCTAACATAGCTGTCTCGTATTAGAAACTCGACGTTTATTGGACATCGTGACCAACAATGAAGTCCACTGTCCTTGGGCACTTTTACCTGTACAACAGAAAAAGAAAAAAACGTGACTAGGGGCACGCTGTCGTTGGCAGTTCCCCTGCCACTCATAAAACATTTGCTTTCTATTGGTCAATTAACCCACGGTGGGGGGGAGGTATTGGCGTGGCAACTGAGCAGGGGGTGTGGCTTCAGAGTCGGACAGGAAAAGAAAAAGGAAGAGAAGATTCTGACAGCGAGAAAATAAAACGGTAAATAAAATGCTGATATATTCACTTGAACTCGAAAATAAGCTTGTTTACAGTGCTGATATTCTGGGGGTGGTTCGTTGAATTGAAAAATGTTAGAAGTGTTGAAAAGGAAGGGTTATCAAATAACAATAAAAAAAGAACACCCCAAAAGTTTAAAATGAAAAGTTATATAACTAACTTTCACCCCAGCCCTGTTCCGGGGTTTATAATTACTCTTTCCAACTGAGGACACAGTTATAATCCCGGTTACATTCCAGAAATTGACCAAAGTAGAAACATTGTTATATATTAGAAGCGTCCAATTGAGAGCTTTACATTTTGTTTTACACGGTTTATAAAAAAAAAAAAATAACTTCAGATTTGAGACGAAACACCAGACAGCGCTGTTACGACTTAGAGTTTATTTGTATTATTCCAGTAAAAATTTATTTTATATATATATATATATATAATATATATATATATATATATATATATATATATATATATATATATATATATATAAAATGCGACCGATGGGTAAAAAAAAAAAAAAAAAAAATGCGACACAGGAATACGACACAAAGAAGTGGGGGAGGGGTGCAGTGCAGTGTGGGACAGCTCTCCACCCGAGACTACATTATGTAATGTTTATACATATATATATATATATAACTAAATGTAATTATGTATGTGATATATATATATATATATATATATATATATATATATATATATATATATATATATATTGGGGGGATAATATATATATATATATATATATATTAAATTATTTATTTATTTTGCCATGAATTTATTTATTTCTTTATTTTTTGTGAGCGGAGCGGTTTGGGTGCGGCGAGTGGGCTCTTTTGGCAGTGAACTGTCGACGGTGGGCGGGATTACTGTGGTTATTGAAAATAAAGTACATTTTTACCAAGGATATATAGCGTTTGTGTGTGTGTGTGATATATGTTTTAAGAACTGAAGTGCAGAATTATATATTTGCCGGGCAGGCCGCGTTTCCGCATCTGTACTTCCGGTTTGCGGCTGAATCAGAGTGAACACAGTACCTTAATTTGAATGTTGCTATACCTTGTTGATATTATTCGTGTAATACCATACAGCAGAATGTGATAATAGTGCGTGAAACAATTTGACACGGATGTTAACTCCCAAACCGTTCCACTCACAAAAGTTGCAATTTAAATTTAGGTAACCTTCCCATAATAAAAGAAGACCCAATACCAGCCCGGATCATTGTGTGTTCAAATTTCTTATGATTGCACGTAGCGGTCCATCTCAGATTGTATTGACTTTGTACAGGAAAGAATGAGGCATTACTCTCATAGCAGCACTAGGGTGGTTAGTTCCATTTCCATCCTAAGAGATTTTGCATGCCCATAACCACTCATGACTGCAGTACGATTGTGTCCTTTACATACTGTGAGATACTTTATTTATTTTATATTGAGTATTTCACCACAATATTTAAAAATTATTTTTCCATGTCATGATTTTTTATTATTCTTATTATTTTTTTAAATAAACAAATTGAAGTGTTTGAAATGTTGCCGTGCCATAACTTTGAAAAAAAAAAACATGTATTGTACAATTATACACACAGTGACTGATGGGGATATACAATTCTTCTTATTTATTGTTTTATTTTGGCACACGCCTTAATCCAAGGCACTTGTACGTGTTAGTGAAGTTGTATATGCAGACTGTCTTCTACACAAATACATGTTGTAGTTTTTCTGACTGGTGGCACACATTCCCAGTATATTTTAACATGCACAGGTTGATAAAATGAAAGGTAACTGCGCTATTGTATAGCTCACACAGTATTTCACATGCAGACTCTGATCAAGTTGAAAGTGTAACAGCAGCACTAATGAAGCCTCTCCTCTTCGCTCTTCTGCACCTGTAGACATGGCTGCAATTCGTAAGAAGCTGGTAATCGTAGGGGATGGCGCTTGTGGAAAGACATGCCTGCTGATTGTGTTCAGTAAAGACCAGTTCCCAGAGGTGTACGTGCCCACTGTCTTTGAGAACTACGTGGCAGATATTGAAGTGGACAGCAAGCAGGTGAGGCTCCAATGAAGGGTTAACTCAGGAGGGACTGCCTGGGCTAAAGTCAGTACTCCTGCATGAAGACTGTATGGGCTCCTGTGATGTTTAGATTTACTATTCTTCCAGTATTTCACTTTTTAATTGCAATGTTTTTATGTTCAGAATTGACTCTGCAATGCCTTGTAGCAGGATGGCTTTGTGGATACATCAGATGCAGGAAGCAGTACTCTGGAAACAGAGACGTGCTGGGCAAATTGGTGCGGCTGCGCATCGTTTATTAAATTAAATCAAAATAAGCAAAACAATGCTACTTTTAAAAAGATACAAAACAAAACGGCATGCGGGCCAAACAAAAGGTTCATAAAAGGTTCATAAAAACCTTAAACCTTGGAGGAACTTATCAGATAACATCATAGTCAGGTTTAAAACCACTGAGCCACACACTTGTCTCTCCCTCCATTGTGTCTTTAGTTAACGACGACTCTTTTCACTCGATTTTCACTTCCCACTTTTGAAAAAGGACGATTTAAACAGTGTGAAACAGTATATTTATTCCAAATAAACCTAACCTGTTTTTTTTTTTTCATGAAGTAAACTGTGGAGTGCTTTGAGGGTGTGTCAGTTCTCTAAGAGGCAGGTTGTAATAAATCTGCTTCCCGTGCAGGTGGAGTTGGCCCTGTGGGACACAGCTGGGCAAGAAGATTACGATCGCCTCAGACCGCTCTCCTACCCTGACACCGACGTCATCCTCATGTGCTTCTCCATCGACAGCCCCGACAGCTTAGGTGAGCAGGTATTTCTGCACCTTCACTGAACACAGTGCCCCCAGAGCTAGGAACAGGGTATTACTGCACCTCCACTGAACACAGCGCCCTCAGGCAGGGCTAGCATTACTGCACCTCCACTGAACACCGCACCCCCAGGGCTAGGAACAGGGTATTACTGCACTTTGACTAAACACAGCTTAGGTGAGCAGGTATTACTGCACTTTGACTGAACACCGCGTCCCCAGGGCTAGGAACAGGGTATTACTGCACCTCCACTAAACACAGTGCCCCCAGGGCTATGAACAGGGTATTACTGCACCTCCAATGAACACAGTGCCCTCAGGGCTTGGAACAGGGTATTGCTGCACCTCCACTGAACGCAGCGTCCCCAGGGCTAGGAACACGGTATTACTGCACCTCCACTGAACACAGCGCCCACAGGCAGGGCTAGCATTACTGCACCTCCACTGAACACAGCGCCCTCAGGCAGAGCTAGCATTACTGCACCTCCACTGAACACAGTGCCCCCAGGGCTAGGAACAGGGTATTACTGCACCTCCACTGAACACAGCACCCTCAGGGCTAGGAACAGGGTATTACTGCCTCTCCACTGAACGCATTGCCCCAGGGTCATTTATTTTATACAAAAGTACAGCCAAATGTGCTAAACAAACAGTGTAGGAGTGAAAAAGTGCAAACTTTTCGGTCAATTCAAGACCATTCTCTGTGTTTAAAAACTGAAAATCTACTTCTATAAATTAATGTCCGTAAAGCCTATATGTTAAACAGATTTAACTATGTTTTGTTGGCTGTACTGTATTTAATGCTTTAGACCCCAAAATTAATAAATAACCTTTATGTAGAGCCTTTTGAGTTTTGGCAAAATTTTGAAATACTGTTTCTGAATTAAGCAATTCACTTTGAATGTTAATGTTGATTATTAAACTTATGAATTTCTAGAAAAACCGTGGCTTTAAAACCGCAATAGTAACATTGTAAAATTCTTAAAGAAAGACTGAAAAGTATAACTGGATGAACAGAAAGGGGGGTCCATTATTTTCTAACCAAATATTTGGTCACATTTATTAATGATCATGTGTATTATTACACCATTCAATGAAATTCTAGAAGCAGGGTCCCATTTTTTAAAACAAAATTCAGCTTATGTGTTTATTTTATTTTATTATTGAAATTGAATTTACCCCAAACAAACAGAAATATGCATGCAAAACACAGAGCTCATACATAAAAATATTTTTCTATACAACAAAAACACCTTCTCTGCAAAAAAAAGTCTCTTAGACGCATCCATCTTTGTTTTGGTTTAACATGGATAGCTTCAAAAGTTCAAATGTGAACATATGTCATTTCCACTTTCAGGTCATAAGTGAATCCCTTCTGTGTATACGGAAGACTGATTTGAGTGTGTTTTGCAGCGCCTGAACAAAAACACGGGCGCTGGCGGGCGTTCCACAGGACAGGCGCTCACTGGCATTCTGGGGTTTAGAGAGTTAACAATGGCCTGTTTCTTCCTGCAAACAAAGCTGGTTGCTGCAGCACAGCACCTCGCTTTGCTTTTTATAACACATCAAAGTAGGCTAAGGCAGCCTTGATAAACCGCTGTCCCCTGTGCTGTGTGTTTGACAGAGAACATCCCTGAGAAGTGGACCCCTGAGGTGAAGCACTTCTGCCCCAACGTGCCCATCATCCTGGTTGGGAACAAGAAGGACCTGCGCAACGATGAGCACACAAGGCGAGAGCTCGCCAAGATGAAGCAGGTATGCAGCCAGAGAAACAAGGACATTATTAACATTCACCAAGGTGAAGCAGGTACACACAAAGAAACAGGCACATTACACTGTAACAAAAAAAAAAAAAAAATTTGTTCCTGGGTAGTAAGTGTTATTTTGTAATTGCTTATGCCTCAAATTAACAATTTACAATTATACTGTAAATACATGACAAAGGTGACTACAAAAGATTTAAAAGTGGGTAGTTTTTCGAGATTTACAATTATACTGTAAATACAGTATAACTGTAAATCTCGAAAAACTACTCACTTCTAAATCTTTTGTAGTCATGTTTGTATTACTTTAGTATAAATACATGTTAATTTGGATTCATATGTTGTTTTTTTCCGACTTTATGTGAACGAAAAGACACACATTTGCCTATTTTCCCATTGGAAATAGTGATATTTTGAAATATCACTGTCCTGGTCGCAAAAGCAAAGTTTGTGGGGAATAATAGCCATTTTCTATACTTTTGAGGCATAAGCAATTAGGAAATAACCCTTACTACCCAGGAACAAAAATTGTGTTACATAGTGTTATTAAACATTCACCAAGATGAAGCAGGTACACACATCTGAAAAACTCTTTATTTAAATTTAGATTCTTGGAACTCCAGGATTTAAACAGAGACAAGGGCACACAAAGGGTAAAGTCAAAGCACACACTTTTATAAAAGTGTTACGCAAACTTACAAAGCAATAAGGAGAGTCCCAGGAGAGGCCCTCAGATTCAGCACATAGAATCGCCACAATGAAAGGCGTCTCAAGCAAAGACTGAGGACCCCCACAACTTATATACCCAACTGCTTATCACAAAAGAGTGCAGGGGCTTCTCCATGACAGTATCATAGAAAGTGTTCTCTTTGCTTAAAGGCAAGTTTCATAGCCTTAATTATGTTAGTACCAGGTTCCTGAACGCCCAGTTTCTTACCTTATCATGCTGTCCAGAAGTACCTCTATGCACCAGCTATGTTACAATTGACATTCCTATTAAAAGACATAATGAACGTTTGTCCCCTGAGGGGCACATAATGTTAAAGGATGTGCTAGTGCCTAAAATGTGTCAGTCCCTTTAGCTATAGATATGAATCCCTTTAAATGCATAAATCAACCCCAACACATTCTTAGAAACAAAGACGTTATTGATGGCTTTTATTTTGCGAACCCCAATTAAACATTCACTCATCAAATAATCACCCTGGTGCACTGTTTGTTAGGTAGCTAACCAGAAGCACATGCTTTTCTTTGCACATTTTTATATGAGTTTTGATGAGAAACAGAAGAATCTAATGATAAAATCTTGGTTTCTAATGATAAAGTATGCTCAGTGCATGTATCATGTTACTATGTATAATAATATACACATGTTTTTAGTTTTTTCTTGTGAAATACCAATAGAGAGTAAGAGAGCATTTATCAGACGCAATGAAGCCTGCTTCCTGTCTACCTATGCAGAGGACAGATGGGTGTAGGATTGCTTTATTCAGGAACACTTGAATGTCTGTTCCTGCTGGGTTGCTTACATCACTGTTTCCAGCAGTTGGGAATGGATGTCTGTGTGCTTCTCTCGTCGTGCCAGGCTGGGTTGTAGTTCTCAAGAGAAGCTATGTTTGCATTGAGATCCCCCTCAGTTTCCCTCAGCTCCTGAGCCCTCTATCTGCCTCTCTCGCCTCAGGAGCCGGTGAAGCCCGAGGAAGGCCGGGACATGGCTAACAGGATCAACGCGTATGGTTACCTGGAGTGTTCTGCCAAGACGAAGGACGGGGTGAGGGAGGTGTTTGAGATGGCCACGCGCGCTGCACTGCAGGCCAAGAAGAGCCGAAGGAAGAACGGCTGCCTCTTACTATAGAAGAGAAGAACAGCAGCCAGCAGAAATGTACCAGCTTCATTCTTCTGTCAATCGCCTTCCCCACTCACCAGCTACCCTGATTGAAAGAGCTGGCGCAGAAAAGTACTCAGAGGTGCTGAACATCAGGCCTTTATACCGTCTTGAGAGGCTCTTATAATGCAGCAGCGCCCTCCCCCAGATTCCCTCTCCCCTCTGGTTGGGTTTGGTGCTAGGTAACCCTTTTCACACAGCATTTGACTCTTAAGTAGCTTCACATTTAATTTAATGTAATTGTATTAACATGTGTTCAGTGATCCTGAGTAGTTTTGGATTCTGTTATAACCGTTTTTACTCTCCAAACCAGCCTTTACTTAGCTTTAAATTTACATTTAGCTTGTCTGGAAAATTCTGTATGTCAGGACTGAACAGCCTTTCTCATTCCATTCAAATCATGTGCCCCCAGTGTAAAACTGCAACCTCCTCTACATCTAAGAGGAGGAGGGGCTAGTTGAAAGGTCACAATGACACGTGATTTGAATCTACTGAGGAAGGCTGTTAAGTTAAAGCATTTAGGATTCTCCAGACAAACTTAAAAGCGAGGCAGAGAAAAAAACTCAATCTTATAGCAGCCCAGAAGCGCTCAAAATGATTGCAAACACTGTACTGTAAAAGCAGTAGCATTGGAAAGTACTTACTCATTTAGGACAATGTGCAGCACTCACAACTGGTTTAATTATTATTATTATTATTATTATTATTATGATTATTGGAAATAAAGTATCAGGGTCAAATTACAGGGATGAAAAGTAGCTGATGTTTCTGTGTAAGCTGTGATGAAATATTTCTGTTTTCTTCTAAACTGTCTTTTCTAAGCTTTTCCTCCTGCCTTAAAATACCTGTGTATGCCCAAAATACTCTACACTTTCATATATCTTTACTTTCATCCCTGAAATTAGATACATAATTGTGACACTAGCTCTGGTCTATCAGGGTTGAAAAACGGTTAAAGGCACTGAATTGAACTGGATAGGTGATGGTGATATATGATACTGTACTGTTTATACTCAGAAATGGAAGTGTTGGTTGGTCAGGTTTTTGTAAATGTATTTTTATGGTTAGTCCAAAGCGTTCACAATGACAACACACAAAAAAAATTTTCTGAATTGAAGCAAGAGCCAAAATTGTGCACCGGTTTTGATTTCCCCTTCAGAACCATGCACAAATTTGTGAAGTCTTTACTCATCCTTACTAAGTGGATTTTAAAGCCACGGTTCTCATTGTGTGTGTCTAACCAGACCTGCCCTGCTGGGTGATTTACTGTCTGTTCCTGGCTTGTGTAGTTTAAGTAGCTACGTGAGCCAGCAGCATTCTCGCAGTGCATAGACCACTTCATAAACATTCCCAAATAATGCATGCTGCAGTGAAGGCTTTTAAAACAGAAAGAAGAAGAATCAGGGGGGATTAGGGCAATTAATAATGAAACATATTTTACTGTGCTTCTTGGGAATAGCTACATAATTTATATAAAGCTCTTCATTGGAAACTGGTCACATTTTTATACCGATGTGTTATTGGAAATGTGGGTCAACTGCACTTCCAGTGCCCACACTTCCCTGCCACATGCCCCTACATTGATACGTGCCTCACTTTGTTTTTCTACTCTTACTCTGTATATTTAACCCTGTGTGGAATTCTACTGGCTTGTACTGTATCAGTAATACTCTCTTTGCACTCTAGAAATTCTACCTTTAAAAAAAAAAAAAAAAAAAAAAAAAAAACATTAAAACAAATAAATATATATATATATATATATATATATATATATATATATATATAAATATATTATATATATATTATAATTTGTACTATTTAACTTTTTTAAAATGTATTGTGCATAACTTCCCCTTTTGTACAAGTGCATCTAGGAAATTCTTCACTTGCTTTTTAAAAGTACTTTAAATACAATAAACGTTTTTTAGGGTATAAAAACAGCTCAAGAGTATCTGTTAACAAAAAATGTGTTTTTCTTCCTCTTATAAAAAAATGTTTAACATGGTCTAGTGCAGGGGTGTTCAATCAAGCACAGTCCTGGAGGGCCATTCTACTCCAGGTTTAACAGGTAAAATGAGATAATAAACTATTTCAGGGTCTGGATGGAAGTTTAATTGGTTCAATTAACCATTTAGATCCCTTTTAAAGAAATGGAAACAGTGCAGTACAATGCCTTATTTGTTTAAAATGTAATGTATGCAGTGGGCTTTATTTGCATGATATTTTGATAAATTGTGTTGTGAATTGTGAAATTTGAATATATTTCAAGTCATTGTTGAAATATCCAAATCTTTGGCTCAGCACTATTTTAAACTAGAGTGGTTGCGTTTTGGTTGATTTTTTATTTATTTATTTTTAATATAAATAAGTACATAAGAGGATACACCATGGAGTACAGCTGTAATTCCACAAATGAGGATGTCCAGATAAGCCCCTTACGAGGCTTACCATATGACTTAATGTACACTAGACCAGTGTGGGGCAGGCTTTAAACTCACGCCGCAGTGCATTCTGGTAAGTGTAGTCCTGCTGTGAAAAGTACCTGAGCCAGGTAAAACGTGCCAGAATGCATTGGGTGAGTTGAAAAACCTAGTGTACATGGAGTCATATGGTAACCCAAACGAAGGCCTCAAGTGGGTTGGTTACAGCTTTCCTCGTGATTGAAGTAACCACAGCACAATATGCTCACTGTTGTGATTATAAACCTCAATTATACAACAACCGGACAGCGCTGACCTGTTGTTTTCTATGGAGATCATCTGTTCTGTCGTTACTCGGTATGGAAAGCACAGCTGGGAGATGATTAATGACACCTGTTCTGAACCCACCGCTTACTGATGAGATGCTTCCCATGGACCATCGAGCCCTGCTCTGAAAAAAATGTCACTTTCAGTGGACTGCAATGATTACTTCAGACAGGTAAATGCGTGTAAGTTGTAGTAAAATAAAGACGTTGACATTGCTGTGGCGTGTTCTTTCCTCTGAAACTCCAGTGAATAAAGACTGAAACCAGAGGTAACGCCACTCCAGTGTTATTATCTGTTAATAAACAGCTGCATTAAACTCCTTAAATTTGCGTCTGCTTGGCAACCCGGCGTAACATAGCCTCTCGTTGGAACTGAAAGAATTCAAGATTGATTCTAATATGGAATGAAATGCACTCAGCTTCCAATTTAAATGCTTCATCTCCAACACATAAGAAATGTGAATATTTTCTGGTCTTACACTTTCAGCACTAAGTTACTTTACGGGAAGACTGGGTACCAAATATAAGTGTTTGGCACTGAAAAATACAAATTGACATATGCATTTTAGTATAGCCCATCGTCTATATAGAAACAGGCATGCCTTGTCACGTGTTTGTGTAATTTGGGTCACTGCAGCACGGCGTAATAGGTCATCATGACCCACTAAAATATCTATTAAAAAGTAACTTGCAAAACACGTTGCTACCATCATTTACTTTGGTGTGCTCCCTGTGGTCCTTATTCCATATACCGACATTCAGTGCTAGCTAGTAGCCTGCTAAGTGCTAGCAGTGCTTTGTGAAACTGGCCCCTGACTGCTTCTATTGTAAAAAGTGCATGACTTTACTCTGAGAAGTCAGCTTGCTGTACAAGACGTTGTTACGCACAAATCTTCAAAGCTCTGAGAGTTACGTTGTTGCATAGTGCTGTCCAAATAAGATACACATTAAATGACCCTTTCCAAAAAAAGCGATTTTAAGGCAGTGTGTAGTACTCTTTTAAATATATATTTAAAGCAAACACATCAGTATTCAATAAGTTCTTGCTTCACATTGTACTGTAGGCTATAAGTGTATATATTGAAAAACGAAAAAAACAAAAACCTGGTACATAAACTGGCACATCCATTAAAAGACTTGAAATACAAATGTACGAGTTTCTGACAAGGTACCATTTTTTTCTGACATTACAAAGGTCACATTTTGGCCGTGCACTGGTTATCATGTTGCCAAGAAAATAGGAAAACAGACATTAAGCCATGGTAACCTTACCAGAGATGGCCAATCCCGGTCATGGAAGGCCGTTCCACTCCATTGTTAACAAGCAAAATGAGATTGGTAACAGTTTTATGGCAGTGGTTTTGAACCTTTAAAAAAAAAAAACTATACCCCTTCATTCTGGAGGTTTCAGCTCAAGCACCCCTTCACAAATTTCGCTCGACTGATAGATACCACCTGGTGTAGGTTGCTCAACAGACAGTGTGCTCTCCCCTGTCTGTCCTGTAATATTTTAACTGCTTTTTGTATTTAAAAACTGTTTTGTATTACTATGTGTGTAAATCAATCGCCCACCGTGGCTTCGGCCCTGTTCCCCTGTTGTACGATATGCGCTGCTCAGGCGTGTGACCACGCAGTCAGAGTAGGCACCATGCACAGCTATTCCAGTGTTTTTTAAATACCGCGGTGCGTAAGACTCTACCCGTGCTACTTCGGTACCACGTGAGTACGGTGCTTATTGACTCTAAACCCACTGCTGCTTCGGCCCTGTCCCCCTGTTGTACACTACGTGCTGCTCAGGTGTGTGACCACGCGGTCAGGGTAGGCACCGTGCCTAGCTTCCCCGATGATTT
Source organism: Polyodon spathula (assembly GCF_017654505.1). Classification (NCBI taxonomy): domain Eukaryota; kingdom Metazoa; phylum Chordata; class Actinopteri; order Acipenseriformes; family Polyodontidae; genus Polyodon; species Polyodon spathula. The sequence continues at coordinate 23,775,734 of NC_054549.1, forward strand.
TTAATACCGTGGTGCGTAAGACTCTGCCCATGCTACTTTGGTACCACGGTGCGCACATTGCCCATTGTCTCGCTGTACCGATACAGGCTAGCGCCACGGTGCTGCACAGTACTCTGTGCACGCGGTGTGCACAGTGCCTGGCGCTGCACGGTACTTGGTGCACGCGGTGCACATCATACCCGGTTCTGCACGGCACACAGTGCTCGGTGCATGCGGTGCTTGGTGTACTCGGTGCATATTACAATGGTGCTACAAGGTACTCACAGCGCTCAGTGCACGCTTTGCGCATGCTATCTATTGTTGCATGGTACTTGGTGCACATGGTGTATGCAGTACTCGGTGCTCCTTAGACCCGGTGCTGTACTTCATTCGGAGCCCACGGTGCTCGGTTCACGCGGTGCACACGTTGTTCAGTGCAAACAGTGGTTTTTCTACCTGTCGCTATGACGGGTAGGGCTGGCTTCCATTGCCTGTGAGGTCTGTGGGACCAATATCCCTCAGGAGGACAGGCACAGCCTGTGCGCTCTGTGCCTAGGTCCCGATCACGCCGCCTTAGCCCTGAAAGGCTCTGCGACATCTGCAAGGCTTTTCAGCCCCGTGTGCTAGCAATTCGCTTGGAGGGAATTGCATGGGGGTGTTCTTCATCCCCCGCAGCGGGCCCCTCCCAGCCACACCTTCCGACGTCATCACAGAGCCTCTCAGGGGAGATCCCCTGTGCACAGGCTTCCGTTGCCTTCGGCTAGACGGGTGAAGAAGTCCCGGCAGGTGTGCGATATCATGGACACCGTGGGCCCCCAGGTGGCACCCCCCCACCCCCACTCCCTGTGCCGGTCGCAGTCTCTGTACCGCCCCCTGATCCCTCCGTGGGAGAGCAGGGAGAGCCGATTTACTGGGCACTCTGTTTGGACGAGGATGCGCTCCCTATCGCCGCCTTATGGGGAAGTCCACATTCCCTCCTTCCCTCTGATATGGAGGTTGAAGAAGAGCCCAAATTCCAGGCTGCTACGGCCTCTAGTTCTGAGGCTGCCTCGGTTACTAGCGCGCCACCACTGGCAGGGTCCGTGCCAGTGCTTATGGGGTGCGTGGCGGCATAACTACTGGTCCTCTGGACAGCGCAGACAGAGCCACACCATTCTGTCTTTCGACCGAATGACGTGGCTCCCCAAGCTCAACCCTTCCCAGATTTCCCCGATTTTATAGAGGAGGTGCGTTCTTCTTGGCACCACCCAGCCACAGCGCTGGTGCAATTGAGACATGGTTCTCCTCTGGCCTCGCTGGAGGGTGCAGAGAAGCTGGGCCTGGTAGGGTTTCCCCCTGTGGACTCCACCATTGCAACCTTGGTTAAGGCTCCGCCAGTGGGAGGTATGCCCAAGGACCCAGTGTGCATGTACCTGCAGTGCAGGGTTAGGAAACACACGTCCGGAGAGTTTATGTGGCGGGAGCCCAAAGTACCCGCTGAGCTAACACATCCAGCATGCTAACTGTGAACTTGGATGGGATTTTGCGTGATGCCCCGCTCCCACAGCTGGTGGCCACGGAGTTGCAATTACTATCGCATACGTTGCTCCAGATCTCCGGCCTGCAGGTGGGTTTAGTGGTCACGCGCAGACAGCTGTGGCTGTCGCAGGCGTGGGTGCCTGATGCTAATAAGGCCACACTGTTGGATGTGCCCACATCACTAGGCCACACCTTTGGCCTGGCAGTGGAGGAGATCCTGAAGCAGTCTCTTAGGGAACGAGAGGCGTCGAGACAAGTAGCTGCGTTGCTCCCTCCCCTCCAACTCCGGCGTGGGTCAGGTCGAGCCACTGGCACTCTACTCCGATGTGGACAGTCAACCGGATGGTGCCAGTTCCCACAGCCCTGCCAGGTGACATTAGGTATCGCCTACAGGCCTCATCTCAGACGAGAGGCAGGACCCTTCCTCAACGTGGTGGGCGTGGCCGTAGCCAGCCCACACAGCAGCAACCTAGAAGGTGGTTCCAGGGTTTCTGTCCTAGCCCCGCCTCAGCCCCAGCCGCCCCAGCAGGACCCCTGAGGGCTGGCGGCCTCAGACCCAATTCACGGCACAACAGCTGCACTACTGGTGCGCTTGCACCTCCAATGTGTGGGTGCTTTCAAATGTACAATACAGTTACGCGCTTCAGTTTTGCTTGGGACCTCCTCCTTTTTGCGGCATCACAACTGTGTGCATGACAGATCCGTTTCAGGCCTCAGTGCTCCAGACCGAAGTGGCAGCCTTGCTGGACAAGCACGCCATTCGTCTCGTAGATCCCACCTCTCTCGGAGAGGGGTTCTACTCGAGATACTTTCTGTTACCGAAGAGGGACGGTGGCTTTCGCCACATCCTGGACCTGCAGTTTCTCAACCGGTTTCTGAAACAGAAAGGGTTCCACATGCTGACTCATCATCACATAGTCCAGTCTGTCCAGATGCTCATTTTCACATTCCCATTCGTCCACAGCACAGGAAATCTCTCCACTTCGCCTTCAGGGCAGCGCGTACTACTTTTCCGTGCTGCCATTTGGCATCTCTCTAACTTCCCGTACATTTTCAAAGTGCGCAGACGCTATCCTCGCCCCCTTGCGGCTGCAAGGAGTCAGAGTGATGAATTACCTCGATGACTGGTTGATCTGTTCCCAGTCACGGGAGGGAGCGTTGGCCCACACGACGCTAGTGGCGGAGCATCTAGTGAGGCAGGGCCTCACCATCAACGATGCCAAGAGTCGGCCATCACCGGTGCAGTGCATAACGTATGTGGGGCTCCGGCTGGACTCTACAGCACCACCTCTCCCTGTTTCGACAGGGATCGAGGGTGCCCCTTGTTTTGTGCCAGCAACTACTGGGTCTGAAGGCAACAGCGGTATTAGCCATCGAGCTGGGTTTATTACTCATGCACCCGCTACAGGTGTGGCTCAATGCATTCCGGTTACATCCTAAACACGACAGGCACCATCGGCTGACAGTGTGCTTCGCGTGTATGGCGGCCCTGTGCTGGTGGAGGATTCCCTTTCACCTGTGCCAAAGCGTCCGAATGGGAGTGGTTTATAACCGCAGGGTGATGACGATGGACGCCTCCAACTCAGGTTGGGGTGCAGTCTGCAAAGGCAGAGAGGTCAGCGGACCCTGGTCGGGCCGTTGGACGTCCCTGCATATCAACATGCTGGAAGTGCAGGTGGTGTTTCTTGCCCTCCAGCACTTCCTACCCGTGGTGCGGAACAGACATGTGTTGATCCGCACAGACAATACATCAGTGGTGGCGTATGTCAACCACCAGGATGGCCTTTGGTCCCCGGGGTTGCATAGCCTAGCCTTCAGGTTTCTGATTTGGGCCCAACAGAACCTACTGTCCCTTTGGGCGACGCATGTTCCGGGCGTGGAGAATCAGGCAGCGAACCTCCTCTCGAGGGAGGGCCCGCATTTGTCGGAGTGGCGGCTCCACCCTCAGGTGGTGGACCGCATTTGGGAACGGTTCGGGAGAGTGCAGATCGATCTCTTCGCCTCGGCGGAGACAACACACTGCCCCCTACGGTACTCCCTTCACCGCTGTGGCGGTCCACTCGGCGTCGACGCCCTAGCCCATGTATGGCCCAGAGTGCTCCTTTACGCATTCCCGCATCTGCCATTGCTCCTGGCCTTTCTCGAAAAGGTCCGGTCAAAGAAGGCGTCAGTTCTCCTAATGGCCCCCAGATGGCCCAGGAGAATCTGGTTTTCATCCCTGGGCCATCATGGGTCTGGCCTCTGAAAGGGACCGCTGGTCCCTTCACGTCCATTGTCAGTAGAACATAACAACCAATGTGAAAAATCAATGCTGTGTCAGACTCAATCAATAAAACTGCTCTATTATTTTCAAAACGTCATGTACACAGATTCATTCCTTTACAGATGCACAGAGTCAAGATTCACGATTTGGGAATCTAATAATCCAAAAGGGTCTGCACTGTAAATGTTTATCACGTTACTATTCAATTTTTTTTTGTTTACATTATCACAAACATTAACCTTAAGATAAAACTAAAATAACTAACAATTATTTGTAAAACTAACTATAAAACGTTTTATTATAGACAACATAACATTACCCAAAGTGGCTTGATATAACTTTCTGTCGCAGTGCACTTGTATAGGCTATTCTGAGTTTTCTTCCTTGGTTCTTCTTTTGCAAGTAAGAAATGTATCGTTTTTTGATCTGGATGTACTGTGTCAAACACCAAAAACAAATCCAGCGAGCCGCTATTGCTGTCAGTACAATGCAGACGCGCTTATGAGTGTATAGGTGGTTTATTATATTTATTTGGAAGACCCATTTATCCATGAAACTATAATCAGGCTGCTAAACAAAATTGAAATACGTATGCACAGTGATTTAGAGATAACAATATAAAACACCTCTATGGTTTTATTATGGCAACCTTTCATAGGGGAAAAAACAGATTTGAAACATGTTGTTGTTATTCTGGCAAAAAAAAAGTGTGTTTCTCTTTGTAACACACCAAATTTTGTTCAAGCCCGTATCCTAAGAACATTTCGTGATTAAGCGATTCACTTGATATGTGAATAACATTATTTACGCTGATGTAGTTGTGCAAATTTGATTTAATAAATAAATAAATAATACAATATACTGTTTTTCTGATCAGCAGCTACATCAATCACTGTCTCGGGATACAGAAAATGCCGAGCTTGGTCAATAAAAAAAACAATAGAACTAGCCAATCAGAAACGAGTTAGTCAAGGCGGGTTGAAATGATCGATGCACACACTATCCAATACCATTCAATGTTCTCTTAAAGGTGAGGATTGAAGCCAATAAGAGAGGAAAACATCGGCGTGAGGCAGCCAGGCAGAAATGGTTGATATAATTGCAACAAATCAGGGGTACAATAGAAAACGCTTCCAAACGTGTTGACCAATGTATTCTCGGACCCCTCCTCCCCTCCCCTAGACGTGTGCCCCGCCCTGGATGTTAGCCATTTTGTCTCGAGAACCGTTTCGTGGAGTAGAAGGAGGTTGGATGTTTAGGTTTTCACATTTACTTATTTATTTCACAATATTGAGATTTTTTTGGTCCTTATCTGTGGAAAAGACGTATAAGTGCGTTAAGTAAAAGGGTAAGCATGTCGTCATCTTAATGTTGTAGCATGTTGTTTGTAACTGCGTTTTTAGTAGTTGTTTGCAGTGTGTTCTCATCTAACAAGCGGGACTTGTGTGGCTGCTTAATGCGATGTTTTCACAAGATTTCAAATGCAGCAGTGCTCAAAGGCACGTTTACAAACACGAAACCGCTCGGAATCACTATTGAGTAGCGGTACGTTTCCAGGTCTTGTAGTACGTACGGCCATGTAGTGCACGTTTACGTGTTTTTTTCTTGTTTTTTTTTTTCTTAGTTGTACTGTATGTGGCCTTTTAATTAAACAGAAATGTGTTATCTTACACAACAGTAAGGCCAATATATCAAAAACGTATACAGCATTTAAATGTTCACTATTTATAAAAACAAGTACTGTATTAAAATGTTCGTCATGGAATTTCTCAAACCCGTAGAGCAGCAGCTGTACTTTCAGGGGAAGGGCTACAGTGCGCTCCTTGGAAGTACTTCTGACTTACTGTACAGTGCACTGTCCATGTCATTCAGAGTGAATCAGAATGATACAAGTCAATAGGGGTACGGCTGATCATTAGCCCTGTTTCACTGTCCACAATACAGTCTAGAGTGCAAAGAAGAGCCACCAGAATTATCCTGCCTTTAAAAGGCATATCATATGCAGACAGGCTAAAAGAATTGAATCTATTCGGTCACGAACAAAGAAGACTATGCTGCTATCTGATTCAAGCATTTAAAATTCTAAATGGTATTAACAATGTCAACCCAAGGGACTTCTTCCACCTGAAAAAAGAAACAAGGACCAGGGGTCACAAATAGAGATTAGACAAAGGGGCATTCAGAACAGAAAATAGGAGGCACTTTTTTACACAAAGAATCGTGAGGGTCTGGAACCAACTCGTTAGTAATGTTGTTGAAGCTGACACCCTGGGATCCCTCAAGAAGCTGTGTGATGAGATTCTGGGATCAATAAGCTACTAACAACCAAACGAGCAAGGTGGGCCGAATGGCCTGTAAAATTTCTTATGTCTATATAATGCCAGACATGCAGCCAGTCCCATTCCACCACTACAGTACTCTGCATCTAAATGAATACTAATGAAATTTGACAGCTTTACACTGGAACGTAGCTGTGATCTATTCTGCTTCATCAAAACATTGGCAATGAATGCTAGCTACACTGGTGTTTTTGCAGTGTGATTGTTAATGTAGACTTAAACTTTGTTTTTGTCATGCATTACGTTTCCCACGCGCACAATTGTAACAAAATAAATTGTCGAGAACAAAATGATAAAAATAGGGAAAATGTTTTTAAAAAAATGTGAACCCAGCAAAATAAATATTTACTTTTATGGGCCAGTTTTTGTTGTTGTTTGTACAGTCATTCTGCCAGAACTATTCCATAATTATATGGGAACATTTTTCAAAAGGACAAAGGTTGCGATGTTGCAGTATTCACATTCAAGACTACTTTTTGCACCAAGTCATTCAATGTCCCCTCTTTCACAGCAATTTTTAAAAGATTGAATCTCAGTAAAGATTTTGAAAATTTAAATTTGGTTGTGCCTGAAATAAACTGAACATGTCGGTGAACCAACAGATCATATGTAGTGATAGTGTTAGTAATTCAAACTACACTAAAATATGTTAAAACCTTGGTCATGCCTTTAAATGTAAGTACGTGGATGTAAATGAGTTTGTTCTTTGCTCATACCCTGATGTGAGTCTATAGGCCCTGTTTCATTGTGATATGTCTAGTTTGAGAGAGAGAGGTGCTTGTTTTTCAGGGCGAGTGAAAGCAGGGTGTGTCGGGGGTTTGTAGAGACGGGTGTCCTGCTGGAAGCAGCTGCCTGAGGGAGGGGATGGAATACGAGAGACGGTAAGCCACTACTGCTGTGTGGAGGTGAACCCATTCAGCAAGCTTACATGCACTCCAGCTATTTATTATTTACACAACAGTATGGTTCTAGCATGTCAAAATATGTATTTAACTTTTTTGTTATTCATCAAACAAGTCTTAAAATATGCTGCTGCCCCTTTTATTCAGAGTGAATCATTTTGCTATTAAAATAATAAACATCGGTATGGGTTAGTGTCCTCTATACTGCAATATGGTGCAAGTAAGTATATTCTGCATGTTGTGTGCACATGGTATGGAATAAGCAATTTCTCCAGAATCTCGTGTACCCAGATGAAGTTCTGTTTGCATACAATGTCTTCTGGGAAAATTCCTCCAACATGCTGGCAGGACTCTGAATTGGCACAAAAAGGGCAAAGCCAAAATTTTATTTTTAATCCGGGTCTGGTGACCGAAAGAAAATACTTCCGGCAATACACAACAATGTGTAATGCGTGGCGCCAAATAAACAGGTTTACAGTCCCAAACAATAATCGTTATCCGCCCCACAATACTAAAACGCGGTCACCGGTCCAGGGTGTGTGTATTAGTGCTCGTGGTGGGTGATAACAGGCTATTTTGTGACAGTTCGTGAAGTGCAGTTGTGGCTTGTGCTGGCCCAAAAGCGACAGCTCTGGAAACGTGTTTAGCTGTCTGGTGGTTCAACAAACAAAACAATTACTAACAACACGAAAAACAAACACTCACAAATATTCTTTTCACAATAATGTTTCTCTGTCAGTTACTACTGCGGCTCTCTCAGTCCTTCCAGGTATATGCACACAACCCAAGCAAAAGAAAAGATTACTGATTCTTCGGCCCCCTTTATTTTATCATGCATGACCCCTTGGTAAACGATTGCAGCTGCTTTTATTTCTTGCAACAGAGTCTCGCCTTCATCCAGGCTTACCGATTTCCCGACCCTGAAAATGAACTGTCAGGCCAGCCCATCTCAAGACTTTCCCTTTCGCTGTTTTGTGCTCTTACAGGTCGGGAGGGAGATTTCCAACCAGAACGTCGCAGCAATTGCTGCATGGCCGCTATTAATTTAGAGCCCTTTGCTGCATACTGCAAAAGGGAATCGGCATACTGCTTGCACCACATGCAAATGCAGCATACTTGTATTCAGAATATGTAGAATGTGCTTTTTTTATTGTTTTTATATTTTGCAAAAGTATTCTGCGCATTCAATATGCAGAATCAGAATTTTAAATGCTTGTAAGTGTGCAGATTGTACATCAGTAAATCACAAAGCTGTGTTGCGCTTTGCAATGCTGCCCCTTGTAGAGCATCGATGAGGAACAGGAGTGTGTTTCGTTGTTCTCAAAGATTTGCATCACATTTGTTGTGTAAGCTGTTAGTAGAATGAAAATACAGCATGACACAGTAACTTTTGCTGTGTGAGCTCTTTGAAGATAGTTTTCTTCATAGTTTTCATCATCAGGGAATCTTGCGAAACTGCATACACATCTTGATAATTATAGGACATCCTTTTAAATCCTGTTAGATTCTAAAGTTTCTTATATTATTTAATAGGATTAAAAACAAGTTCTTATAGGAATAATTAAATTCCTATATGATCCTATAGGACTTTTCAATTTCTGAAGAATTCCTGTACAACTTTCTATAGGATTTTTTCACCATGGTTATATTTGTATAATTTAAATATTTATATCCTTGCAGCACTTGACAGTTTAGGTTATTAATGGAAAATGTCTGAGACATATAGAACATTTAATGTTATTAGTTGTATTGATTAATAATTTATAAACTTTCTTAACACTTGGTTTTAAATTTCAATATTTTATACTATTTATCTAGCTAGCTATCTGTTTTGTCTTGTGAACTTTGTTGTTTTCCGTGTATATCCTGCCATAAGGTGATGTTATCAGCAAGCGTGGAATGAATTTCCATTGTTATGCAGATGACACTCGGCTATAATTGTCTTTGGATCCAGGCAATCCTTCTGCTGGGGTGCTGTTAGCTGCTACTCTTTTTCATCTTTCTAGATTTCTTGCTCACGTGGGTAGACTAGATTAATCGATCAATGATTTATATAGTGCCTTTCATAGTGGACCACCAACCAAAAGCACTTTACAGAGGTAGGATGCATCAGGGTTCTTGTCAACGCTGTTGAGCTTAACGGACTGTTACGTTGTTACTTGGAAAAATGACTCTGTAATCAGGCCGCTACTCTGTTTTCGGTTTGCGTAACAGCCAAAAAATAATAATAATGATAATGCTGTGAAACATTGTTGATTTTATATGAGACTTTGTGAGAAATTGGTTTACTTAAAATACTTGTTTCAGCTCTCAATACTCTTCAATGGGTTGGTTGTGACAGCATGTTCTTTAGTTTGGTGCATGTAATGTATGCGACACAGAGATGAGATTGAACATCACTGAACTTTATTAGCACAGTCCCCCCTGTTGACAGATGAGACTAGATCCTGGGTGCGCCCCTGATACACAGCTGTGTAATAGCTATGTATCACAAAAAACTAAGTACGCATGCACTAATACATGCATATATGCATACAACACTTGTGTGTGCAATAGATAGATAGATATTGCACATAAAAGTGTGCATGTGGGAGCTATAAACAAACTCAAATATAAGCAAAGTTTGCATTCTAAAGAAATTGAGTACACAGAAAGCTAAACTATGGAAGAATGCAGTAAACTGTTTTAATCGTAAATACAAGCTAAGTATAATTTTACCTTGCAGTGTAAGAGAAGCATGCTCTGCTTTTGTCTTGGCTATCCTGCAACTCATTTACTTTTATACTTATGATTTACAGAAATTACCAGCTTGTTTTTAATCTGAGAGCACATTGAAAATCAACACATTATAGCGTTTGGCCCCCTTGTGCAATTGTCACTTTTTCCCTCCTAAAGATGAATCTGCTCAGAAATATTAAGGCCAAATAAAGGTACTATTCTTAGTGTTTGCATAGCAGTAAGTGTACAGTTTAGACCAGTGTATTTCAAAACAGTTTTCACTGTCTCTTACATATACATTATTATAAAATAGTGATGGAGGTCTTATGATGGCTTTTAATTGGTTACAAAAATTTCCAGTATGTTCAAGTGTAAACATGTAGGAATTAAAGAGGTTTAATTAACAATATAATTGGACTCCCCTTAAATCAGCTCTAGGATATTGTGGTGTTTTGCATTGATAAAGCGCAGACTAGACTAACTGTGTGATCATTTTTTCCCCTCCCTTGTAAAGCAGTCTCTCTCTGACTAGAGGCGGCCGGGGAGACCGCATGGGGCGCTACGGCAGCGAGGCTCCAGATCACGATTACCGAGACATGGACTACCGGAACTATGGGCACGATGAAATGCACCGGGACTACGAGGACTTCGAGAGAGAAGAGCGAAGCTTCAGAAGGGAGAAGAGGGGGAGAGAATTCGGCAACGCACTTGCAGGCACAGCGTTCGGCAGGGAAGGCCGCGCTTTCCGGCGTTTTGCCCGGGAGGATGAGCACCTAAACGATTATGACTCATACGCAAGAGAGGACTGTGCCCGGGAGTTTGGCGCGTTCGAGAGGGAGGACCGGTTGCTGGAGTATGATGCCAGGCTCAGGGGCCTGCGGCCGTTCGGCAGAGCTGGGGACCCCATCCCCACTCCTGGGAAGTACAGAGACGAGGAGGGGTATGGGACTGTCCCAGAGTTCAGGGAGAAGTACAGCTCGTTTGGGAGAGGAGAGGAGCTGGGCAGCCGCGGCGGTGGTCGAAACAGCGCCCCCCCAGTCCAGGAGGACTACAGCACACTGCAGAGGGATGCCAATGCTGGAGAGCAGGTCGGGGATTACAGTGGTTCTGATAAACCTGAGGTGAGTGCTTCTGAGTGCGTTGCAGGGTTAGACACTGGGTGTGTTAAGTAACTGACCGTCTCGGAGTGAGAATTTTTCCACTCGCTCAGATCACAAATGAAAACCAATGATTAAGGGGGACTGGAACTGAGCATGCCTTTAAGTGGGTTCTTTCACTAATCTGCTCAGTTACTTAACGAACACACTAACAATGAACTTTCACCCAATCCTGGAGTTCAGAACTACCTGCCATTGAGCTTAAGTGACTTGGTGCACTATGCAGTTTCCTGTAGTGTAGTGTTTGTCCTGTAAATGGATGTTTTAGCAAGGGCAAGCTATACAGCTATAGCTGAAACCTTTGCATCACCCTATAAAAATAGCATTTTGCCTCAGTCAAATTAAACCTGCTGAATATTGTTACATTAACATACTGAGTTACATACCGCTTTAAAGTTTTCCATATACAGTAATCCGACTTATATCTGCCATGATCAAGCTCATCAGCAATGTCACCCACGTGTACAATGCAGGGGTGTGCAATTTAACCCCTTCAGTGCTAGGGGATGTATGGCGTACGTCCTCCCATATGTCGCACTGTCCCGCAGGCTGTGAGTAACTGATAGTTTAAAACATTTTTACAAGTGTGTGGGAGGGTTTAATCGCTAGAAATATGTTAGTGGTTGATCGGTTACGTCATTTAAACAGAGGATGATTGACGTCTAGATTAGCCTGTAGGAGTTATCTGTGTTATTCACTCTGGAATCCAGGAAGTCAAGTTCTGTATTATATTCTGCATTATATTGAGGGTCGTGCTATGATCTGATCAAGTCCTGATGGCTACGACATTTAGGGGATTCAAGGAGCTATTTAGGCAAACTCAATCTTATGTTCACCAATTATTTTCAGAACTAAACAGTCGCTGCTGAATGCTGCAGGCTGGCCTATTTTGTACTAGTATATGTCAGTGGCACAGTGCACTGCAGGCTGTGAGTGGCCAATCGCTTTCACAATTATAGAACATGTGTGGGAGGGTAAATACTGAGGTAAATAACTTAATTGATTATTCAGTAAATAGATCTGAATGCATTTCTGTATTTTTTACAGCTGTTTGAGTGTTGAGAGGTCTGAGTTCTTTTCAGAATTTTAATACATGTTATTTATTTTATATATTTTTGTGGTGTGAAATGCTTGTGCCATAGTATTATTTATCTATTTGCCAACACTATCACAGTTAATTTCAAAACTTTGGTAGCTCTTAAATATATTTACTGCTCTCTACATTTAATTCCTTATATGACCTGTTTTAATCTTTTTTTTTTTTTTTTTTTTTTTTGGTGAATTAATTGTTTGCCAACACTGTCCCAGTTAATTTCAGATTTTTTGTAGCTGGCAGAAGCAACTACATTTAATTCCCACTACTAATTCTAATACATTTTTATCTCATTTTTAAAACAATTTTATTTATTTTTTTAAATAAAATAACTACTAGAACTGCCAGGCAGTTTTTCGGCTCCCAAGCCCCAGTATCAGTACCCATCTAAGTGTGTTTAGTTCTCAGTGTGCCAAGTTTAAAATCAGCAACTTCAACAGTTCCACAGAAGATTTTGAAAGTTTTTTTTTTTTTTTCAAAAATGCGTCAGTCGACCATCTTATTTAACACATAAATGCCATTTTTGAAAATGGAAATTGTACCGACACAGGCACGATGGTTTTCAAGTTTGGAATTAATCAAGTGAACCGTTTTTAAACTGAAATAGTTTTAAATATAAGAAGAAAATGTGGGAGTGGCAGCCATGACACATTTGTGTTCCGCTGTCACCGGAACGATACCTACCAAGTTTGGAGTCTGTTGGTCAGATGGTTTTGAAATAAAAGCAGTTTGGTGTTTTGGGCGTGTTTTGGTGAAATTTGTGGAACCCATTTTACTATTGAATTGTATCACAGCAACTTCTGCTTTGCAACCAGGTTTAGGTGGTGGTAATATATGCCAAGTGTCAGATGAATCACTTCAACGGTTCCAAAGAAGGTTTTGTGAGGTTCCAAGAGGAAATGCTTCGTACAGTCATTTTGGTTTAACACCAGTTTCTTAAGTCTATGTACATCTGGTGGCCATCTTGTTTTTTAAACATAACCATTTTGACATACTTGTATTACATTGTTAGTGGGGATTTTACAAAACCTTGTCATGAGCAAACGTGTTAATTTTGGTGTCGAATAACGTTGCAGTTTCAGACAAGAAGATCTTTGAATTACATTGTTCTGTTATGGGTCATAAGTCATTTTTTAATTATCAATATGGCCGCTAAACCATGTGACCAAAGCACGCCATTTTGAAATTGACAGTACTTCACATTACCCACTATTAACATAATCAGTTTCACGTCTCTAGTCTATTGCAGTATGGATTTATACTTTAATATATGTAAATATAGCACTTGTGAAATTGTTATTTTGCGCACTGCATCCGTGTTTTTTAACAAAAAGCACGGATTTTACAAAACTTGCAAAGGACCTTGTCACGAGCAAACGTGACAGTTTTGGTGCCGATCAACATTGCAGTTTCAGACAAGAGGATCTTTGAATATTTTGTGCAAATCCAGCGTGGCGAGCAAACCAACCGTCCAATTGATTTTGTTTCAATGTTTTTTTTTTTATAGGCCTGTGGCAGGCTGGCGAGTGGATAGAGGCCCAGAGACAGACTGCAGTTCAAGAAAATAACTATTTTATTATAAATAAACACAAAAATGAAAGGGCACAAGGGCCAAAACAAAGCAATTTAAAGACAAAAAAAAAAACTTACAAAAATAACAATTTCCAGGCTGGGCAATGCCTTCACTGAATTCAAACTTTCCAAACAACCAAAAAACCAACTTGCTTCCTCAGTTCCCTCCTCTTTAATGGGAAGCAGAGGCCTCCTTTTATGTCAGGTGGCTGGGTGCTGATTGATCGTTAATTAAACTAATCATCTAATCAACCCCAGCCACCTGAACACAATGAACCAGGCAGGTAGGGGAATTTAACCCCATCCCTGCCAATTTCTTAAGAGCAGAGCTGTGCTCTGCCACAAGGCCATACGTACTCTATATCTCTATACATTGTCAGATCTTCATCTTAAGTCGTTTGTTGACACGAGTTTTGAAAATTGTCCAATATTTTCACGAGATCTGGCCTAGTGGCCAAACTGAACTTTTTCCACTCTGGGACGCCAGCCTGGTTGTCCACACATAGGCGTCTACTTACGTATGCGTTTTCATGACTCTGCGACAAACTTTTGGTGGAAAAATATTAATAGTAATAACTAGAACTGCCAGGCAAGCCCCAGTATCAGTACCCGTCTAAGCGTGTTTAGTTCACAGTATGCCAAGTTTAAAATCAACAACTTCAATAGTTCCACAGAAGATTATTTTGAAAGGTTTTTTTTTTTTCAAAAAATGCATCAGACGGCCATCTTGTTTAACGCACAAATGCCATTTTTGAAAATGTAAATTTTACTGACACAGGCATGATGGTTTCCAAGTTTGGAGTGTCTCAAGTGAACCATTTTTAAACTGAAGCAGTTTTAAATATAAATTTAGATACAGTATTAAAGCAGATGGAATTGAGATGTAAATTGTGTTTTTTACAAAACTTATTTTCCTCTTTTGTCCACAATAACAAGAAGTGGGCCGTGTAGACCTCTAATATGCAGCACAGGTTAAAGAAGCGCGCGCTGGACAAGGGAAAGAAGGTGTTGGCTGTCAAAGTGAATATGAGAATGGCAACGATTAATGAAGCCAACTTGCTTAAAAAAAATTACAAGCAGACTGGACATTTCCATCAATGGATTCAGGAAATCTGGAGTTTATGATGCGATCATAAACTCTGAGGCTGTATTAACTGCACCTGCTACTGTGGTACCTGTAGGACTGTTCTTTTTTAGTTGTTTTTATTTATTTATTTATTTATTTATTTATTACAAGGGGTTAAGTAGCAGCCAAAATAGTTTTAGACTTGTTAGAAAATGTGTGTGTGTCTATATATATATGTGTGTGTGTGTGTGTGTGTATTCACCCCCTTGGATTTTCACAACCTGAAATCTGCATTTAAATGGGATTTTTTTCCTTTGATTTACACAAACTACTCAACACTTTGAAGAGGCAAGAGAATTTTTATTGTGAAACAACAGTTGAAAAAAAAAAAAAAAACTGATATCTTGGTTAGGTAAGTATTCACCCCCTGAGTTAATACTTGGTAGAGCCACCTTTGGCAGCAGTTACAGCTGTGAGCCTTTTGGGGTAAGTCTGTACCAGGTTTGCACATCTGGATTGTGCAATGTTCACCCGTCGTTCTTGGCAAAATTGTTCAAGCTCTGTCCAAGTTGGATGGGGATTGTTTGTGTACAGCAATCTTCAAGTCTTGCCACAGATTCTCAATTGGATTCAAGTCCAGACTTTAACTGGGACACTCTAAGACATTCACTTTCTTGTTTTTAAGCCACTCCAATGTCACTTTGAATGTGTGGTTGGGGTCATTGTCCTGCAGAAAAGTGACTCTCCATCCCAGTCTTAGGTCTTTTGCAGACTTAAGCAGGTTTTCCTCAAGGATCTGCCTGTATTTAGCTCCATCCATTTTGCCCTCTTTCCTGACAAGCTTCCCAGTCCCTGCCGATGAAAAGCATCCCCATAGCAAGCTGCTGCCACCACCATGCTTCACAGTAGGGATGCTTGGGTGATGTGCTGTGTTGGGTTTGCGTCAGACGTAGCGCTTTGCATTTAGGCCAAATACTTCAATTTGTTTAATCAGACCACAGAATCTTTTCCCACATCTTTTTCAGAGTCTCCCACGTGACTTTTTGTAAATTCCAGGCAGGATTTTACATGGGCGTTTTTCAGAAAGTTTTCCATTTTTTCACACATTGGAAGTGTTGAGTAGGTTGTGTAAATCAAAGGGGAAAAAAAATCCAATTTTAAATGCATCAAGATTTCAGGTTGAACACAACAATCTGTGAAAATGTCCAAGAGGGGTGAATACTTCCTATAAACACTGTATATAGATACTACTATCCACCATGCAGGTATTGCAAAGTCCCTAAACAATATGTTAACATAAATTTGTTTTACATCATATATATGCTGTTTTAGCAGACAAATTTCATTAAGTAAGCATGTTTTTGAAATCAAAAGCAGAAGTACAGAACTTGTGAACGTACTGTGATGAATGCTAATTCAAAAACCATCAATCTACCAAGGTAGCAGATCTGCAAGTTTAATACCAGCCAGAATTTCCGTTTATGCGGTACATTAGTTGCTTAAAGGATTTCCACTATCTTATTAGAAATGTAGGCTAGGCTACTGTTTAGCACTGATCTGTACATTTTACTGTGCAGCCAGTATTTGAATAATGGATTACATTACATTGATCTGTGTGTGATTAAAGTATAACCTTTACAGTAATATATAGGTTACGTACAATATATAATGGTTTTTAAACCGCATATATGCGTGCACGTATGTGTAAACATTGCATATTTAATGGTAGCCGTTAGTAACATTGAAAAACCCGAACCAAATTTGAGTACATTTGGACTCATTCGGTCTCTTTTTACTGACACACAGCCAATAGTGCTGTAGTTTTTAACTTCTATTAATAATGTTTGTTCCAGGGTGTCAGCTTCAACGACATTATTGGGGAGTTGGTTCTGTGTTTTTAAAAAAAAAAAAAAAAAAAAAGTGCCTCCTATTTTCTCTTCTGAATGCCCCTTTATCTAATCTCCATTTGTGACCCCTGGTCCTTGTTTCTTTTTTCAGGTTGAAAAAGTCCCATGGATTGATATTATCAATACCTTTTAGAATTTTGAATACTTGAATTAGGTCACCGCGTAGTCGTCTTTGTTCAAGACTGAATAGATTGAATTCTTTTATCCTGTCTGCATATGACTGCCTTTTAAACCCGGAGTAATTCTGGTCGCTCTTCTTTGCATTCTTTCTAGAGCAGCAATATCCTTTTGGTAGTGAGGTGACCAGAACTGAACACAATATTCAAGATGAGGTCTTACTAATGCATTGCACAGTTTTAACATTACTTCCCTTGATTTAAATTCAACATTTTTCACAATATATCCGAGCATCTTGTTGGCCTTTTTTTATAGCTTCCTTACATTGTCTAGATGAAGACATTTCTGAGTCAACAAAAACTCCTAGGTCTCTTTCATTGATTCCTTCTTCAATTTCAGTTTCTCCCATATGATATTTATAATGCACTTTTTTATTTCCTGCGTGCAGTACCTTATACTTTTCTCTATTAAATGCCAGTTCTGAATCTTGTCTAGATCATTTTGAATGACCTTTGCTGCTGCAACAGTGTTCGCCACTCCTCGTATTTTTGTGTCGTCTGCAAATGTAACAAGTTTGCTCACTGTACCAGAGTATAAATCATTCATGTAGATTAGGAATAGCAGTTATGGTTTCAAACATACCCTCTGGTCACAAAAGAACATTTTTGTGACCACAGATGGTAAACCAGAAACACGCAGCTACAGGATCGCAGCTAGGTTTTTTTTGTTTTTGTTTTGTTTTTTGCTATTTCTTTAAAATGTGTTAATGTATTTTTGGAAATAGTAACAAAGTGGATTCAAAGGAGGAGTAATTTAATAAAATAATAAACAGATTTATGATTTTAAAAAGAAGGAATCGTCTCACTATCAGTTATTGAGTTTTAATGTCAGAATCGGTGCAATATTTTACTGTCAGTAGTCACAGGTTAAAGAACACGGTTTAAAAAAAAAAAAAAAGTATAAACACAGTAGTGGCTGTACAATCTTACTAATATTATTAATCACACTAGTACAATCTTGTGTAGCTAGAGCTGCAGTTGGTCAGGGAGGCATTAATATTGTAGCGTTCCGGGGTAAAAAGGGAGACAGACGACCGCAGCGAGATCTCATTCAGGTTTTATTGAGAAAGTCAGCACATCACAACACAGCCCACAGCAGCGTACAAGTTGCCCTTTATATCCCAAAACCCAGCGAAAACATGTAACATTTAGACATAACAAGACACGTTATTGGACAACATTCACAAGCACACTGGGAGCACAACTCAATCACACCCCCCCTCCTCCCCGGTGCACTCTCTCATATGCACACTGGGAGCACGACTCGATCACACACACACCCCCCCCTCCACCCCAGTGCACTCTCTCACATGTACATGGGAGCACGACTCCATCACACCCCCCTCCACCCCAGTGCACTCTCTCACATGCACAATTGGAGCACGACTCGATCACACACCCCCCTCCACCCCTGTGCACTTTCTCACATGCACACGGAGAGCACAACTCGATCACACACCCCCCCTCCACCCCTGTGCACTCTCTCACATGCACACTGGGAGCACGACTCCATCACACCCCCCCTCTACCCCGGTGCACTCACTCACATGCACAGACACTCGGGACATTGACAGAACACGGAGCAGCGACACAAAACCATATAACACATAACACAAATAGTCCCGATCTTTACAGTATTAACTTATTGTTGTTAAGGTGCTAAAGTTTTTCCAGTGTTGCTAAAAAATGTTAAGTTACTTTAGCCACACAGTGGCTAACTAAATGAAAGCCTTAGAGGGAACATAATTATGGTGTGATAATAAAGATATGCATCGGTGTATCAGGAGCTCACACAGGATCTAGTCTCATCTGTCAACAGGGGAGGAATGTACTAATAAAGTTCAGTGAATTTCAATCTCGTCTCGGTGTTGCATATATTACATGCACCAAACTAAAGAACATGTGATCACAGCCAAGCCATTGAAGAGTATTGAAAGCTGAAACAAGTAAGCAAACACATTTCTCACACAAAGGAATAATCAACAATGTTTCACAGGATTATTATAATTTTTTTGGCCATTATGTAAACTGAAACACAGCGTAGCGGCCTAATTACAGCGTCATTTTTCCAGGTAATAACATAACGGCCCATTACGCTCAACAGCGCTGGCGAGAACCCTCCACAGACAGATTTTTTTAAAACTACTACATGCCAGAGAGTTCAAACATTCTTAAGTGTACCAAAATGCACATCCCTGAAGTTTATTAGCCGTTGTGTTTAAAATGTATACTTGATGGATGGGACACAAAATTTTGGGCATGTGTGTTTCAGGAATGCATGAACAGAAAAGCTAACGCGACCTCTGTATTATTTTTTTATTTTTTTTTTTTTTTTAATTGTCTCAATCCTAAAATTCTAGCCAATTGAAAACATTTGGCCATAGCTGTAGTCATAGGCAGAAGCAAGTACAGTTAAAATGTAGCCAAACTGATATGTTTTAAACATAACTGTCAGACTCTCAATATTACTACATTTAGAAATGTTAAAATAACTGTCTAATTCAACAACACATGTTTTGACTGGGTCTTTATTCAGTATCTTGAATGAAGAGGAAATGTTTGTCATGGTGCTTTGTGCATGCCACGTTTACTGATGGGCGGGTGTGACTGTGTCTGTCTCTCAGGAGTACCCAGAGGCTGGGCTCCCCGCAGTGGAGGCAGGGGGCTGCGTTGTCGAGGGTTACCACAGTAAGCATGTAGTGAACGATGACTCTTCGAGTTTCTCTGTGGACGGGGATTACCGGGACCAGGATTACCGGGCGGAGCCGGGGGAGGAGAAGGCCAGTAACATCGTCATGCTGAGGATGCTGCCTCCCAACGCCACTGTCAGTGAGGTGACTGTCTCTCAGGGTTTATTGGGGCATGGCTGTAGATTTCTCATGAGGTCTTTTGTGAGATATGATGCATTATTTACATAGTCTGTCGTGTTTAGGGCTTAAATTTTTCAGTTTTTATTTTCAGAACTTCTGCCTCCCTTTTAAATATTAATTGCAACCTAATAAAGAGAAAAATATTCATTACAAACTGGGTTTAAGATTTGCTACATATCAAAGATATTTAAAATAATGTACTTGCTATCAGTTAGAGAAGAATTGTCAGGACAACTCTGTTGGACAACGATAAACTAGGTGACTGCAGGGGGCTCCCGAGTGGCGCATCCGACAAAGGCGCTCTGCGTGGAGTGCAGTTTGTGCCTTATATCCTGGACGTCGTGTTCGAGTCCAGGCTATTCCACTGAACGACGGCTATTACAAATTGGGGAGAAAATGATAAAAAAATAAAAATAAAAAAAATTTAAAATTGGCGAGTACTAAATTAAAAAAAAAAAAAAAAAAGTGACTTCAAGAATCAGGTGCAGTTAAGAGCAGCAGTGAACATAATTTGTCACATCTGTTTGAAACAAAAATGAAGCAAAACAGAATCACACTCGGTCAAGATATGACGGTTAAAAACAAGTGACATTTGTTTTGTAATTAACAGCTTTTTCTGAGTTTAATTAGGAAACAGAATCGTCTCAATAGGTTTAAAGGGGTGTCGTGATCAAATGTGTGTGCTGGGACGAGCACAGGATTTTCGTGTTCGGATACTTGTTGGTTTTCAAAAGGTAGTAAAAGCCGTTCTATTGCACAGAACACAGGCAGACACAGCAGAGTGGCAGGGACAGGTGGCCTTTCCCCTGTGTGTGTGCCTTTATTTTACAGCAAGACTTTGTAATGCGTTGAAGTAAAGAATATGCCTATGTTGTGTAGGCCTTAATTTACTCCAGTGAATTAACTACAAAACAAAAGATGCTAAATAGCAGTTTAGGTTAAATGTTTATTTGCTTATTCCTGAAATAAATAGTACATAAAGCTGACACCACATTTTATTTATCTCTTACCTATTTTTCATTCCTTCCCATTGGCATTTCTTCATAGTAAACAGTGGCCATAGGTACGTTCATAAAGTAATAACATGAGGTTTATGTGTGCCTTTTTGTAGTTGAATAAGCAAACAGAAATTTAACTGGAAACATTTCAAATAAAACAAACATGGAAGTGGTGTTGTAAAGTGAGGGGGGGAAAAACTCACAGTTTTGGTTCTCGTTTATTACATTCCACATAACAAAGTCGCAACAAAAAATACATAATGTATAAAATCTATTTAAAAAATCACTACAGTAATTCTAGCACGGTGGGCATTGATTAAGCAAGGCATTTCAGAATGACATGCTTGCCTTTTTTCTGAAATTCTGTCCCATGAGATTGACACGGTATAAAATATATATATAATAAATAAACAGATTCAACACAGCAGCTCTTGAGCCTCTATTTCAAAGTTTGAGATATATATATACACACACACATACACACACACACAGAGCTCTGGAAAAAATTGAGACAACTGCAAAATTATCAGTTTCTCTGGTTTTACTATTTTTAGGTATATGTTTGGGTAAAATGAACATTTTTGTTTTATTCTATCAACTATTGACAACATTTCTCCCAAATTCCAAATAAAAATATTGTCATTTAGAGCATTTATTTGCAGAAAATGACAACTGGACAAAATAACAAAAAGGATGCAGTGTTGTCAGACCTCGAATAATGCAAAGAAAATAAGTTCATATTCATTTTTAAACAACACAATACTAATGTTTTAACTTAAGAAGAGTTCAGAAATCAATATTTGGTGGAATAACCCTGATTTTCAAGCACAGCTTTCATGCATCTTGGCATGCTCTCCACCAGTCTTTCACATTGATGTTGGGTGACTTTATGCCACTTGTGGCGCAAAAATTCAAGCAGCTCGGCTTTGTTTGATGGCTTGTGACCATCCATCTTCCTCTTGATCACATTCCAGAGGTTTTCAGTGGGGTTCAGGTCTAGAGATTGGGCTGGCCATGACAGGGTCTTGATCTGGTGGTCCTCCATCCACACTTTGATTGACCTGGCTGTGTGGCATGGAGCATTGTCCTGCTGGAAAAACCAGTCCTCAGAGTTGGGGAACATTGTCAGAGCAGAAGGAAGCAAGTTTTCTTCCAGGACAACCTTGTACTTGGCTTGATTCATGCCAAAGCTGCCCGATTCCAGCCTTGCTGAAGCACCCCCAAATCATCACCTATCCTCCACCACATTTCACAGTGGGTGCGAGACACTGTGGCTTGTAGGCCTCTCCAGGTCTCCGTCTAACCATTAGACGACCAGGCGTTGGGCAAAGCTGAAAATTGGACTTATCTGGGGGTGCTTCAGCAAGGCTGGAATCTGGCAGATTTGCCTTTGTGAAGGACGCATGAATCAAGCCAAGTACAAGGTTGTCCTGGAAGAAAACTTGTTTCCTTCTGCTCTGACAATGTTCCCCAACTCTGAGGATTGGTTTTTCCAGCAGGACAATGCTCCATGCCACACAGCCAGGTCAATCAAGGTGTGGATGGAGGACCACCAGATCAAGACCCTGTCATGGCCAGCCCAATCTCCAGACCTGAACCCCATTGAAAACCTCTGGAATGTGATCAAGAGGAAGATGGATGGTCACAAGCCATCAAACAAAGCTGAACTGCTTGAAGTTTCACGCCATGAGTGGCATAAAGTCACCCAACATCAATGTGAAAGACTAGTGGAGAGCATGCCAAGACGCATGAAAGCTGTGCTTGAAAATTAGGGTTATTCCACCAAATATTGATTTCTGAACTCTTCCTAAGTTAAAACATTAGTATTGTGTTTGAAAATGAATATGAACTTATTTTCTTTGCATTATTCGAGGTCTGACAACACTGCATCTTTTTTGTTATTTTGACCAGTTGTCATTTTCTGCAAATACATGCTCTAAATGACAATATTTTTATTGGGAATTTGGGAGAAATGTTGTCAGTAGTTTATAGAATAAAACAAAAATGTTCATTTTACCCAAACACATACCTATAAATAGTAAAACCAGAGAAACTGATACTTTTGCAGTGGTCTCTTAATTTTTTCCAGAGCTGTGTGTGTGTGTGTGTAATATATTTAATATATATATATATATATATATATATATATATATATAATATAATATATATAATATATATATATTATATATAATATTAGATCAAAATGTAGATGCAAAACAGCCCGTGAGAGCCACAAGACCTGAGTTTCTTGTTGAACACTGCAGGGTGTTCTGTAAGTAAACTCCAGCATGTCCGTCTTTCAGATCCGCTCCCAGTTACAAGAGCAGGGTATTCAACCCCGGGAGGTGCGGCTAATGAGGAACAAGTCTTCAGGTGAGTTCATCTGTCCTGTGACCCCCCCATCCCCCCCCCCCACTCCTGCAAAAAAAATTCACTGTGAGGCTGGGCTGCCTCTCTCCTGTCTCTCATCCTGGTTTCACTTCTGTATCAACAGAGAAAAGTACCTGCATACACCTAGCCTTCTTATGAAGTACAGTGGGGCTGGTTGGGTGGAATTTCAATCCAGCACCTTCCGAAATAATACATCCTCATTCAGAGGAAGGAATTGCTGTTTGAGAGTGAGATGAAGTGTTGCTTGTTATCGGCTACATACTGTCTACAGCACAGCACTGACTAGCACCGATGAGAGTACTGAAACATATAGAATTACAGCATGTTCAACATAAATAAACAGCTCAACTGCTTGCTTTTGAAAAATTCAATTAACAGCACCTTGAATCGATATTGCTCAGTCGTGTTTGGAACCAGCCAGTTCAGATTTCCTCCTTGTTGTTGTTATTTATTTATTTATTTCTTGGCAGACGCCCCTACCCAGGGCGACTTACAGTTGTACACAAAGTAAAATACATATCAAGAATTACAGTACAATTAAGAACAAGATACAAAATACAAGACTGCAGTACTAATAAGAGCAAATAAAAAACACAGTACGATTTGATACTAGGGCAATTCATGAGCAGATAAGTGTTAACCATATAATGCACATTTCTGTATCACATGTGACACAATGCTTAGCCGCCCGTCTATATTATTTTTTAAGTCAGGCCTCACAAGCCAGAATCTTTCTTATGCAGTAGGTTTTGTGTTGCCAGATAGGAGAGCTCTACATCCTCACACACAATCACACATTCCAATGTCAGCTCTGCTGATCCATTTCAACAGAGAGCAGGACCTTTCCCACCAGTCTGTGCTGTTCTAGATCCCCCCCTCACTATGCACAAGCAAGCTGTTCAATCAGTGGGGTAATTGTGGGAATACTCAGAAAAGGTTATCGCAAGCCTGCTGTTTAAAGTGACTGAATGAGTGAGTTTGTGTCAGGAGATGGATTTCTTTGACTGTTAATGAGCTCCACCTCTCCTCCCTTTTGTCTGCCTCTTTTTCTTAAGATCTGGACACTGAGCTGGGAGAGGGAGCGTTAGGCCTCCTCCTACCTTCCAGTCTGCTTTGTGTTTCACCTCTAGAGGGGTGATTGCCAGGGTAGAGTGGCCAGGAGGGCTGATTCTGCTGATGGGTGACTCCACGTGTATTACAGGGCAGCTGGGTTAATGGTCTTACAAACCCCTTCTGCAGTGCTTGAGCTTAGATCCCTGTAGGCAAGCCATTTCTGCCTGACTGGATGTGCTTGATTCAATCACTAGAAAGATGATTGCATATTGCCACACAAATCGATGTTGAGTTGAAATCAAGCAGATTTGTTTATAGAACCCCTCTCCCCCGCCTCAGTAAGAGTGGTAGCAGCCCCCTCTCCCCTCCCTGGCTCACTAAGTGCTGGCAGGGCCCCCTGCTTCAATAAGTGGATGCAGGGTCCACACCCCTCACTGTCTCCTTTTGTTCTGATGTTGCTGTGCTTGTATGTGTGCCTGGAGGAGAAAGAGGAGAATGGTTCCCACTGACACTAACACACTGCGTATCTGTATCTGAATGCTGTATCTCCAGGTCAGAGCCGAGGATTCGCCTTCGTCGAGTTTAATCACTTGCAGGATGCTGCGCGATGGATGGAGAGCAATCAGGTCGCTTCTCACTGCTCACTACAAGTACCCTCTGTTCATGATGAGCGCAGACAAGCTTACAGAGAGATCATGATGTGCTGTCAGACAGGGCAATGCCTGGGCCACACTGGGGCAACGGGCCCTTAGACATTATACACTGGAAGGGAGGCTAACTGAGGCTTTCCAATCCATTGTCTTAATTACACACCTAAAAGGAGGCTAACCAAGGCTTTCCAATCCATTCTCTTAATTATACACTGGACGGGAGACTAACCAAGGCTTTACAATCGTTTATCATAAATTATTGGAGCTATCAATCAGTCAATCTTTATTTCTGATATAGCTCCTTTTGTGATAACACCTCAAAGCGATTTACAGATAAAAATAACAAAACATACAAAACAATTCAGAAAATAGTATAAGATTACAATAATTTAAGAAATAGTTAATTTTTACTTTAAAAAGCAGTGACAAATAGTATAAAAGAGGGTGATCCATTTTCCCTTTAAAGTGCATATGCTTAATTATAAAAATGTGTTTTTAATCATAAAACATGCTTCCTTTGGTGTTTGGAGATCTTTTTTTTCCATATAACTCCTGATATTAGATTTTTCAAACACAGCACTCCATTTAATAGCAAATAGCTTAAAATTGCATGTATTTTTTATTTTTTTTTAAATGTCCACTTTTATGAACGGCAAGGTCTGTTTTAATGGTTTAAACATTGACAGATCCGCTGTTATTAGAATCCCAATGAGGCGTCTGTATGTCCATATGTGCTAGGTATCAGAATCTCTGAGCATGTTGACTCATCCTATCCATTAGTCACATTGTGGAAATAGATTACTGATCTATTAATGGAAGAAAAATTGTGAAATACCAAAAGATGTATGTAACAGGGGTTTGTTACGCATGTGGATTGTTACTGAACAATACTGAGGCAGACACAGAGCATTGGGTGTTTACACGCCGCACAGGCGGGCAGTTTTAATTAACATAAGTGCTGACACTAGGTTACCAGCAGTGGTAGCCCTAGTGTCACATTTAATAAAGAAAATGACAAAGCTGAAAATAAGTGCCACATGTAGCATGTGCTTTTTGAGCTCGTCCGAAGCCTCCCCTGCCACACCCCCAGCCAATCCCGAGCTCCCGATCAGCTCAGTGCCTGGCGAGCTTCCTGTTGCATGTCCCAGCTGCTTCCGTAAAGGCACGCATGCACCCAAGAACCAGCGACATGGTCTCCCTGTCACAATGTATCAGTACATTGAACAAGGGACCAGTAATAACATATTGATAACACTAATATTGAAACAGATTTTAAAGGCTTGGTTGGCACTCCTTTAACTCCAGATTTGCAGATTTGATATCAGACCTGTATAGGGCCGTATATTTGTTATCCCGTTAGTTTGTCACACACTTTTCATCACCAACAATTCATCACAAACTTCTCATCACAAACTTTTCATCGCCAACAATTAATCACCAGCGACAATTCATCACGGACAATAACTCACAGATTAAGGCCACAATATATCATAAAAGCTGTGCTAAAAACAAATAGAGCTATAATAAATCATAAATAAGATACAGTATGTAGTCACTTACAAGTTACATAAATAAAACCCGTAATTACTAACTTTTACTAGTTCGTGACCACCCAACTACTGCACCGGTCATTTTCTCCTGTAGCGTTTTAAACAGCTATGATATGATAATGTACACTCTGTGATGAATTGTCATAGACCCCGTATATTTATAGGGCCACAATGTTTATTCGCATCAATACTTCTCTCAACAAAGACAATCTGCACACATTGAAGCCCTGACCTCCTCTGTAGTTATTTCATTAGGAAAGGGAATTAGCTCTAAAATACTGAATATATCTAAGGTTTCATAGATCCAGTGTTAATCTTGGGTTTCCAAATCATACCTTAGGTTAGGTAGTCCAAGATATGTGGTGTTCAAGATCTGAAAACGCCCCTACTAGAATTAAGGCTGTAAATCGAAAGTGTAAAGGCATATGTGAACGCAGGATAGAAGTTTAAACCAATTCATTCATTTTCTTACTTCTTAAAAGGATATTTTAGTTTTTTGTTTTAAATGTTGTAGAAGTGATGGCAAACACTTCTCTTATCTGATATTTGTATCAAACAAATGAATTTATATAACCGGTAACTGAACGTGAACTACCTCAGTTTGTTATTCATTCATAGTTATTTGATAGGAATTACAGATTGGAGATGTGTGTTTCCATTGTAAATACACATTTATTTTCAGCCAGTTAACAGCCATCTTGACCTTTGCTTGTCACTTTCTAGAATTTTCAGCAATTTTCACTACCTGAAAAAACTACAAATTCCAAACAAGCTTCATTTGAGTTACTTGACTGTGAAAATTGCTGGAAAATGTCCTTGATAAAAAGTTGCCTGGTGTTCCTTATTTTAAGAGGTAAGAAAATGTATTTTTAAAAGCCATCGTTGGTAAATCTTGCAGAAACATAAGAAAAAGTGGAAGAAAAATAACAAAATAAATAATGGATAAGTGAATACATTTGAAGAGTGGAGGGAGGGTTGTGTGGACCAGGTATTGTCCCCTTGACCAAGTCAGCAGACTCTCTAGACAAGTTTATTTTAGTTTAATGAAAGAAAAAAAAGAAATTTTTCTTGTGATTTTAAATTTTGTGTTTTACTTTATTTGATTTAAATATGTACTGCAAATGTAACCAATGTGAATGCCAAAGGAGCAATGATGTTTTTTTTTTTTTTTTTTTTGTAGCAAAACAAGATCCAATATGCCCCCCACCCCATCCTTTGCCACCCCCTCACACCCCGGTCTGAGCTGGTTCTGCTGGGTTGTTTTTTTTTCTCTGGATATTGTGTGGAACAGAGCCCCCTTTAGCCCCTGTGCTGGGGGGGGGTGATTAGGAGTGCGAGGGGGTTCACTTTGAAATCTGTGTAGGGAACAGCCACAGGAACTTTCAAAACATTACACAAGCAACACTCTTTTATTACTAATTATTTGACTTTTTATCGTCTTGTCTTTCTATTTTAGAACCTAATTAGCGCTCTCCTGGAAAAAGACCTAGGGGTGTTGATAATGAAGCGCTTACATTGTAGCCTCATTTTAATTTTAGACTACAGCCGTTGTAAAAACTATAAATGTTAAAATGAGTTTGTGTTCTGTACAGCTGTGTAATGCTAGAATGTGAAGTCTACAATTTGCTTAATAAAAAAGCATGTTAGCTTGATTCAGTTTTACAAAGAATCAGGTTCAACAAGATCCAATTTTGTGTTTTTAGCGTATTTAGTCTCAATAGACTTGAACATTCATAGTAATTTATGCTTGTAAACAGTCAAGTGTAAAGAACTGAATTCAACACCCCTAGAAAGCAGACATTTGTAATGTCATTGTGCCTTTATTCCACATTGCTGCCCTCTTTTAAATGCACCTGATCATGAAGTAGCTAAACTAGTACCTTTTAACACAGGATTGCATTTGCTTTCTATTTTATGCCATCCCATTACCTGTATGGACTGCTGAAACTGCACACAACCCATCTGTGCATCCCTTTGGCGGGGGATGTCATTGCGTTGCAGAGGTTTTGAAAGGGGCCTGTGGTTGTGGAGCATCCATGCTGTAGATTAGTATTCCTGGGTAGGCTGTCAGGCATAGGTGCTTTCCTGGAAGATATGTGCTGACTTCCATCTCTCCACTTCAGGGTTTATTAGACCTGTTCCTCTTGTTGAAAATCACCACTGGGAACTAGTAGCTGACTTGTCAAGGTGTCCCTTTTTCCAGAGAGGTTATGCATTTCTGTTTTTTATTTATTTGTTTTTTGTAATCTAACTGGCTTTAGATTAAACAGTTTTGCTTCAGTTTTGTGTTTTTTTTTTGTTTTTTTAAATCTTATTGCAGTGGTGAATAGATTTGATTTTGGAGTTTACGATTTTGTTGCTTGTGGTGTTTGGTATGGGTTGTAAATCGGTGTTAATTCTAAAATGTGTCAAATCTTATCTTTTAAAGGGTCAGGTAGCTTTTTACTCAACTGGTTTTAGAGACAGTTATTAGGACAAATCTGGGACTGTCTTCTGTTACCTTCAGTAAGGTAGACAAAGGTTTTTGGGCTAATCAGTGCCTGTTAAACCTTACATTAATTGCAGATGTAAGCAAAGAGGGACTCTTCCGTTTGCGTTTTATTTAGGAAAGCAGTAAAGAGCACAGTAAGTATTTTAATATATAGAGCAGTTGATTTTATTTATTTTTTTTAAATATACTGAAGGTGTGTATTTGCATTTTTTTTTTTGTCAGATCATGTATAATATGTCTGTTCTGATCTTATGTTTTTCATGCCTCTTGTATCTCAGATTTAAGTGTAAGATTTCAGAATGAACTCCCCAGCAGCATTAAGATGGGACTGGTGTAAGGCTGCCTATGGGTTGGTAGAGTGCTGTAGTTGTGTAGCATGTTGACCTCTGTGGAAGTTTGCTCTTTCTAGTGGCTGGGTGCCCCTTGGTAACAGCTCTGTGCCCAGCAGGAGGCAAGGCAGGGTGGGTTTAGCTGGGTGCTGGCTTTGGGGATCCCCAGCAGTGGATGGCAAAGTCCCGGGTTCCAAACCATCTCCTATTCCGAGGCTAAGAGGCCGTTGTTTCCCTTGAGCTGAAGGTTATATCTCTCTCTCTCTCTCTCTCTCTCTCTCGCTCTCTCTCACTCTCTCTCTCTCTCTCTCTCTCTCGTTTGTGTCTGATCCCCATGCCCTTCCCAATCCCTGGGTCCTCATTCTCTTTGTGTTTTGACTCTCTTTCAGAGGACCCTGACTATCCTAGGCCAGCGAGTTTCTATGTACTACAGCGATCCCAAACCCAAGGCTAATGAGGACTGGCTCTGCTTCAAGGTAACTTCAGCAGCTATTTAACACTCTCTTATAGTTGTCATCTTACTTTAACTCCATAAGCTGCGTTTTATTTTTGATAAGTCTGTATGAAGGTGCATCACACAGTTCATCTGAGGTTAGGAGCTACTGATCTGCCAGGTTTCTCTTAGTCTTTCTGGCAGTACACTATCTGGTCACTAGATGGCAATGACACTGATCAAGCCTACAGGGCATGTCTGTGACAGGGAGATAGAATGGAAGAGCAGCTCCTGAAATCAGGTAAAAGCAGGTAAACTGTATCTGACACACTACTGTAATCATTTCAGTAAGAACCATTCAGAATGATTACCAACATAAAAGCGTAAGAGGACAAAAAAAAAGTAATTTGGAGCGGTTATAATAATAATGAAGATACACATTTAAAAGAATGTCACACTTAGCCACTGAAATACAGAAGGAAAAATGATGGACTTGACATCTTTTTGCTTTGCAGTGGGTTTTATATTCAGTGTACAACTTATGAATGCATATATTACTTATGTATGAATGCAGTATATCTATTTGTTCTTTGCAGTGCGTTGTACAGAATTTCAAACGACGGGAGAAATGTTTTAAATGCGGAGTCCCAAAGTCTGGTACGTTGAGGATTTGAAGGGACTTGGAGAGTGTTTGAATTGTGTTCTGTTGAATTGCATCTGGTTTTGAATCCTTTTCCATTCAGATTTCTGTCACTTCAATCTAACTAGACCCACATGAAACAATGTCGTGCTGTTGTTATAAAGTTAGTTTAGTGTTTTATACTGGCATTGCCTGCTGTGTGCTGGGCAAAACCTCGCTGTGCTGTCCTGTACATAGTCTAAAGCTGATGTGATCACAATGTAAAACCCAACAGAACTCGGCAGCCCGGGGTATAAAGCTATAATCTAGTGTTTTACACTGGCATTACCTGCTGTGTGCTGGGCAAAGCCTCACTGTACACTGAGCAATTCTTTCTTTCTACACTAAAAAACACAAGAACACATTTATTAGTAACAAGAAACTATATTTGATAACCCCACTGAGACAGCATTAACCTCTGTGTGTCTCTTTCCAGAAGCAGAGCTGAAGCCCCAGAACCGCAAGGATGTGCCCCTGGGGCATCTGAAGGAGCAGGCGCAGGGCCTCTTACCACTGCCCACCATCTACAGCCAGGCTGCCAGTCTGCCACTGGGGGTGCCACCCCAGAGTGGAGAGGCTGCCAATGACAGTGAGTGAAGCCTCGTTCAGTACACCATGTCTACAGTTTAACCATTGTCAAAGAGTTGCTTGTCCGATGTAGTCGGCTGCAGCGTTCATACGTGGATTGTGTACAGTGTTTTCAATTAGGTCTTTTCCATATACACAAGTGCTGTATATGTGTCACATCCACAGAATACATCAGTATTTCAGTATTGAAAATGCTGTTGAGTTGTGCATGTCTTTAGAAAATGGTTAGTTGTGATGGAAGGAGCTAAAGGCTTTCTTTAGCACTATTGAGTGTGTCGGAAGGTATGCTGCTGGACAGTAAGAAGATTGTCTTCAGTGAAGTTAAATATCCGAAATGAAGTGTATTACAGAAAGCAGGATTTTTGGCGTTACACTTTATTAAATGAAATAAGTTGTGCCTTATTACAGTACAGTGTAAAATAGGGCCCATGAGATGTATACAATTGCAATTAGCTTTTAGCTTAAGAACTGCTTATCCAATTGGGAGGACCCTAGCCAAGTGCATTCTTTAGCACAGATCATTGAGAGTATCAGAATACAAGGCTACATGGAGGCTTCTATCAGTCTGTATTTGTGGATGTAAGTCACACTGATATGGCCTTTGTATCCAAATCCTGGTGGATCATGTATATATAACCTTGGCAGGAGATGTGTATGTGACTATTTCAGTACTGTTGAGTTGTGTTCGCAGTGCAGTCTAACTGCTCCCTCTCTCCCTAGCTCTGATTCTGCGGAACCTGGGCCCCCACACCTCTCTGGAGGCAATCCTGGCAGCTTTGGCCCCCTTCGCCAACCTCTCTCCCTCCAATGTGCGTCTCATCAAGGACAAGCAGACCCAGCTGAACCGCGGCTTCGCCTTCCTGCAGCTCACCACCATCGTGGTGAGACACCATGCCTTTACTGTGTAGAGAAACTGCAGTCAAAACATGCTTATATACACTCCTTTACTGTATAGAGGCATTGCATTTAAACACTTCTATACACATTTACTGCGTAGGAACATTTAATTAAAACACTTCTATACACTCCTTTACTGCATAGAGACATTGTATTAAAACGTGATTATATACTCTGCTTTACTGCATAGAGACATTGCATTAACACTAGAACCGCCGAGATTTAGGACTACATACAACTGTCGCACCCGCGAAATGTGCGGCTCCATTTTAAAAGGGCTTCAATATGAAAATTAAAAACAAACAATCGGATACAACTTAATATTTTTATTTGAACATAATACGTAACATTTTCATAGCAGTAAATTGAAAATTTAAAACAGCACAAATATAAACATGAAAAACTGTGATAAAATGGACTTTACGCAATGAACTTCTGTGTAAACAAATGTAGAAAGCTGTGTGCACATATACCATTATAAAACATAAATAACTATTTATAAAAATAGCATAAAACAAAAATGTAAAATAACTTATGCAACATGAAAGCGCTTTGAGTGAAACAGAGTTCAAAGACTCTGACTGTTCAGAGTTCTATTACAGCTTTCTCAGTGCAATCTACGCAGAAAACGCATTTCAACTGTACCAGTGCTTTTGCCTCAGACTGCCTTTTCACAACAGGCGCAGACATCAAAAGTTCTGTTTTTATTGCATTTAGCAACCTGGCATTTGTTTTTTATTCCGTGTGCCAGTGGGCGCAGCGCTGGCTGAAGGTTGAGGGCATTTCAATCTTTTATCAAAATGTTTCTGCTGTAGCTCCAGGGCTAGCTGCAAAATGAAGTCCCTCCTAGTGATTGTGTTGCCGGTGCACTCCTTCTACAAAACCAAAGCGTTGATGGCTGCCAGGTCCAAAACATTATAAAAAACAGCCACAGGCCACCTGCGATACCACCTTTGACAAAATACAGCACCTTTGACAGAATACAGCTGTGCATTTGATCCAGTATATCCACACCATACTTCATTGGGTTGTAAAATGCAACAGTCTCTAGCTTTCGTTTAGCATCAGTCCCAATGGTCACTGATTTGTGCAGAGAGCTTAGAATAAGCACATTTATTTTTTTTTTTTTTACACCTGTACACACTCAGGGTGGCACAGTCGTTCTGCCTGAGGAGTGTAATGGAGTGCAGGGGGGCTCGCACGGCTTGTTGGTGGTGGTAACTATTAAGAGGACAGGCAGATGAGAAAAAAAGTAGTGTAGCTATATCACACTGTATTGTGATTCAGTGTGTGTATTTTGTGACAACTGCTAATAAAATAAATAAATAAAATAATAATATATGATGTGTAGAATGATTTTCATTAGTGTTTCAGCACTCGGCAGAAATATATAATACATTCTTTCACAATGACTGATTTTATTACAAAGCCCAGACTAAATTGTCAGCTATATTGTATTGATTTCAATGTGCTGCATAAACTGCAGGTCTGGCGGTTGCAGAAGCAAGTGCTTATAACTTATTCATTTTTATGATTCTGCAGTTGAAACACTGTATGGGTATTTAATTCAAATATTTAGTAACACTTAAGAACGGACATGCACAAGGTATTCACATACGCAGAGATATTTCAATTTGAATGGCAAAAGGCATTCAAAAAGCGGCTATGGCAGTGCCAGTTTTAAAACATGCTTAGATACATTGCATTAAAACATGCTTATATACACTCCTTTACTGTATAGATACATTACATTAAAACATGATTATATACACTACTGTATAGAGGCATTGCATTAAAACATGATTATACTGCCCTTACTGTATAGAAATATTGAAACATGCTTAGTCTTTGTCTTGCTCAGGGTCACAGTTTCCCTATCCGTGCAACTGGTCCTGATTTTTAAAGCTTACTGAGTTGTGTTTGTAAAGAATGAATCACTTACAGGAGTCAACCAGCAAGGAATGAATCTTTTAACACTAGAACCGCCGGATTTTCAAACTACCTGGAACCGCCATGCGGGTCACTATGACCCATACATTTTTAAACTGCTTCGTTATGAAATGAAAGACATGCTATCGGATACAACTGAAAAGTTTTATTCATGAACGTCATATCTAACATTTGAATTGCAGAAACACTATTTAATGGAAAATTAAACATAACAGGCTTTATTTTTAAAATGAGAGCATATACAGCATGACTACAAACAGTGAAAAAATATAATGAAATACATATTTCAAAAGAAACAGATATGTACATATACCCGTGTACAGGTGTAAACGGGTATATGTACACGCAAAACTATAAAACCAATGTCATTTTTTCTAATGCTACATAAAAATAAACTAATAACACTGCTACCGGTATGACGGCTGCATTGTACTGTACTGTCGGGTGCTTTGTGTTTCAGGAGGCATCTCAGCTCTTGCAGATTCTGCAGGCTCTCCAACCTCCCCTAAACATTGATGGGAAAATCGTCGCTGTGGAGTTTGCCAAGGGGTCCAAACGGTAACCACTTATAATCGGAGGAATGTGATATGTTGCATCAGATTTATTCTCAACTTTTAATTCTGTAATCCTATTAAAGCAGACCTATCTAATCTTTTCAGTTAAGAGTCATTCTGACAACCAGTGTCCCCTTAAGAAGCTGGACCATCAAACAAATTAAATGAGAATATGTCAAACCCAATGCAGGTTTAGTTTACTAAAATGAAAAAGCTTGTTTAAATAGTTTAATCTAACTGCTTTGCTACTAAGATACTGCTTCAGTTTTTTATTGTTTAAAGCTGAGGGAACACAAAGCCATTTTTTAACCGAATATTGAACCAAAGACGACTAACCACACGGTGGTGTCCACTTCTGAAACCCACCCTAAGTCGTTTAAACGCAGTCTGATCAGAGGACCTTGGTCCAAAGTTTTGGTGACCAGGGATTTTTTCACCGAGACACAAGGGAGTCGAATTGTCCAAAACAGTTTGTTTAATAATTATATTTTGTTGTAGAGTTGTTACTCATTGGTACCTATGTATCGGATGTTGTGTGTGTGTGTGTGTGTGTGTGTGTGTGTGTGTGTGTGTGTGTGTGTGTGTGTCTGGCACCTGCGGTTTTGATCTCAGGGCTGTGGTCCTAAGCCTGTACTATGCTCAGTATTTTTCTCTCTCTCTCTCTCTCTCAGGGATGTGTTCCTTACAGATGGTAGTCGGGTCAGTGCTGCCACAGTTGCCAGCACTGCCATCGCCGCAGCTCAGTGGGCTGTTACCCAGGTAACCAAACTGGAGTTAAACCTTAAACGCTGCTCTCTCTCCCTTTAAAAACAAACAGCTCACCACACCAGGTCTGTAAATTCAGTTGCAGGGTCCATGAGAAAACATTGAAATGCTGGGAAAATTACTTTATCGAAGTTCAGGACATTTCAGACAGTATGTCTTTCAGTATGGTTCAGAGCAAAAACTGTTGATTCAGTTGTATGAATCATAGCATCAGGGAATGTTTATCCCAAGAGTTTCCAAGTGCCAGATGTATAAACTTGATGTCGGGAGACAGGCCTTGTAATACAGACAGTCTACACAAAACATCTAATTTTGCTGCATTGCAGTTTTTCTTTCTTGTCTGTCTTCATCAGTTTTCAGCTAGGAATCCCTGTTTGCGCTGCACACGTCATACTGTATAATTGCTACAGCTGGCCTATATTTGACATGCATTTCTATGACAGTTTAGGAAAAAATAAAGATTTAAACTCTAAACCAGGGGTGACCAATCATGGTCCTGGAGGGCCATTCCTCTCCAGGTTTAACCAGTAAACTGGTACAATTAACTACTTCAGGGTCTGAATACAAGTGTACGAGTAGAGTGCATACAGGTGTCAAAATACAGGACAGTTGATGCAGGCATGTTGAAGTGATATTAAGTGGTGTGGAAATCAATTATGTGGCTTACATTTCCTTGATATCAAACAGAATGTGACATTAACCAAAGTGATATTATCGGGAGCTTGTTTCCATTGACTCCCATTATGTTGTGGTTGGGTCATTTCAGCTTGATAATAATAAACAGATGTGTGATATTAACCGGAGCAATATTTGACTATACAGTAGTCTCTGGCCAAGAGAACACCCTTCGGGAAGCAAGCGAAGTGTTCTTATTCGAAATGTTCCCTTAGACAGAGTTGACCACCGGACACAATATGCCAATTAAGATATGAATAAATACACACAAATGTATTTTACTTATGTCATGACACACATGCGTCAACCTATAAAATTAACAGAATACAGTAGGCAATCACCTATCCAACCCTATAAAATATTGACTTCAGTGAAGGTTAACCCTTAGCGGTCCATTTATTCAGCGCTCGTCAGGCACTTTGTGTCCAATTTATTTTCACATGCGCTGTTTATTTTACACTCAGCAAAAAAACACTCAGTACTGTATCTACAGCCAAGCCCTACCCCTTGTTCGCTGTATTTTCCACATACCTCTTTATAGACATGCATACTGATAAATCCTCTCCTGATCACTCGTTTTATTGCCGAACTCCTCAATAATGCGATCCAAGTCATTATTTTATTACTATAACATCTCAAAAAGCTCTGCAAATGTCAGTGATATTCCTTGAGCGCTGGATGCAGAAGCAGCTATCTCCTTTGCTATGTCAGTGTTAGCTCTGTAATGCATGGGGCTATGAGAAACACCTTTTTTTTTCGGTTTCATTCGGCCATTGAAAAGTTTTCTCGGCTTTTTCCAGAGAAAAAATGACTAGAGACCTGTGCTTTATGTCTTTTTGATGATGTCTGACATAGGACTGCAAAGTGTTAAACAAGTGTGACGCATATCTGATTATTTCATTTCGGCCCATTCCAACCCTTGTCTATTTTTCAGGGAACACAAAAAAGATACAATGTCATAAATACAGGGTTCTTTGAATTGCATCAAGAAATAGAAATTTTTATGGACAATAAAGGGAAAGAAATTAGACAGCTTTCCGATGCAAAGTGGTTGTGTGATTTGGGATTTTTCTTCGATATAACCGAACAGCTCAACAATTTAAATGTGAAACTGCAAGGCTGTACAAGTCATAACTGAAATGTATGACGGTGTTAAGGTGCTTCAGCTAAAGTTACATGTGTAGTAAAAACACAAGCAGCAAGAAAACCTTTCCCATTTCCTAACATGCCAAGCTGTATGTGATTCTATGGCAGATTTTACTTTTCCTGGTAGTGTGTTTGCTGCACTGTTTTTCATATTTTTCACAAGTAGCAGTTCCAGTTTCAGCTTTTTTCAAACCCATTTGGTGTAGATCTGGAAACTGCACCAGAAGACACCCAGATGGAATTTATTGAATTGCAGTGCAGTAGTTCATTGAAGGCCAAGTTTGATTCTGTCTCGGCCGAGCAGTTTTACCCTTTCCTTCCAGCCACATTCCCACAGCTCTGCATTCAGACTGCAGGCATCATGTCAGTGTTTGGCAGTACGTACTTCTGCGAACAGCTGTTTTCACTGATGAAGATTAATAAATCTGCTCAATAAATAAATTAATAAATCTCACCTGAATGACAAGCATCTATACTCCATGCTAAAGATCGTTTCAGCACAAAACATGAATCCCAATATTAACAAGCTTGTCGCACAAAAAATGTGCCAGATTTCTTCAGTAAATGAGAACGCACAGGACAGCAACTAGGTAAGATAGATAGCATGTGTTTTAAATTAATAAGTCATATATAACATACATGTGTTTATTAAAAACTGAATATAAACATGCGTTTTCTTTGTCACCTATTAAAATGCATCTGTATATGTAAAAGGTGTGCATTTTGTGGCTGGCGAATTAAACATTAAGTTAAAATATGGCCCTTGGTAAAATTGAGTTTGACACCCCTGCTTTAAACGGAACATTTACATTGGGGAAAATTCAGTTTTACAACATGGATGTTCTCTTAGATAAAGCGTTCTTTTAGGAGGTCTTCCTATGCAAAAAAGTGACAGATTTGTGGAAGGCTAGAGGTATGCTCCCAGAATTCTCAACAACTTCTGCAAAATAATGTTAATGCCAAGTTTCATGACAGTTAAAGAATAATAATGGTAATTTATTGCATTTTATAAGTGCCTTTCAAGGGATCTCAAGGCTCTACAACAGTAACAATACAACAAACCCAGCAAAACAAAAATGAGATCGACACCAATACAATTTAAAAATAAATCATTTAAAAAAATTGACAAGATTGTAAGAGAAGAGACCTTCCTTAATGTGAGTGGCAGTGAGTTCCACAGGCGCTGGGCATGACAAAAAAAAAAAAGCCTGGTCACCCATCGACCGCAGCCTAGCTTTAAGAACCAATAGAAGATTTAGATCAGCTGATCGAAGGACACGGGAGGGCGCATAAACATGTAAGAGGTCTTTAAGATATTTAGGAGCCAAATCATTAAGTGCCCTGTAGGAAAGAAGTAAAATCTTAGTCGACCCTGAACCT
The DNA here is from genome assembly GCF_017654505.1 of Polyodon spathula. Taxonomy (NCBI): domain Eukaryota; kingdom Metazoa; phylum Chordata; class Actinopteri; order Acipenseriformes; family Polyodontidae; genus Polyodon; species Polyodon spathula. The sequence goes on from NC_054549.1 coordinate 23,813,823, forward strand.
CACTGGCAGCCAATGGAGGGAGGCCAGGACTGGGGTCATATGCTCAGATGCTAAGCTGCTGAATTGTGTACCAGCTGGAGCCTCTGATGGACCCTGCCAGACACCCCAGCCAACAGACCATTGCAATAATCAGTGCGTGTGGAAGTAAAAGCGTGAACCAGCTTCGCTGCATCTGAGATGGATGGAGACGTGCAATATTACGCAAATGGAAGAATGAAATGGTAAGACCCAAAAGAAAATGCAGAGTCAAATTACAGCAAGATTAGTTTTTTCTATCGCAGTAGAATTTATTTCCACACCATCAATTTATAACTTCCTATCCAGTTTTAAATAACTAGCATAACCGAGGCAGAAGTGTTAAAGGGACTAGGAGCTCTTAAAATAAACAAATTCCCTGGGCCGGATGAGATCCTCCCAATAGTACTCAAAGAAATGAAAGAAGTTATTTACAAACCGCTAACCAAGACCATTCAACAGTCTCTTGACACGGGTTGTACCGACAGACTGGAAAATTGCAAACGTAATACCGATCCACAGAAAGGGAAAGTATTCGGTCCTCTGCTATTCCTAATCTACATTAATGATTTATTTTCTGGTATAGTAAGCAAACTTGTTAAATTCGCAGACGACACAAAATGGCCAGACATCCACAGCGATATAACAAGCCATCGCCAGGGTGCCTCCTCTGCGACCAGGACCATCTGTTCGCCAACTGTGCCTTCCGCCACTATGAGGAGGAGGAACCTGCCCAAGAGGGAAAGGTGGGGAAAAGAAAACTGCAACAGCAAGAGGAGGTCAGGGACGATGGCCTGAAGGTCTTTTTCCGGTTGGCCCTATGCCCCACGCAGTATGCAGAGGGGGAACTAATGCCCAAGTGGAAGAAGCCAGTGTGTTTTGCTCCCCAGAGCAAGAGGGAGAGCCGCACCAGTCCCCTGCAAGAGAGGGAGAGCCGCACCAGTCCCCTGCAAGAGAGGGAGAGCCGCACCAGTCCCCTGGAAGAAGGGTAGACTACACGCTGCTCCCACCCCCGTCGCCAGGAGACTACACTCTGCCTCTGCCACCTCCACTGCAGGAGCAGAGCAGCAGGAGCTGCCTCTGCCTCCACCACCTCCACCAGCAAAGGGTGAATGAATGCCTGCTGGGTCCTTTTCCACCAGCAGAGGATGAATGTCTGCTGGTATCATTTCCCCTACCATCATGAGGAGAGGAGCTGGAGCTGGAGCTGCCTCTGCCTCCATCACCAACAGAGGGAAAGGATCAGGAGCTGCCTCTCCCTTCACCAGAAGGACCAGGACTAGATGCTGGCAGTCCTCAGCAGCCCTTGCATAGGCTGCTGAGGGAAGCACGGGGAAGAACCGCCCGGCTGCAGTGGCCAAGAAGAGGGCCAAAACCCGCACCCCAGCTTGTCCTGACTCCCCACACATCATCGCTCGGGGGTGTCTGCACAACACTGCTCAAGGATAGCTTCACGTCATCGCTTGGAGGTGCCTGCCTCGCTTCGCCTGGGGTCGCTGTCGGCTCTGCTTAGCTCTGCTTGGCCTGGACTGCTGGGTTTTTTAAGGGGGGAGGTTGCTGTTGAAGCCAGGTGTGCTTTGCACAAGGGTGGGGGGGGGTATATGTGGCAAAGTTCCCCACCCCTGGGCTATTTGTGTTGTATGTTACGTGTAATGTGTTAATGTTAGTGTATAGTCAGTATCAGCTCACTATGTTTGTCTGTGTAGTCCGTTTTGTTTGTCTCTATTTTGGCGAATGTACCGTGTCCTGTGTTTTGTTTGCCCTTACAACCTTTTATTTTCTGTTTGTTCATTATTAAATGCTGAGCGAAACCAATCGCTCAGCTCCACCCAACTCCACCTGTCTTGTTTATTTCCTGGTATTCCTGGTACCTGTTTCTGGTCTGACTTCACCCACTGCAGCCGTCTTTGTGACAGTATTATCCTAGTTAAATGTAACCGGCCCAGTCGAGCCTGTGGTGCTTCGTAACTACCGGCAAAACTGCGCTGTCTACCGGCCCCAGGCCACTGGGCCTTGGTTAATGCCGAACCCTGCTGATATAATTGCGTGGTCATCAGCATAACAATGAAAATGAATTCCATGACGACAAGTTATCTGACCAGGTCTAAGGATAAGCGGTTCTACAGATATATGCAGCGCATGTCTCTAAATTGTTTTCCCATCAGAGCCACATCCACCAAGTCCCCTTGGCAGGGCATTTCACCCACTGCATGAGAGTAATGAAAGCTCTGGTCTGCTTGTGTTTTCCAGACTGTACAGAGCTCTGGGGCCGTTTCAACAGCCAGGCGTGCTGTACGCAGAGGCTCTATAGTACCAGCATGGGAATAACGAAAGCTCTGTTGTGCTTGTGTTTGCAGACTGTGCAGAGCTCGGAGGCCGTGTCTCAGCAGGGCGATTACAGCCTGTACCAGCAGCCAGGTGTACTGTACGCAGATGCGCAGGAGTACCAGCAAGGCTACGATGGGCAGAGCATGCCTCCCACAGTCACCACAGCCGGCAACACAGGGGCAGGGCTCATGGGGGCATACCTGCCATCCACCATAGGTTAGTGCCATTGGAACGACTTTACATTAACAAAGGAGAGGCTTCAGAAGGGTTCAATACTGTATGAACTATCAACCTTTCTCTGTAGCTCCTGAAAATAGACCATTCAAGTAGATTCAATTTATTTTGAATAACTCAGGTTTCGGAGGGTTTGGCAGTTTTTAAAGCACGTTGATGTTGTTAGAGAGGTGATTTATTACTGAATACAAGGGTGGCCTTGATACTGAATGTGATTCATTGCCTTTAACTGAGATAATAAAGCAAGAATTCTGTTTTTTCAGTAGCTGATCCAGCTGTATCATTGGAGCCTGAAGCACCAGGAGTGGAGACAGTCCAGTTACCCCAGACAACAACATCCCAGCAGCATGTCACCACTACAACCAGCATTCAGACAGCACAGGTAAGGAATCTGACAGGTTATACCTCTGTGAGAGAGAGGAGGGAGGGAGGGAGACACAGACCGAGGGAGGGACACCCTGGTTTCGGCTCATTAACAAACGAGCAAAGAAAAAGCCAAAAAAAAGTGTGTCCACAGAATAGGGTTTGCTTGAAATGAATCTGTTAACAAAAATAACCATGTTTATGAAACTAAATTTTTTAATTATAATTCAAAAGAACAATAGCCATGATATTGATAGTGCTGTGACACATGGGTTTTCATGTTCGTATTAGAGATGTCACAGTATTAAATTGGTGGTATGATAATCGTCAGTATACCATGGTCATACCTCAGTAAAATGACTTTAAAACCAGTTTAAAATCCATTTACATTTTGTTTTTTTTTAATTTGGTATTTAAAGAACTAGAGTAACTTTAGGTTTTACGGAGTTGTATGTGGTTTCCCTCTTGTGGGTTTTAGCAGGAGCGTAGTTTCCAGTTCTCTGCAATTACAACATACAGTGAACATCCTTTACAAAAGGACGTATTTCAGTAAGCTTCCATGACAGTGCAAAGTTTGCAGATTTTTCTAAAAGGACTAAATTAAAGCTTTCAATGTTTTAAAACCGAAATAAGCTTAGTGTTAAGTGTTCTTAGTTGCATGCTCCCATGTTTATTCTTACCAGCTTCAGTCATAATGTTATGCAGTCTTTGAGTAAAAGCTCAATATTAGCTGCAGCACTACAATGTGCAATATTTAGTGTGGTTGGCGAGCTTAAAACTTAAATGCTGTCCATTTGAGCACTTTTACAGTGACGTGTGAAAATAATTCCCATTTAAATTGAGTTCAGTTCATTTGTAAATGATCTGTGCGCCCTCTTAATAGAAATACGTACAGACAGACAGCTTTGCATTGAAATTCTCCTTCTCCCCCAGGCTGTACTGTACTCCCAGGCACCGACTGCCCACAAAGCTGAAATTGTGGGCAAGCCACAGCCAGCCACGACGAGCCAGCTTGCCACCCCCGGCACAGCACTAGAGTGCCAGCAATACCGTGAGTGCACAGACCCGCTGTCCACTCACTGCATGTGCCAGCCTGCCAAACCATTCAACTACTGTGCTGGGCTTCTACAGCCATTTGTTTCATTTATTTATTTGGCAGGCTCCTTTCATCCAAGGTGAATTACAGGTGTTAGAGGGCAGTACAAGGTCACAATGCAAGATTAATATTTAAATACTGTAGTTTACAATAAGTGCAAATGATACTACTAAAATACAATATGAAACTAGCATGCAATAAGTTCTATTTACAATGACATATTAGTAGTGCAAGGATAGAACATCGGCTAAGGATCCGGTAGTATGGTGTGTAAGTCAGGTGAATGCAGTGCATAGTAGGAGGGGTAGATCAAGAGATCTATAAGTACAGTCTAAACAGGTGTATCTTGAGGATGCGGAGAAGGTGAGATATCTGGTTACCCTGAAAAGAGAATTCTTAATTTGTATGCAAATAACTTTTAATGTGAAATCCGTCCCGCTTGTGGGGAATTGGTCTTAGACATTAAGCAGAGAGCAGCCTGGTATCTATATAAAATAAACCAGTCTGTTTAACTGAAAGGTTTATAACATCACAGTCCAACTATCTCCAACAATTTAAATACGGTTACTCGTCTTAACGATTGTAATAATGTGTCTAGCAAAAAAAAGCTTTATTTTTCATTATAGCTTTAGTAAAGATTATTCGCTTATTAATATGTGCAATCTCGTTTGTACGTTCAGCTTGAATGAAAAATGAAGGTTGGCCTTTTTAAATGCCCAGTTGTTTGACAGAATAAATGTGCAAAAACAGTGAAGCAATGTGAAATAATAGTAGCATCGGCGGTACGATAATGGTCTGTTTAGATTAGAGGGCGAGCATTAATTACATTATTACAGAAATGTTATCCAGTCTAATTATTCAAACAGTGCTAAAATCCAAATCACTAATTTATCCTGCTTTCTGTATATGAGACAAGTAGTTATGTTCACACCAAACTGACTTCCTTCCAAGTACAGTATCATGTGAATTCAAAGAATCAGTATTCCATTTAAAAATAAATATATAATAGTAATTTACTAATAGCAATAGTTTTGTACTTATCTGATAGACATCAGTAAATAAAATACCAAAAAATTAAACATGAAATGGAAGCAATCTTCAGTTTAAAAAAATAAGTAAATAAATAAATGTATTAACATCACCACTTTAGCAAAATAAAGGGGAAAAAAAATCAAGTCTTCTGTAATCTGGCTCAACAAAACACATTAAAGTTGAATCCGGTATCCTCCACAATTGAATTGGTTGCATGCCATTTGCGATCATCTCAATAATCAACCGTGTTAGGTTTTCAGCCCAAATTTGATCACATTTCCTAACATTTCGCTTGCATGTCTGGGCCCCGCCTCCGCCACGCTAGATAAAGCTTCAGTAAAAACAGACCAGTCACCAAAGGCATGCTGGGCATTGGGAGGTGAATTTCCAATGACATTGATGCCACGAGACAAAGGTAGAAAGTAAAAAAAATAAAATAATTTGAGTAGCCGTTATTTGAAGACACCCACTTCTTAATATTTGACCTGCACATTTTTGACAAAGTTTAAACGTTTAAGCAAAATTAAAAACGTTTGACACTTGACTAACGTTTTAAACTCAAAATGATTTACACCCCTTGTCTAGACTATGGACCAAGAAATCATTTTCTTTATTCAAGGTCTTCCATAGGCTCCTTTTTGTTTTTATATTATTACACAGAATTAGGGCTGCTTATTATTATTTATTATTATTATTATTATATCAGTATATAATATATGTGTGTGTGTGTGTGTGTGTGTGTGTGTGTATATATATATATATATATATATATATATATATATATATATATATATATATATATTATATATATTCCTCTAAACAAAGGAATGAGACAAAGTATTATGGACTATGGACACAGGCTATGACAGCCTGTCTGTTGTTTTCATGATAACTGCATGCACATGACTTTCAAACCTAGCGTTGTTGAAGGGGTTCTATTCAGCACTGTGAAGTGAGGGTCGTGTTTGTGACTCTTTACAGCTGTACCTGATGTGTCTACGTACCAGTACGACGAGGCATCTGGTTACTACTACGACCCCCAAACCGGGCTTTACTACGACCCCAACTCGCAGGTAAGGCTGGCAGTGACACTGCAATTAAACTAGTTAGAGCCAACTAAATGGTGTTTCTTAAAGCTTTTACTCCAACTAATGTGCAGAATCTAGAAGTAGCTATCTGCAGGGTGATTCATAATTATTTGTGCAGTATAGTCTGATCTGAAAACTGCAGGGTACACAATGGAGAAATCTAATGGAAAATTCGCCTGACAGACCCTCTGGACACACCTTTTGGACACCAGAGGGTTGTTCAATAATGTTAACATTAAAAACAATGCAAAAGAATAATGTTGCGCGAGTTATGATGATTCACCCTGTACATGTACGTAGCTAGACAACCTGGCTTTATCCTTGTCTCTTAGGCAAACCAGCATAACTTTTTGAAATGGGATTTATTTTATTTTTTTTATTACTATGGGCTGACGCTATCTATCAATTCTATAGAACTACCACAAAAAAAAATGTATATATATAATTTTTTTTTTTCCCCCCAATTGAAATGCTGTGCTGTTTTGTCGATGTTGCAGTATTACTACAATACCCAGAGCCAGCAGTACATGTACTGGGATGGAGAGAGGCGTACCTACATCCCTGCAGCGCAGAGGAGCAGCGACCAGCAGGGAAGCTCTGCACAGACCAACAGCAGCAAAGAGAAGAGGGAGAAGCCCAAGAACAAGACTGCCCAGCAGGTGAGAGGAGAGAAGCCGCCCAGCACAGCCCCCTCACACAGTGAGGGGGCAGTGCAGAGCTGAGAGACCAAGAGGGAGGGGACAGAGCTGAGAGACCAGGAGGGAGGGGGGCAGAGCTTAGGGACTAGGAGGGAGGGGACAGTGCTGAGAGACTAGGAGGGAGGACACAGTGCTGAGAGACTAGGAGGGAGGGTACTGTCTTACACACAGGGTGGGGACAGTGCAGAGAGACAAGGGGGGGGACTGCCACTCAAGGAGGGGACAGAGCATCGAGTAGGGTGATGAACAGAGCTGAGAGACCAGGGGATACGGAAGTAGTGTAACTAGTGGTTAGAGATCAGAGATTGGAAGTGTGGGAAGCAGTGTGGCCTAGTAGTTAGAACTCAGAATGGGAGCGATGGAAGTGCTGTGGTCTAGGGATGCAGTGCGTCTCTTGAAGTTAGAGCTGATGGACTGGGAGAGAGCAGGGCTGGCGTAACCATATAGAGAGAACAGGTGGCTGCCTAGGGTGGCAAATTGAAGGGGCTGCAAAAACGGTACATAATTACCTTTTATACTTCACATTTCTTTAGCTGTAAAACGTTCAGCATCTTAGATCACTGTTTCTTGTTCTGCAAAACATTGCTGATGTTATGGAACCATATCATGAGATGTGATGTAGTCCTAAATCTGGAAGTACAGGAACGCTGGGGGGGCGGGGTGATCATGCCGGTGTGGTGTCACGTGAAATCTGGCCTCTCCTGGGAACCCATTGCTAAGCCGAGGACACATTGAAGTTCCTTGTGTGTTCAGATGGGGCGGGGCATTATTGGATTTCATTTAATTCCCCTGACAATGATTCTTGTAAAAGGACATTGCTAATACATGATAATGAAAACGTTTTACCAATTTTATATCTCTGGAATTGTCAGATGACTGTCCTGGAAATCGCTAGATTTGTAGCTAGCTGCATTTGACAACAAATCTCGCCATGTCAGCCCTTAGCCACTAGATTTGGTGAGAAATTCATTAAAATGGCGAAACTGCACAAAGGTGCAGAAATTAATATTTGATTTCTGCATAGCTTTATTGCCTTGACACAACAAGGAAAAGAGATCGCTTCAGGCACTGAAATTAGAGTGGTTGTGTGCCATTTAAGCATTTTCATAACACATACGTAAAGATTCTTTAATTATTTTAAAGTTAATTCTTAAGTCAAGGATCTGCCAGTAGAAAGTACTAGAGGATTTACTGTGCACGATTATATGATCACTAACCTACACATTAGATACCAGTTTTATAGTAGTTAAGGAACTTGTTGGTAGCACTTGGCAAGATTGGCTACAAGCGACAACGCTCTGAGAAGGATTGTTATTATTTTGTATTATGAATGTTGTTTTAATAGTATTTATTATTAGGATTAGGGATGGGAACTTTGAACAGTTTCTTACTTGAAAACACAAGGTACAACGTTTTTATATATTCGATTACCCTAACTCTTGTCCCTTACGATACAAAGAATAAAAGGCAAATGCGTGTGCACAAGTAGACAGCATAATAGTGTAAGCCGATAATGTTTAGCCGGGTAGACAGTGTTCAAACCATGTCCAAAACCAGATTTATTTGTTCAATACCCTATTTCCGTAGGCACCATTTTTTTCCTTTTGTTTACTGAATTAAAATACAGAACTCAATGAGCAGCGACGTCACAGCATGTATCTCTTCCATTTAAAGCAACAGTAGCATAATATTGCGCAAACCACCAAATAGTAAGTTTTGCTGTAGTGTATTCGGAATAAAATAACACATATCATATAGCAACCTAAATATTCTACATCTGTTTAATTCTAACAAATAATATTTATAAAATAATCTTAGTTTAAATATTATAACCTGGCCAAAACAATAGAAAATACATTCCAACATTACAATAGTTTAACATTACTAATTACAACTAGCCATCAAGTACTGACATCAGATGAATCTAAGTTACTTTTTTTATTCAATAACCTGTAAATAATTCAGAACAAGGATACCTGGTTGTACTTTTAATGGTCAGTGCAAATGTTGCAGTTACTCCATCCATTCACAGAAAGTCAACAGTAGATGTTTTACACTGAACTGCAGGGAGGGGGGGATGCAGTGTGATCTCGTGCTGAGAGACTGGGATGGAAGGATGCTGTGTGATCTCGTGCTAAGGGACTGGGAGGAAGGGATGCAGTGTGATCTCATGCTGAATGACTGGAAGGGAAGTAGCAGGGCTCGTCTCTCACCTCTTCACTCTTCTCAGATTGCAAAGGACATGGAGCGCTGGGCAAAGAGCCTGAACAAGCAGAAGGAGAATTTCAGAACAAGCTTCACTCCCCTGAACTCGCGAGAGGATGAGAGGAGAGAGTCGGCGAGTGCTGATGCCGGCTACGCCATCCTGGAGAAGAAGGTACAGAAGCTGTGATGATGAGTATTATTATTAACCCTCTGCGGTCCTATGTTGGACCAGGCCACATCGTCAAAAAGACGTAAAGCACGGGTCTGTAGTCGTTATTTTCTCCAAAAAAGACGAGAAAACCTTTCAATGGCTGAGTGAGATCGATAGGAGCCGAATGGAGGGAGGGGGTTGGCGAAGGGTGTATCTGATGGCCCCATGCACCACAGAGATAATACGGACATAAACAAAGGAGATAGCTGCTTCTGCATCCAGCGCTCAAAGAATATCACTGACATTTGCAGAGCTTTTTGAAATGTTAGAGTAATAAAGTAGTGACTTGGATCACATTATTGAGGAGTTTGGTGATAAAACGAGTGATCAGGAGAGGATTTATCAATATGCACGTCTGTAAAGAGGTATGTGAAAAATACAGCGATCAAGGGGTGGGGCTTGGAGATACAGTACTGAGTGGCCTTTTTTGATTCACTGCCTTTTAAATCTGTTTTATGCTGAAAAAAAATAAATTAAACCGCGCGTGTAAAAATATATTGGCGCCTGACAAGCTCTGAATAAATGGACTGCAAAGGATTCATTAGTCATTTAGCAAATGCTTTTATTCAAAGTGACTTTGAGACTAGGGGGTGGATTATGCATCCCGACTGCTGCTGCAGAGCCACTTAAAATAGAATAAGGCCTTGGAAGGTGCACACTGAGGTTACGTGACTTGCTCAGGGTCCGGGTCTGAGCCAGGATTTAAAACAGGAACCTACTGGTATCAAGCCCTTTTCTTTTACCACTCGACCACCAAACCTGCTATGATGTGGGTGTGAGGTCTCGCTCCACTGCAGTCTGTGCGTGTTGAAACTGATCAATACACATCTTCTAAGTCTGAAAAACTCGTAAACAAAGTCCAGTTTGCAGAGCTTTGTGTATGGCAAAGAAGCCTATACCTGAATTTTAGACACAACTGCTGATCCATTCATTAGCAGCTTGGCCAGGGCGTTCTTTATTGTAGGTCAGGGTTAATGGAGACACATGTCTCTATTAGAAATGTACTGGTTTTATCCTTTGTCATCCTGTGTTTCATAAAATGTCAACCATTAAATAATTTAAAGCACAAATAATCCAAACCACTTTCTCTCATAGTTTTCAAAATGCTCGCCTTTCTTTAGACAGCACCTGGTATTTTTTTTTCATTACACATGCATTGAATTAATTTCTCATTCTTCCATCCAGGGGACTCTGGCAGAGAGACCGCAGACCTTGATGGACCAACTGAGAAGAAGTGAGGAGAGGGGGGTGAGTGTGTCTGCTTTGCTCCACTCCATATCAGAAATGTAGCACTCAAGTGTCCCGGTTTCAAATTACTAGATCCAAACTGGATGAGGGAGGGCCTTCAAAATAAATAATCCACAGTGTGTTTGTTTGCATGCAACTTGTAGTGTGCTGAATAATGAGCACCGGTAAGTGGCTACATTGGAGGAAATCTCACGAAAATAAATGAAGCTCACACTTTACCCGTTTGACCCGAGCTTGTCTCATTGTCTGTCTCCAGAAGGCCAGCCCACCCCAAGGCCTGGTGGCTGCGTACAGCGGGGAGAGTGACAGCGACGACGAGACGGAGAGGAGCGAGGACCGGGAGGAGAGGCTCACCGACTGGAACAAGATGGCCTGCCTGCTGTGCAGGAGGCAGTTCCCCAGCAAGGAGGCCCTGCTGAGACACCAGCAGCTCTCAGAGCTGCACAAGGTAACCAGCACTGATTACCTTGTCCAGTAATGTCTATACATTATAGAAAAAATTTTTACTGTCCCCTTACCTTTATGACACTCCAGGTGTATATTGAATGTGCATGCCAGGTGCCAGATTTTTTAAATAATTCATTGCTATTTTTACCCCTGAAATTGCAATACAGTAACATCCTGTCTCTGAACAATATTTGCCTTTTGAGTGCTCTCACTTTCTTGCCTTCCTGGAGGAGTCTCAATAGTGAAGAACCTGTCTTGATGCATTGTCTTTAGTGATTGAGCACCTCTGATAACACCGTGTAACAATTTTTTGTTCCTGGGTAGCAAGTGTTATTTCATAATTGCTTATGCCTCAAAAGTACAGAAAATGGCTATTCCCCACAAACTTTGCTTTTGTGACCAGGACAGTGCTATTTCAAAATATCACTATTTTCAATGGGAAAACGGGCAAATGTGTGTCTTTTCGTTCACATAAAGTCAGAAAAAAACAACATATGAATCCAAATTAACATGTATTTATACTAAAGTAATACAAAATGACTACAAAAGATTTAGAAGTGAGTAGTTTTTCGAGATTTACGATTATACTGTAAATACAGTTACGAATGATTTGGTTACGAATCAATTTTCAAGAAGAACTTTCTCAGAAAATTGAAGTTTAAGGAGGTATACACTGCACATACCCGAACTGACACAGGAAGGGAAGGGATATAGCTGCCACTTCCAAAATACAAATTTATTAAAGGTATCCGTGGCTTGCTGGTAGCAGTCAATTAAAAAAAAAAAAAATACTGTTGGAACTATTAATAATAAAAAGATAACTGCCTAACATCCGGGACTTCGTTAAAAATTCTTAGCAAGGAATACCGCTGCTGAACGTCAGGCCACTCTGGGATATGCATGTAAACAATGGGATATGCCTGTAAACAATGCAGTCATGTAGACACGCTCTCCAGTTTGAACTACAGCTCCCAGAATGCATACCAAACGGCTTGGTAAGTATTAATACTTTCGGAAGCGCAACAGAGCATCCAGTTTTACTAGTCAGTAAATAATAATAATAACAGTAACTTGTCAGTCAGTATGGTGAATGAATATTTATATATATCCTGTACACAGAGGCTGCGGAGCGCCACTTAATGTGAGGGCAGCAATAAATAACTGAGTGAAATGTTTACTATAACGACAATTATGTTAAATAGGAAATTCAAATATATCTTCTTAGAGAGGTTTACAATACATGGTTATTTTGGAATGGAATGGAATGAAAGTGAAAACACTCACCCAGATAGCATGTTAAATGCCAAACCTTCCAAATAAATTTGGTCTGTTTGTATTTCTCTGGGCGAACAAGATCAAAGTTTTTTTTTTTTAATTGAGAGACTTGGGAACATCCCTACAGCGCAGAACTTAAGGCGAGTCAAGCAAGGAAGGTGACAGGGTCAGTTTTACTTTTCTTAGGTTCTGTTAAAATTTAAGCCTTTATTTTGCCTGACTTTTACTAATTGTCATAATAAAGTTATCGCCATTATTTAGTGCTGTGGCAAATATCCGAACAAATTTTTACATGTTTTACTATTTGAAGTCAAGAATTGTATTTGCCAGAAATTACAAATTGGACATCCTCAAAAAATAAGCAAAACACACATAGATTTTATGAACAATACAAATACTACTTTTTTAAACAATTAAACATGCACAATAAAATAAACTTTTTTTTTGGTAAATGGTAACACATGCAATGAACTTTTTAAAATAAACATTTGTAAACAGTATGTAGGAACAATTCAATCATTTATTTCAAGTTTATCTGGGTTGATTAGTTATTAAACATATTTCGTTGACGTGTTACAAGATCGAGAATTTACTATGAACACACATACACACTAGACTCAAGAAATGTTTAGTCAGTAGTAGTATTTTTATTTAGTACACGTTAAACAGAAATCAGAAAAGTCAAAGTATATATCTTAGTTTCTAAGCACAAAACACAAGTCAAAAGCTCTCTCTGCCTTCTATGCAGCTAGCAGAGCCAGTGAAATATGACACTGCCTTTCTCCTCACACACAAAGCAGCAGCTATGAGTAGGCTGTGAGTAGCTAGTAGCTTGGTAATGCCCACGTGCACACACAGCCTAAACTAAAATGGTGCAGACAATCTTAGATCAATGATAGAAATAGATGACATTAAGCTTAGTAATGGTATATAGATTAAGAATATAGCAAGCTTACTTTTAAAATAACAACGTGAGGTTGATTACTTATAGTTACTTCATCAAGTTTCACTAAAAGTTATTTCACACGCAGTGTGCAAACTAAATAATTAACAGTTCAATTCTACGTGAATGTGTAACAATTAATTAATTTAGTTCTATGAAAGGAAAATTAGTTATACTGAACGGTTCCTGGTAGCTTAGACTTTTGGGTCCGCTGGTTTGGAAGCTCAGTTTTTTTAATTGTCCAGTACAAAAGGCTTTCGCCTCAGCAACTAAGTCTTCAATCCCCAAATCGGATCAAAGTCTGCAACAAAGTTTTCAATCCACGATAGAATCAAGAAAACAGCTGCAACAGTCTTTAATCCTCGGCAAGATCAACACAACAGCGTCCATCTGCTCTGTCCTTCACTGATTCTTTAGCTGTCCAAGTAGCAGGGCTCAGTTTCGCTACAAGTGCTTGAGAGGATTTATTAATTTGCACAATTATAAAGAAATATGTGAAAAATACAGCGAACAAGGGGTGGGACTTGGCTGAAGATGCAGTACTGATGTCCTTTTGCTATGCAGGGCCTTTTAAACCTGTTTAAAAAAATTATTTTAAACAGCGCGTGTGAAAATAAATTAGACCTAACGCACCTGACAAGTGCTGAATAAATGGACCTCTAAGGGTTAAGGGACATCATTCTTATCCAGTTGTGATGAGACATTCAGGCATGCAGACATTCTCTGCAGAACTGCTTATCTAATTGTGGTAAAACTTAGTGATGACATTCTCTGGCACCATTTAGGTCCCTACCCACAGGGTCCTTCATGTGCTTTTTTTCCCATTGTACCAGTGGCTCTAGTTTTGTATTAACAGACACTTTTATGTTGTTTTTTGTTGTTTCTGTTTTAGCAAAACCTGGAGCAGCGTCGCTCTGGCCTGCCTGACCTGGAGGGAGTGGAGAGGGGAGACATGGAGGTCAGCTTCTGGGATGGGTGGAAATCATTCATAGTTTAAGTATTAAACCCTGTCCTAACAGTACAAGTTTAGAATTTTCTTAACATTATCTAAAAGATGCAAGTGAAATACAGATGCTGGCTGTAGTGTTTATACAGTAGTAGTTATAGAGGTTAAGGTTATTTATTTAATATTCATGAGTTATTCATAGTCTATTCCATACACACTGCTGAACACATGAATTTATAATTAAGGCTGTGTAGAAACTCGTTGCTCGTATTCTATTGGCAGGTATTCAATAAATGCATTTATTTACGTGTTGATTTCAAAATGCCAAAGGTTGTCCTTCCCCCACAAATACAATTGAGTACCAATCTACGGCAATTAACTGCACTGAGTGTTTGAAAAGAAGATTGAAAGAGTATTTCTCTTGTCTGGGGTGCTGACATTTTTACTGGTGTAATGAGTCTGTCAGTCTCAGTAACCTGCCTAGTTTGATATCTCTCTGTCAGAACACTGAGTTTGTGCCTCATTCCACCATCCTCTACTTCAGATATTGGATTGTTGAGGAGCATGACTTTTAATGCACACATTGCCTAGCAAGCTGCTGCTCCATCTCATGCACTTTCTACCAGCTTGAAGCGTGTAGAGTTTATAACCCTATATATATATATGTCCCATTCCCAGCTGCGTTACAGAGACAGAGCGGCGGAGAGGAGGGAGAAGAGCGGAATGCCAGAGCCACCAGAAACCAAGAAGAGGAAATACACAGCCCTGTAGGTGCTGAACACCAGTCGCTGGCACTGCATTAGAAATGCACAGCCCTGTAGGTGCTGAACACCTCAATCACTGACACTGCATTAGAAATGCACAGCCCTGTAGGTGCTGAACACCTCAATCACTGACACTGCATTAGAAATGCACAGCCCTGTAGGTGCTGAACACCTCAATAACTGACACTGCATTAGAAATGCACAGCCCTGTAGGTGCTGAACACCTCAATCACTGACACTGCATTAGAAATGCACAGCCCTGTAGGTGCTGAACACCTCATTAACTGACACTGCATTAGAAATACACAGCCCTGTAGGTACTGAACACCAATCACTGGCACTGCATTAGAAATACACAGCCCTGTAGTGCTGAACACCAATCACTGGCACTGCATTAGAAATAGACTTGCTGTACAAACTCAGAATGGAAGGATATCCTTCACTGTCACCCATTACATAATATAGCTCACTGAGCTTTTCAAGAATCCCAGTTAGTTTTAATTGAGCTTTTGAAGTTTTAAATGGATTTGAAAGGACTTCAGGGACAGTACTCTGAGGTAGAAACAAATACAACTCAGATGCAAACAGATTGACATTTTATACATGGTGTTTAATGCGAAGGAAGGCCATTTTATACATACAAGAAATTGGGAACAAGAAAATGCGATTAGGCCCTTCTTAGCATAGATGTGATTTAATTGGACAGAATCATTTTTTTTGTGTTGATAGTTTGATTCTACTAAGTCACTTGATAGGCTAGCCCATGCAACAACAAAAAAATGCTTCCTACCTCCTGTTCTACACTTCCCGTTGTACTGCCACTGGAGCTGCCTTGGGTCCCCAGAGCAAATGAAATGTTTCTACTTGTTCTGTGAAGATTAGTCTGACTGTCCCTCTCCCCTCTATCTCAGTGACGGGTTGCAGGTGACAGTCTGGTTGTGTGAGATGTGAAGACTAGTCTGACTTTGCTTCTCCCCTCTATCTCAGTGACGGGGTTGCGGGTGACAGCCTGGGTGCTCGGATGCTACAGGGCGGGGTGAAGAGAGGTCTGCTGTCCCGTTACAGTGAGTTGGACTGAGGAACAGGGACCAGGATGGGACACCCCTCCAAGATGGACTGTTTTTAACACTTTTGTACAGGATTGGAATCAGATTTTTTTTTTTTCTTTTTTCATGTTATGAAACAGTTGTTTCCCTAGAAATGTGAACTGGACTGCCTTTGGCCTGAGCAGGGTCCCTGAATTTCTGAGGGGGGTAACCCTGGGGTATGGATGAGTGCAGCATGGCTTCTGACAATAAAACAAGAACATGTTTCTAATCTGTTCTGACTGCTTTTTTTTTTTTTACCTCTCCTTAGTTACACCTTTTAGGGAACATTATGGGAGGTATTTATCAGTGGCAAGCAGACGCACCATGTATATACAGAGTTCACTTACTTAAGCGCTGATATTGTCTATCTGTCACACTGCCAGGACACGAGATCTGAAAGACTCTATAGAAATATTTTTTACCTTCTGAGGTACTGTGTGGTTATTACGTGATTATGAAGACCCGCTGTGTGTACTGGTTATATTTATATATTCAGTGGCAAAAACTTTGTTAAAGTAATATTAAGGTTTTGTTGCAAAAGTCCAAAAGGTTTGAAAATTACAAGTTAAGGTAGCCACACAACCTTAATTTTGTGGATAGGTGGTGAGTGTTATGCTGACTCTTGCATTGTCCAAGCCAACCGGTGGGGCTGTGGAAGTGTGAGGAATGTGGGGAGGAATCTCTTAAGACATAATGCCTTTGGTGCAGACTGAGTGCACCCTTACTGCTCAGCGATATATTGACGAAGTCCTTGAGGCAACAGGTTTTCCCCTCCTGCAAACCAATCTGGAAGTGTTGATTTTCCAGCAGGACAATGCAAGATCACAAAGTGCTAGAATTACAATTGCACGACTTCAAGAAAACAATGTCGAGGTATTGCTGGGGCTAGTTTTTTCTCCTGACCTGAGTCCAATAGAGCATCCGTGGGACCAAATCGCCAGTGCCATCCACAGGAGACAACCGTGACCAGCCAACCTTCGCCAGCTGGCTACAGCACAGCAGTCTCCTTTAAAATGCACAGCAATTTCCTTGTTGGACCAGACACAATAAAATAAATAAATAAATGCAAAAAATGTTGTATTTTAGTTTGTGTATTTAAATATCACATCTATGTATGGTCCAAAAAAAGGAAGGAGAAGAATACGCTTACTGATTTTAGGAACATTACACTGGTGTAAAAATAAATACACAGCTTGTTTGTTATAGTTCCAGACCTTGTAAATGTGTGGTTTTCACTTTCTGGGGTGGTAAGCAGCTGTTTTTCTAATCATGAAAGAATTTCTGTATATCGTTGTTAAAAATAACTAGAGAAAGTAGTCACCTAAACAATAAGGTGACCCCTGCTATTGCTAATGAGAGCTAAATGAATGTTACTGTAACACAGGAATTGTCAATTCTTGCACTCGTGAGGTGTAAAGCAGGAGAGCTCAGCTCCTTGTGTGGTTCTCTCTGCCTTCTCATCACAAAGGCCTGTGCAGACCCACCACCAGCTCAAGGTAGTTTGGCTCTGGAACAGAAAAAACAGGAAAGGAGTTTTAGTTCCCGGCGATCAGTACTCAACAGGGAATAATACAGGAGCATACTCACAGTACAGATTAAATATTTAGTGTATTACGAGATATTGCATTATTTCACAGTCATTATTACAAGATAGTATTGTTGTTTTGCAATAAATAGCTAGTTTTGGTAATTCATCGCTGTTTCCATTTAGCCTCTTCATTTTGCTTTAAAATGGCCTGTATGTTGTATTTAATGATAAGCCAGTACAATTTATCTCCACACACACCCCGCACACTTTGCCCGCTGTTGCAAGGAGGGGGTCCCAGCTATGTTTTTTTGTCTCTAGGGAGTCTGCGCTGGGTTGCACCAGCTGTGTGTAAGTTCATACTTAGCTTAGTTATAGCATAGGTCTTTAATAACGTTGATTTTACACAAGAGTATGGGCCTGTCATCAAGAACTGCAAATTGATTTTGAAGAGAGTCAAAGACTTACCAAAAATTATATCAAGAAGAAACACAACGATGAAGTTCCAGATGTTAAGAACATAAAGTTTACAAACAAGGGGAGGCCATTCGGCCCATCTTGCTCGTTTGGTTGTTAGTAGCTTATTGATCCCAGAATTTCAAGCAGCTTCAATAACATTACTGGGGAGTTGGTTCCAGACCCTCACGATTCTCTGTGTAAAAAATGCCTCCTATTTTCTATTCTGAATGCCCCTTTGTCTAATCTCTGCCCAGTTCTGAACCTTGTTTAGATCATTTTGAATGACCTTTGCTGCTGCAACAGTGTTTGCCACTCCTCCTATTGTGTCATCTGCAAATTTAACAAGTTTCCTTGCTGTACCAGAATCTAAATTGTTAGGAATAGCAGAGGACCTAACACTGATCCCTGTGGATTTATATGTTAACCACTCCCTGCTCCGTGTACATATGTTTCCTTGAATCCATACTACGTTCAATTTGAGAATTAATCTTTTATGTGGGACTTTGTCAAAAGCTCAAAATTAGGACGTAACCAGTACATTAGGCACCACTGAGCGAGCGTTTTTGAGAACGTACCAGGTATGTCCAATAAGAAAGGGGTTAAACGTTTCACTAACTTCTAGTTTTCGAATGACGTTTCAAGTCACGTGGTCCTTAACGTGTGTCTCGAGCTGGTTAAGCAGTTTCAGACCTTAAAAATAGTTTAGTTTGCTTTTATGAAAAAATGCTTAACATGTGTAGTTATTGGCTGTTGCAATAGGCACGGATGAGACAACGTTTAATTTTATAGGTTGCCAAGGGTTATTGCAGGGAGAAAAAATAAGACATAACGCAACAAATATTAGGCAAGAGGCTAGCTAATATATCAAGCGCAGACCTGAAGGAGTGTAGCTACTTGTCCTCAAGAGTATGTTCACGACATTTCATTCAGGTTTGTTACTTTTACCACATTATTGAATAGTAGTTAATAGTAGTTATTTGAAAAGTCTGTTCCAGAAATATAATATAAACAAGTTACAGTAATATAAGAATATAAATTGAGTACCATTTTTTTTAATATATTAAATATATCAATATATATATATATATATATACCTCAATATATTAATAATTATGTTTGATTTTGTAACACGCAGAATGCAGTGTTATCGCAAAGAGGATTAGAAAAAAGATAATTCCTGTATTATAAATATATATATATATATATATATTTTTTTATTAGTTTCATGTCTTAGCAAAAGGGAAAATAAACATTTGTAAAACTTGCTATTTGTTTTAATATAGTGTTTGGGTCCTAGACCCTCATATTGATGCGATACAGCCCTCTGAAATATCTTTATAATATATAACAGACCCTGATACTGGTGTGATCACAGGATCGAGCCCAGGATAACAAGATAGTGAATACCACAGGACCTTGTCAGAGTACTTTGTTTACAATGCATTCAAAAGAAATGTTGTTTAGGATGTTTTCTGATAATTACTCATTGTGTAATGTGGAACAGTGTAATTCACCAGATTTGAATGAATGCAAGGTAGATTTCAAAATGAAATTTGTGTCGAATATGAAAAAAGGTATCAGTCTCAGCCCTGGTATAAAAGGATTTACACAGAGGTGAGGGTGTGGGTGTGGCACACTCGCCTGTGTCTGGGTGCAGGTAGGAGTGTCTGATCAGGAAGTCCAGTACCACCAGAGCACAGTTTGGTTTAAACTCCTCCGTGACCAGGGCATCTTTCACCTGTAGCAAGACATTTTATTTGTCACAATATTTTCTCAATGAACAATTTAATTATTATTACAAAAATTATTATTCATTTACCAGACAAATACCATTATAATATTGGTGGTTTCATTTTGTAATATACTGCCCCCTTACCTTTTTATGATGTTTAAAATCAGTCATAGTACAGTAGAACTTCAGAGCTCTACTCAACACCCCACTTTCAACCAAAAACCTTTCACTCACCCATGCGTGCAATGAACCAGATAGGCGCCCTATAAGTAGTGTGTTGGTCATGGACAAGGCAAAATTACTGCAGCAACAAATGTATCCAGTCACAGGTGAGGCAGATTTCAAAGTAAGTACATCATTTTGCTAGGAACATTTTAGTTTTAGACAGTGTGATCTCCCCAGCGCATCAGCATGACAACCGTCTGGATTGAGTTAAGTAGGTGTGGCAAAGTGCCCGCCCCCTGTGTGTATTTTGTGTTATATGTTGTGTGTTAATGTTGGTGTATAGTCATTGGTACACGGGATATAAATGGGTCTGTGTAAGACGAGTGTTTAAAATGTATATTTGTATATAGGCACGAGGATTGCACAGCACTTCACGTGCAAGTAAAAAGTAATAAGTGAGCACAGGGAATTGCACTTTATTAATTCACGTGTTTTCACTTACTCGGGGTTGCTGTGTGTTCAGGAGTGGAGAACGGGGGAGAGAGAGAGAGAGGAAGCACCAGCACCGTACTTGTTTTGTGTAGCGTTCGTCCACCCTGTTTTGTTAGTGTCTACTAGTTTTGTTTGTCTATTTATTTTGGCCTTGCGTGCCGTGTGCTGTTTTTGTTACAAACCTTTTATTTTCTGACTGTCTGTTCATTTATTAAATGCTGAGCGAGACCATTCGCTCAGCTCCACCAAACTCCACCTCTCTGTAGTTTATTTCCAGGTTCCTGTTTCTGGTCTGACGTCCCCCATTCCGGCCGTCTTTGTGACACGTGGTGTAAGAAGTGGGATTACCAGCGCCTCCTAGACGCAGACCAGAGCAGGAACCTCAGTTTTCTGTTTAAAAAAAAAAAAAAAAATGTCAGAAGATTCCGTCAGGCTGAGGGACTGGATCCAGGACAATCCTGGGCTGGAGGCCCGGTCCATGCCCATAGCCATCCGGGTCCTGTGGCTGATGGACAGGGAGCGATGGGAGGTGTATGAGAGGGAACACACCCCAAACGCCCTGGAGGAAGGTGTGGAGTTGGTCCTCTGCTACCTGGAGGCAGCTATAAACAACAGCAGCCCAGGTAGCAAGGTCTCCAGCACCCAGGCGGGGGGACAGTGAGAGTCCAGCGCCCAGGCGGGGGGACCACGGGAATCCAAAGCCCAAGAGGGAGCTGTTCGCACTTCCACCAGCAGAGGAAGAATGCCTGCTGATCCCATCTCCACCAGCAGAGGGTGAGTGCCTGCTTGTATCACTTCCCCTACCGTCACCACCTGGAGGAGAGGAGCAGGTGCTTCCACTGTCTCCATCAGCTTCCCCTGCAAGTGAGAGAGAGCCGCACCAGTCCCCTATAATAAGGGTAGACTACATGCCGCTCCCACCTCTGCCGCTAGGAGACTACACACTGCTCCCATCTCTGCCGCCAGGGAACTAAACAGCGCTCCCACCTCAGTTGCCAGAAGACTACACGCCTCCGCCACCTCCATCAGCAGGAGCACAGCAACAGGAGCTGGCTTGGCCTCCGCCACCTTCACTGGCAGGAGCACAGCAGCAGGAGCTGCCTCTGCCTCCGCCACCTCCACCAGCAGAGGGTGAATGCCTAGTAGGTCCCCGTCTACCAGCAGAGGATGAATGCCTGCTGGTATCACTTCCCCCACCATCAGAGGAGAGGAGCTGGAGCTGCCTCTGCCTCCATCACCATCACGGGGTGAGGAGAAGGAGCTGCCTCTCCCTTCACTAGAAGGACCAGGAATAGATGCTGGCGGTCCTCAGCAGCCCTTGCATAGGCTGCTGAGGGAAGCAAGGGGAAGAACCGCCCCGCCGCAGTGGCCGAGATGAGGGGTAAAACCCGCACCCCAGTTTGTCCTGACTCCCTGCCTCGTTTCGCCCAAGGATGCCTGCCTGGCATCGTCTGGGGTTGCCTGTTGCTCCGCATCGCCTGGGGCAGCCAGCTGTTCCGCATCGCCTTGGGTCGCTGGAACTGCTTCGCCAGGGGTTGCGGTCAGTTCTGCTTGGCTGCAGGGGTCAGTGTGGCCAGAGCCCCACCAAAGGGAGCTGCCGGCTATGAAAAAGGCCACCCCGCCGCGGTAGCTAGTTGCTCAAACTCCACCAAGTACACCAGTGCGTTGCGGACCATCACACTTCTGACACCACGTGTGGCAAAGTGGCTGGTAAGGGGAACAGGTGTAGCTGTGATGCAGTGCAGGAGTGATAAGCAGACCACTGTGATTCAGTGAATAAGTGTTTTATTGTTCTTTTTCCAGGTCTGGTGACCGTCGAATAATAAATCCCCGGCAATACACAACAATGTGTAAAGCACGGGGATGATGAAAACAAGGCACAGTCCTGAACAAAAACAATGGCACGGTCACCAGTCCTGGGAGAATGAAAACGCGCAGTTGCTCAGTGCAGTGGTGCTCCAGACAGTGCTTTCCTTGCGACAGTTCCAGAGGTGTGCATTAACTGTCTATTGGTGCGACAAAAACAGACAATAACTAACGGACAGAAATAATACACAACACATATAAATATTTCTTAAACTCTGAGAGCTCCTCAATCAGTCCTTCTCTCTCCCACCGTTTAACCCAAACGAAGGAAAAGATCAGCGTTACCCTGGCCCCTATATGTACTCCCGCATGACATCTAGGTAAACGGTTGCAGCTGCCCTATTACTTGACCTTTCAGGTCAATACAGTCTTACAAAAGAGTTTCGCTTCTTTCCAGGCTGACAGACTTCCCGGTCCCGGAAACGAACTGTCAGGCCAGCCCTTCCAGATACTTCTCCTCCCGTTCTTTAGCGCCCTCACAGGTCGGGAGGGAGATTTATCACCAGAACTCTTTCTATTTCTGTCACAGGACCTCAGAAAAACAGTTATTGATGCTCATCAGTCTAGAAAGGGTTACAAAACCATTTCTAATGATGTAGGGCCCCACCAATCCACTGTCAGACAGACAATGTACAAATGGAGAAAGTTCAAGACCACAGTCACTCTATCCAGGAGCGGTCACCCTACCATAATCTCTCCAAGAACAAACCGGAAAATCATCAAGGAAGTTACAAATAACCCCAGAGTAACATCCAAGGATCTGCAGGCCACTCTCGCCTTGGCTAATGTGAGTGTTCATGACTCAACTATCAGAAACTAGCACTGTCTCTGAATTTAGGTATTCAGGTATTACACTAGATTCACACCATGCCTTTAGGAAACACATAAAAAAGGCAATCAAAACTGAAATGTAAACTGTCCAATTTTAGATACATTCCAAACTATTTTCCTACTACTGCTGCTAAAATGTATTGGCACTCTGTTTTTATCCCATGTGTCCTACGGAATAACTATATGGTCACAGGCTGGCTCAACTCTGTTACAACCACTTCACTATCTATAAAAACAAAGTTTGAAAGTTCTAGATAAAAAGCCAGTGAAATATCATCACTGTCACATTCTTAAGAAATATAATATGTTAAGTTTTTATAATTTTATAAATCTCTCCAATGCATGTCTGATTTTTAAGTGTCTACATCAAAACCTGCTTTCTGTGTTGGTTCCTGTTTCTGGCCTGACGTCACCCACTACAGCCGTCTTTGTGACAGACTACCAATGTAGATTACCTGCAGCTAACTTGGGTGCGATGCACAGCATGTTTTAAATCATGAATGTTTTTATTGCACATGGTCTCAATCAAATAAATTAAAAAAAAAAAAAAAAAAAAACAAATGGTGTTCATGGAAGGATAGTCAGGAGGAAACCACTGCTCTCTAAAATGAACATTGCTGCCCGTCTGAAGTTCGCCAAAGAGCACACAGATGATCCACAAGACATCTGGAACAATGTTCTCTGGACAGACGAGTCAAAGGTAGAACTTTTTGGCCTCAATGAGAAACGTTATGTTTTGTCGAGAAACAAAAACACTGCGTTCGAATACAAGAACCTCATCCCAACCAGCAGATTGAGGGTGTACACGTGTATTAAAACCACTGAAAACTGATTTTTAGAGTTGCAGTCATTTCAGACTTAAGAACCGCCTCCATTCCCAAGGTGTTCTTAACTGAGGTTCTGCTGTAGTTCTTATTGTAATTTCTCAAATAGGCAAGCAGTACATATATAGGCTACATCTGCCAGCCTCACCAACAGCGCATTGTCAGCAACACTACAGGATACCTGTTGGCAAAGTGGCAGCTCTTACTTCTACAATGACATTTGTTTGTACCTTTTCAACAGGCCACAGGTAAAACTGGTGCACCTCTCCATCTCCCACATGGGGGCTGAAGTCACTCGGGACCTCCAGATCAAACACAAACTGGCACTCTGAGAAAACCCCCTCGCCATCCTCATAGGTGTAGCTGAGAGAGAGAGAGAGACAACGATTCGAACCATCAACAAAATGTACAGGGTTATATAGTGTGGTCACGCCAGCATTGCCCTCTGTGCAGCACACGGCAGGCATGGCCAACACATTACAACTTTATACAGACCCCATGTTGAGTAGCTGCTGTAGGGTTTTATATAGTGTGGTCACACAGGACAGTACAGAAAGACTCTGCCCACTACAGAACAGGCAATGGCCAGTGTAAGACACTATGACCCAGTAGAGCTGCAGTAACTGAGTGTAGTTTTCATAAGTGATGTTGAATTTGTTAGACATTTCCTCCAAGTCTTGGTCTGAAAAGTTTTTAATAAATCTTGATATTTATAGAACATTAAAAGTTGCTATTTACAGTACCACTATTTCATTCTGGAATATACATACAGATAAAAAGAACTAATGGATCTTTAGTACAATTAAAATTCTGACAAATTAAAGAATATTGCTTTTAGTCTTGGTTAGTGCTGTATTAAAAGGGGCAGTGGTGCTATAGCTGATGAGAGGTAAGAATTTGATTTTAAAGCCTTGGTTAGAACTCCTTTAATGGGGACAAGTGCACAGAGCTGATAATAGAAGTGTATATTCCTCTATAAACAGAGTTGATAATAGAAGTGTATATTCCTCTATAAACACAGTGCTGATAACAAGTGTATATTCCTCTATAAACACGGTCTCGACAGCAGAGCATGGTGGGATTGCTGTGTGTGACTCACCTGATGGTGCCGACGGGCCGCGCTGCAGATGCAATGCACTCTGGGATACTGGCCTCCTCCGCGCATTCTTTAATAAGAGTGTCTCTAATTCCTTTCTGGGATCCGATTCCCCCTGCAACCTGACACAGAGACAGAGTGAGACAGACACTTGTTTTACTGTTTACTGTTTTTCTGTTTTACTGTTTACTGCAAATGGTCTGAATCACTGATGCAATGAAAGTAAACTGAATTGTTACACCTCCACTACTGGGACTGTGCTACTGTAGTTTCTGCCATTTCTGCAACTAAGTAAATAGAATGAAAAACAACCAAGTCCCAGCTTGAGAAGGGACAGACATTGCAGCTGCACAGGCTGTGAGTGACATACACACGAACATGCAGCCACATGGTACCATGTTGTCCAGCAGTCCTGGGTACGTCTGTTTGCTAAGAGACCTCCGAGCCACCCACATAGCCAACTGTCTGTCTGGCTGTCTGGTGAAGCCATTGACATGCACTCCGTAGCGCTTCACTCCAAACAGACCTGAGAAAAAACAAAACACAGGCAGCTTTGAAAATAATTCCCTAAATCTAACCTACACTTCCATTCGCTAGATTGGACGCCTATAGTTTTGAAACATGTTACAGCATGTAATACATTGAACTTTGCTACTATGCTATGCAATTCATTCTCTTTCTTTCACTGTCCTCTTACCTGTCAGTGGTGTTGGAAATAATTCTGAAGAGCTGTTATTGCAATTATTCAACTACGGTATATTTTATGTTGTCTGTGTTTGCTGTTGCCTATATATATATATATATATTATATTATAGTTATGCAGAAACGTCTTTATAAACGTTTCAACATTTTGCTGGCACCTGGACGTCTTCATGAAGTACTTTGAAAGTTTAATCTAACATCTTAAACTACTTGACTTTGAACTTTTTGATATAGAATATAAATAAGTAAGATTTACAGAGAAAAACAGATTAATCTCAGTTACATAAGTATTCAACCCCTTTGCTACTGCAGCCCTAAATCAGCTCAGGTGAAAATGACTTGTTTGAAAGGTCACAAAATTAGTGAAATGGTTTAGCCTGTGTGTACTCAAAGTGGTTTAACATGTAGATAATTTCCCTCAAGTATATAAAGACTTTCAAGCTGCAACTCACACAGTGATCCAACAAAGCAACCATGAAGACCAAGGAGATTTCAAAACAAGTCAGGGGTAAAGTAGTAGAGAGGCACAGAGCAGGAGAAGGATACAAGACAATTTCAAAGGCGCTGATTATCCCTCTCAGCACAGTGAAGTCCGTCATTAAGAAATTAAAGATTCATCATACCACCCAGACACTACCCAGATCAGGTCGCCCTCCCAAATTGAGCAGCTGGACAAGCAGGAAACTGGTTTTGGATGTCACTCTGAAGCCAACAATGACCTTGAGAGATCTGCAAAGTTCTGTGTCTGAGATGGGAGTCAGTGTTCACAGATCAACGATAAGCCGGTCCCTACACAAAGCTGGCCTATATGGTCGGGTGGCAAGAAAGAAGCCATTACTCAAAAAGCCTCATCTTAAAGCATGTAGATGATACTGCAGACATGCAAAAAAGGTTTTGTGGTCAGGCAAGATAAAAATTGAACTTTTTAGTCTAACACTGCACATCACCCAGTTAACATCATCCCAACTGTCAAGCATAGTGGTGGCAGTATCAGGTTATGGGGATGCTTCTCTTCAGCAAGGACTGGGAAGCTTGCCAGGATAGAGGGGAGAATGGATGGTGCAAAGTACAGGCGAATCCTTGAGGAAAACCTGTCTGAGTCAGCCAAGACTCTGAAGCTGTTGAAGAAATTCACATTTCAGCAGGACAATGACACGAAGAACAAAGCCAAAGCCACACTGGAGTGGTTGAACAAGAAGAGATTTAATTTTCTTAAGTGGCCCAGTCAAAGTCCTGACTTGAATCGAAAATTTATGGCGAGACTTGAAGATTTCAGTCCACTGACGATCCCCAACAAACTTATCAGAACTGGAGTAATTTTCCTGTGATGAATGGGCAAAAATGTCATGCATTTATGCAACTAGTAAATTTCACTTTGTACAGTTTAACCGCTACAGTTTTGAATAAACAAAGTTTGTTTGAAAAACAGTGCACAGATTATTTGTAATTCAACAAAATGTTATATTATAGGTAGGGGGTGAATACTTCTGCAAACCACTGTGTGTGTGTGTGTGTATGGTGGCCTATAGTGTATATATATATATATATATATATATATATATATATATATATATATATATACACACATATACACACACACACACACTGCCTTTAGAAAGTCTACACCCCCTTGAACTTTTTTCACATTTTGTTGTGTCAGTGCCTCAGAGTTTCATGCATTTAAATGAGGATTTTTCTCCACTTATCTACACACCATACTGCACACTGTTAAGGGGAAAACAGTTATATATTAAAAATACAAAAAACTGAAAGATCCTAATTGGATGAGTCTACACCCCCTGAGTTAATACTTGGTGAAAGCAGCTTTGGCAGCAATTACAGCTGTGAGTCTGTTGGGATAGGTCTCTACCAACTTTGCACACCTAGATTTGGCAATATTTGCCCATTCTTCTTTACGAAACTGTTTAAGCTCTGTCAGGTTCCTTTGGGAGCATTGATGGACAGCAATCTTCAAGTCAAGCCACAAATTTTCGATTGGATTTAGGTCGGGGCTCTGACTGGGCCACTCAAGGACATTTAAGTTTTTGTTCCTTAGCCACTCCAGTGTATCTTTGGCTTTGAGTAATGGCTTTCTTCTTGCCACCCTACCATACAGGTAAGATTTGTGGAGTGCTTGGGATATTGTTGTCACATGCACACTTCAAATAGTCTTGGCCATAAAAGCCTGTAGCTCTTCCAAAGTTGCCATTGGCCTCTTGGTAGCCTCTCTGATCAGTCTCCTTCTTGCTCAGTCATCCAGTTAGGAGGGAATGCCTGATCTAGACAGGGTCTTGGTGGTGCCATACATCTTCCACTTCTTAATAATCATCTTGACCGTGCTCCAAGGGATACTCAAGGCCTCTGATATTTTTTTATACCCATCCCCTGATCCTTGCCTTTCAACAACCCAGAGTTCTTTTGAAAGCACCTTGGTGCTCATGGTCTCATCGTTGTACCCAGCACAGGGAGCCTACAGGAACTGCTAAATTTATCCTGAAATCATGTGAATTACTACAATTTAACATAGGTGGAGGTCACTTAACTTGTGTGATTTTGAAGGTGACTGGTTACACCTTTTAGGATTGCTATTACATGGGGGGGAGGACACTTATCCAACCAAGCTATTTCAGTTTTTATTTAATTAATTCAAATTTCTAGAATATTTTTTTCACCTGAAGTTGTGGGGTAAGATGTGTAGATAAATGAAAAAAAATTCAATGCATTTTAATTCCAGGCTATAAGGCAACAAAAGGTGAAAAATTTGAAACGGGGTGTAGACTTTCTGTAGACACTGCAAAGTGTCTTCATAAAGCGCCATCTAGTGATCTGCCACTTTATATCAAGTTTTGCTGGCTATACCCTAGCTGTGCACTAGATGGCACTGGAGCTTGTTAATATAAAACTTACATTGCATATGATAAAGGCAGGCAGCTAGAAATGAAGAGCAACTGCTGAACTCAGTCAAAGCACTTTGACAAAGGTCAGGGGATTATTATTATTCTTTTAATAATGGCAGTAAAAACCACTTAGAATGACTACAAACATTATAACATGGTAAGGGGAGAAGACGACATTGTAATTTGAAGCTTATTACTCTTTCAGCAGGACAAGGGGCAGTGTGATACTTACTGGTGGCTGCTCTCTCCATACACATCAACGGTGGATCAGAGAACTGAGGCATCACTTCGTATTTCTGTGGGAGAGAACGCTTTAGCGAGGCTGAAAGAGGATGACATATTCAATGAGCGGTTATTAGCTAACAATTATAGAATGATCATCACATTGTTACACTTCCATTAACTACCACGTTCTCTCTAGTTAGCAGTTCTCTCTCACACACTCTAGTTTCTGCACAGTAACAATTTTTTTATTCTTCAATAAAGCCACACTTCTGTTCTCTCCCTCAATGGAGGGGGGTACTGAAATAGCTCTGGGTGACTGTCAGAAACTCCAGCTATGATTGTTCCAGCCCTAACAGACAACATCAAGATGTGGATTCCATCAGGTTCATATACAGTATTATCAACTTTCATATTATCACTAATGTTTTGTGTAATGATTATTTATTGTACTGAGGATTGATGAACAATCACAGTGTTTTTAACAGTCATCTAAAGCTAACGACCATAAGGATAGCTGCTACCAATATGTTTCATGCATCTGTCTTTTTCTACTGTACGGGATCAAAACTGAACACAGCCCTCAACATACAGTGTGTGATACAATCGGTGTAACCTGCTAGGACTCGTACTCTACAAAGCAGGCTGAGTAAGCTCCCCTGGTGCAGCTGGATTGACGCCTAAGCAAACGTTCCCATTGACAGTGTCTCTCGTCTCCAGTCACCTCGTCCCTCCAGCCCTGCAAGCAGGTGAATCTCTTCTCCTCCCTCAGTCTCTGCAGCACTCTGTCCATCGCTGATGATCTCTCGTGGTAGGAGGCAAGGCCGGGATTCAGCTCCAGCCTCTTCTCCTCCTTGAAACTGAACACCTCCGGAAACCTGCGCAACTGCTCCAGGACTGCAGGGGGCACTAGACCCACCTCCATACCCCCTACACTGAAGTGCCAGCACTGACATCTGCTGGATCCTGTCAAAAGAACACAGAACACATTCCTCACACTTAAGAGTAGCTTCTTTTTAATTCAGTGCACTTTTTACCCCTGATTTTCTCCCCAGTCTTTATACCCAGGTGTGAGCTACTGGCCTTTGAGCTCTCCTGGTCAGTAAGGTCTACTGTAGTGCAATGAGGAGTAACAATTGTTTTTGACTCCATAACCTGCAGGAGCGTCAGAGCCAATGCTCCTTGCGTAATCCCCAGCGAACACCCACGACTTCAAAGAGTCAAGAACCCGCAATGTATGACTCCCCCTGCACACCACACGGCCGTGCCTTTACCACAGGAGACACTCTGGGACCCTTGTGCTCCCCTAACTCCCTGTGCTTCCCATGACTGTATGAGTCCCCTTGCACAGAGTAACCATGCGGCCGTGCCTTTACCAGGGGAGACCCTTGCTTGTAGCTTCCTTTTAAATTGTTTTTATTATATATCCCTTACTACAAGCTGTGGACCAAAATCAAAGAAGCATTTTCACTTTAAGACATTGAGAAAGAAATATTTGAGATTATTAGGTTTCATTTAGTATTTGAAATGTAGCATTATTGAGTTTAATAGCTATATACTGGATTCTGTCGATTCCCCGGTTTGAACGATCATCCCAACCCTCCACCCCAACCCTTTTCACGGGCAGTTTCATAGTTCAAAACACAAATTGCAATACTGAGGTAAGCATATCATGTTCTGTTCAAAATTAAATCCTGGGTATAATTTGCTACAGTTACAATTCCAACTTAAAGTTGAGCACAATGCTGGCATTCTGCGATTCCTGAAACGTGTATTTTTTTGTGACAATTGTAAGAGCTAAGTTGCACTGGGCAAGGGCTTCTGGTATGAAATAAATAATAATAATTCAACAGGAATTAACGAGTTCTGTACTCAGTCTCCGTATATTAAACCACTTTATTTGCGTGCTGTATAAATACACCAATTCTTCCTCACGACCAAAATTATGCACATCATTACAATTAAAAGTAAAAATCTTTTAAGACTGAAGACTCTGAGGGGGGGGGGCGTTAAAAAAAAAAAAAAAAAAAAAAAACACACACACACAAAATAATGGTACGTGGGATAAGGGCCTCATCCCTATACTGTAGCATTCTGATTCCTATCGTGAATGAGGTAATAATATTACTGTTTTTATATATATATATATATATATATATATATATATATATTACTATATATATAATATAGATAATAATACATGTGGTGTGTGTGACTCACACATTTAGGAAGAATTGGACATCCTTCTTTAACCTGTCTCCCCATCATCTACACTGATTGAAGTGGATTTAAAAGGGATTCACCTGGATTCAACTCGTCAGTCACCACGTCACATATTTATATAATAATTTAAGAAAATGGACACTGTAGGCTATAAACAACCCACTTACCTGCCCAGTGGTGATGACTACCTATGTTGTTGTTTGAAGTGAACCCACCTACTGTACCAGTTAATTAGTGTGTGCTGGAAAGCCCTTTCTTCATTTTTTTGACACTGAATGTTATCAGATCTTCAACCAAAACCTAATATTAGATAAAAGGGACCCTGAGTGAACAAATAACACAACTTTTGATACTTATTTCATTTATTTTTTAAAGTTATGCAACACCCAAAGCCCCTGTGTGAAACAGTAATACCCCCCTTAGACTCAATAACTGCTTACGCCACCTTTTAGCAGCAATAACTGCAACCAAACGCTTCCTGTAGTTATTGATCAGTCGATCACAGAGCCATGGAGGAATTGTGGCCCACTTCTTAATTCAGAACTGCTTCAACTCAGTGACATTTGTGGGTTTTCAAGCATAAACTGCTCGTTTCAGGTCCTGTCACAACATCTCAATAGGGTTTAGGTCTGGACTTTGACTAGGCCATTCCAAAACTTTAAATTTCTTGTTCTTCAACCATTCTGATGTAGACTTGCTTGTGTGTTTTGGATCATTGCCTTGCTGCATGACCCAGCTACGCTTCAGCTTCAGCTCACGGAAGGATGGCCTGACATTCTCCTGTAGAATTCTCTGATACAGAGCAGAATTCATGGTTCCTTCAATGATGGCAAGTCATCCAAGTCCTGATGCAGCAAAGCATCCCCAAATCACAACACTACCACCACGCTTGACCGTTGGTATGAGGTTCTTACTATGGAATGCAGTGTTTGGTTTTCGCCACACATAACAGGGCCTATGTTGGCCAAAAAGTTCCACTTTTGACTCATCTGTCCATAGAACATTGTTCCAGAACTCTTGAGGATCATCCAGGTGCTTTTTGGCAAACTTGAGATGAGCATTAATGTTCTTCTTAGTGAGCAGTGGTTTCTCTCTTGCTACTCTGAAATGAAACCTATTTTTGCCTAGCGTCTTGCTGATGGCGGAGTCATGAACACTGACCTTAGCTGAGGTGAGAGAGGCCTACAGATCCCTGGATGTTGTTCTAGGGTTCTTTGTGACTTCCTGGACGATTTTACGCCTTGATCTTGGAGAGATTTTGGCAAGATGGCCACTGCTGGGAAGATTTACTACTGTCCCAAACTTTCTCCATTTGGACAATATGTCTCTGACTGTGGTTTGGTGAAGCCCCAGAGCCTTAGAAATGGCTTTGCAACCCTTTCCAGACTGATAGACATCAACAACTTTTTTTTTCTGGAGGAATTTCTTCAGGAATTTCTTTTGATCGTGGCATGATGTACCTCTAGAACCTGTGTGCTGACAACTTCACTCTGACTGTAAGGGCCAAAGTTAGTCAGATTTATATTGGGCAGGGCTGGCCCAAATCAGGCCTGATTGTTAACCAAAGTATTCAAACAGCTGACCCAAATTATCCCTTTAATTGGGTTGAGTTAACTCGGGGTTAACTGAACTGAAGATTGCATGTTTGATTACCTTGCACACCAAACTTTGGTGTCGTTTTCTCTCTTGGACTCCCTCTATATGCTGCTACAACCCAAAAAAGATCTGG
Source organism: Polyodon spathula (assembly GCF_017654505.1). NCBI lineage: Eukaryota > Metazoa > Chordata > Actinopteri > Acipenseriformes > Polyodontidae > Polyodon > Polyodon spathula. The sequence goes on from NC_054549.1 coordinate 23,846,568, forward strand.
CCAAATTCAATGTGAAAAATTAGCAAAAATGCAGAAAATCAGACAGGGAGCAAATACTTTTTCACAGCACTATATATGGGTGCAAATGCATTATAACCCCTCCATTGCTTCTGTAGTTAGGGTTAGGGTTGTGTTGTGCATATGAAATCAAACCACTAACTGAAAATCTTGGAAAATTGTCAAAATAGGCAAATTATTGACTGCCTAAATGCAATCAGTTTTACTTGTTTGCTGCGCCTAAAAATGTATATGAGCCAATTTACACATTCACTTCATTCATGAGACGGGCAATTTAAAAATCCTGTCTCAAAGTGTCACGGGATTGTGGAGCCTGTTGGCAACTCTAGTCGCAAGTCGACACAGGCAGTAACGCAGACTGGCTGCAAGTATGACCAACAGCTACGACCGCTTTGCTACATCAAAGTCTGCAAACTCGAGGGTGCTTCAGTCCTTCTGGCGCACCCGTAGAAGTGTCTGCAGCTGACATCCGACTTTTGTCTGCGAGAGAAGTAGGTTATTACTATAACCCTGGTTCCCTGAAAGGAGAATGACAACCATTACCGAATGGGAAGAGCCTCTTTGACCCTCAATCTCTGAGGAAATATACAAAAGCTGCCCTATCAGGGCCCTGCTGTGAGCGGGAACTCCCGTCCACCTCCTGCTGAAGAGGGACGTCCTCACAGTAGCACATCGCCATTTTATTTTGAAAACAGAGGTCAGCTGGGGACACGACCTCGAAGGGTAATGGTTGTCATTCTTTTTTTCAGGGAACCAGGAGTATGGTAAATGACCTAACGTTCCCTTTCAAGTCGAATGACAACCATTACCGGATGGGAAAGCTGTACCAAAGCTGTCGTGGCTCCAGATTACTGACAGTACAGCCCCACAGCGATGGCAAAAGAGCCCACATGATGCTTAACTCGTGATGGAGGTCTGAAAGTTTCCAAAACCACTGACTGGTTAATATGGAATGAGGATACCACCTTTGGCAAAAAGGATGGATTTGTTCTTAATGTTACCTGCGAGTCACTTCCAGTGAAAGCCATAGATGTGTCGTCGAAGGACAACGCAAGAAGCTCACTTACTCGTCTGACATACGTAATGGCTATTAAAAATGCCACTTTTAATGAAACGGGACGCAGTTCTGCTGACTCCATGGGCTCAAATGGGGGACCCATAAGGGCCTGCAGTACCATTTCTAGATCCCACTTGGAGACCATACTTTTCATGGGAGAACAAAGCCTCCGAGCCCCTTTGCACTGCCAGGAAATGTGCCCCAGGGGACACCGATTTTGTCATGGCACACTGATATTGCTGCCAGGTATACCTTCAAAGTGGACGCTGATTTACCTGCGTCAAACAGGTATTGTAAGAAGGTTAATATCGTCTCAAAATCGGGCAAGTCACCGGATGGTGACCTTCGGCAAGGCACCAGTCTTGGAAAACTTTCCATTTATATGAGTACTGGGCTCTAGTGCTCGGTGCAATAGGAGTCCTGAGTGCAGCCTTGCCATGGGTCGTTGCCGTTGGTCAGTTCGGTGACTTCTGACATGGAGAGCAGTCCAGCTCACCTGCCAGTTCCTTGGCAGCGTGTTCTGGCCCTAGGCACCTGGTGCAGGATCGATGTTCATCCTGCCTGGGCAGCTTAGCTGAGCACCGGTCACACTGGTGGAAGCCAGCGGATGACCCAGTCGACTGCACTGATATGTTTGCAGTTGTTTTTATGTTAGTTTTTTTTTTTTTTTTTTTAAACTGCTGTGCTCAATGAGCAGCCTGCAGATTTTATTTTTTTTATTTTTTATTTTTTTTAAAAACAATTCACCTGTGCCGAATCAGTCGGTGCAGAGATCGGCGCCAAGGTTGACGTCGAGACGCACGCGGTCGGTGCCGAGTGGGCGGAGCCGAGTCAATCGGCACCGATGTTGATGCAGACGTGTAGCGCGGTCGTGCTAGGCTGTAGTCGGCCTCAAAGCTATTCCCAGGTGCCGAATCAATTGGTGCTGGGATCGGCGCAGAGAAAAGCACTGTTTTCTCAACCTTGTGATCAGCGGGAAAAACCGTGGTCGATGCCGGGGTATGCATCCGAATTCATCGGCGTGGTCGACGAGGGCAAGTGCAGTTGCGCTAGGAAAGCCAGAGGATTGAGAGGGGCGCTAGGCCCGAGCTGTTTTTTTTTATTTTTATTTTTTAAACGGCATAGAGGACGACGCCACGAGCCCGGGGGGTCTCCTTACAGCACCACAACAGCTCTCACACGGTGTAACAACTACACAAGGCCTTGCGCAGTGAAAAGAAACCAGCTCTAATCAGAAAATTGACACAAGAATAAAGCAAGGGCACTCTTTTAGACACGCTTGAAGTGCGATTTTATCGTGATTTTGATCAAATTGCGAATAATTCCAACAAATTAGCCAAATTCTGTACGTAAAAGCAATGTACGACCTGTCCCACAGAGATGAGAGAGAAAATGGCGATGTGCTACTGTGATGACGTCCCTCTTCAGCAGGAGGTGGGCGGGACTTCCCCCTCACAGCAGGGCTCTGATAGGGCACCTTTTGTATATTTGCTCAGAGATTGACGGTCAGAGAAGCTCTTCCCATTTGGTAATGGTTGTCATTCGAATTGAAAGGGAAACCAACCTTAGTGTTTAGTGATATCTGCTCGCCCGGGAGCTACACCACTGTACTTTCCTGTCTCCAAAATATCAAGGATTTTCCAAAAATATAAAACACCACACTGACTACAATAACAAATAAACTACAATCGGAAACGGGGTGTTTTAACGGATTTTTGATCAAGCTCAATGTGTATACTGCTACAATCTTAGACGGAGGCTGCCGTATTTTTCCTAAATAACATTAACAATTTTCCGTAGCCTGAATTTGACATTCCTCAAGACAAACGTATTTTAATAACAGTAACAGTTTACACAACCGTAACAGTAAGAAACAGACTTCCGTGAGTGACATTAACTGCAATTAAACGTTGTACAAAAATACACGAGTAGAATTTGAAAACACCGTCTGACCTGCTGAGTAAAAGCTATTCATTCTCCGTAGGAGCCGCACGGCTCTCTCCGACCAAGAGACACTGGAACCGGCCATGTCAACCGGCCAGAAAAAGACATCAAAAATACGAGGCCCTTACAACTCGTCGGCCTGGCTTTATTTAATACAACACAGACAGAGACTGCGCATGTGAGAGTGGCGGTGAAGCTGACAGTGCAGTCTAATTTCGGTGGTGAATTTTTTTATTTAAACGCAGGTGCTTTGAGTCTCACAAGGTTTACAGAAAGAAAAAAAAATAGCCATGGTCTAAGATTGCTTAGAACAATGCTACAGTTTTGTAAAAAAAAAAAAAAAAAAAAAAAAAAAAAAAAACGTAAATACAAAATAGCAAAACCGGGATGATTAAACAATATTACAGTTTCTGAGCTGGACATAATATTAAGGCTGAAAACTGACAATCCCAGTTTCCCCGGGACGTCTCGTAACCCGTTCCTAGTCAACAGCGGTCAAGCTATTATCAGACACTTTTGAAAACTATCAACCAGTTTTGAAACGCCGGTCAAGCAGACACTATCTCGCAATGAAACGCTTAAATTGTATATATATAGTTTCCCTGTTTCAAGTAGTGAAATTCTTCACTCGGAGATTTAGAACTGCACTGGAATAAAACGAGCGATGAAATACACTTTCATACATTTTCTAAAATAATGAAAAACGTAATACTTAATAAGTATGAAAGAAATTTCACTAATAGCTTATTGTAACAATCAAAGGACGATTCCATGTTGTTTAAATTATTGAGAACAGCCATTTTTGCTGCTTACTATTAAAATGTATTTGACCAAAAACGTGTGTGTGTGCTTACCGGTGTGTGCGTCTCTATACAGTGCCTACAGATAGTCTACACCCCCTTGAACTTTTTTCACATTTTGTTGCGTCAGTGCCTCAGAGTTTCATGCATTTAAATGAGGATTTTTCTCCACTTATCTACACACCATACTCCACACTGTTAAAGGGGAAAAAAGTTATATATTAAAAATACAAAACTGAAAGATCATAATTGGATAAGTCTACACCCCCCTGAGTTAATACTTGGTGGAAGCACCTTTGGCAGCAATTACAGCTGTGAGTCTGTTGGGATAGGTCTCTACCAACTTTGCACACCTAGATTTGACAATATTTGCTAATTCTTCTTTACAAAACTGTTCAAGCTCTGCTAAGTTCCTTGGGGAGCATTGATGGACAGCAATCTTCAAGTCATGCCACACATTTTCAATTGGATTTAGGTCAGGGCTCTGACTGGGCCACACTTGAATATTGTGTTCAGTTCTGGTCACCTCGTTACAAAAAGGATATTGCTGCGCTAGAAAGAGTGCAAAGAAGAGCGACCAGAATTACCCCAGGTTTAAAAGGCATGTCATATGCAGACAGGCTAAAATAACTGAATCTATTCAGTCTTGAACAAAGAAAACCAAGCGGCGACCTAATTCAAGTATTCAAAATTCTAAAATGTCGACCTAAGGGACTTTTTCAACCTGAAAAAAGAAACAAGGACCAGGGGTCACACATGGAGATTAGACAAAGGGGCATTCAGAACAGAAAATAGGAGGCACTTTTTTACACAGAGAATCGTGAGGGTCTGGAATCAACTCCCCAGTAATGTTGTTGAAGCTGACACCCTGGGATCCTTCAAGAAGCTGCTTGATGAGATTCTGGGATCAGTAAGCTCCTAACAACCGAATGAGCAAGATGGGCCGAATGGCCTCCTCTCGTTTGTAAACTTTATGTTTTGAAGTAAGTGTAAAGTCATTTTACAAAAATGTGGAGATTTGTACTGGGTTACGACCCTGACTGAAGATGTCATTAGCAAAGGGGGCCAGTTGTACTAACAAGGTCAAACAATACGTTTTCTAAACATTTTAAAACTAATAAACAAACAATAACCATAATGAACATTATCAAAGTATGTTGCTTAAAACATAACACATTATATTCATAATAAAATTGAGTTCTTATCTATAAACAGTAACATGTTTAAAGCTTGGGACTCGCTCTCTGTAGCTTGGTGTTTACATTATCGTCAGCATATTTTAAAGAGATTGTAAGCTGAAATTACTTTTAAAAAACACATTTCTTGTACCAATACAGTACTGGTGAGCGATAATCCGTTTGTTTGAAAACCAGGCTTTAATCATTGTTTTTTCCCTCTGTCATCCAGTCTGGTGCTGTCAGTGTCAGTTTCTCAGCACACAGTACAGTAGTACAGGAAACAGGTGATTGATCAATCCGTATGAGCGTTTACGAAGGTGCTTTTTTTTTTTAAATAAAAATCTAAATTTATAACTGTATTTTATAGCAAAATAAAATCTAAGCCTATTTTTAGGGACCCTGTAACAAGCAGGCTGTAGTGGTGACTTCAGACCCAGAAGAAATACTCAGTACTGCCAGGTGAAATGTGAATTGCACTGTTGCGCAGTTTAATAAATGAACAAAAAAAAGTTTAAACAAACACTTTTAAAAGGAAACAGCGTGTTTGTCGCAAAACAGATTTTTTTGTCTACTGTTTTCCTAAACAGGACAGGAACACCAAACACCTGTCCTTGTGGTGCTGTTTGCTTCCAGCACTCAGAGTCGTGAGTTTATTTTTTTTATTATTTTATTATTATTATTATTATTATTATTATATATAATTCTCGTCACTCTCTCTCCCATTCCTTCGCCCAACACAGAGTGTGTGAAAACATGCTGTTTTTATGCATCTGTACCAAGACTTGATTGCTAATCAATCATTCAATTGGAGTCTCGGTACAACTGCACGTGAATTAAGTGCAATTTCCCGTGCTCACATATTATTACATTTTACCTGCACGTGAAGTGCTGTGCAATCCTTGTGCCTAAATACAAATATACATTTTAAAAATCACTTGTGTTACACACACCCATTTACATCCCATGCACCAATACCTATACACCAACATTAACACACCACACACAACATAACACACAAATACACACAGGGATGGGGGCAGATTGCAACTGTTGTTGTTGATTCCAACTTCACATAAGCACTAGCAAGTTTCAAAAGGCACTAATCCTTTGGACTAGTAGCACAATATTGTTAGTTTCTAACCCTGCGTTATTTTCATAATGAAGGGAGTTTTCTAAAAAATAGCTGTAGATTTGTTTTCACCCACATCACTGTACTCATTTGTATTTTACAGCAAACCTGTTAACCAGCACCTGAAATAACCTGTCCATTGATCTTACCTCCAACTCCAGAATCCAAGTGAATGAGTGAAGCACCTTGAATAAGCAACCCCCTGTGTTCCGACACTATGATGACCAGTTAATTTAAGATTAGCGTTCATTTGACTATTTTACCAAAAGTAACGAGGCAATAAAATGAGTGCTCGTCAGGGTCTGTGAAACCAGCCGTAAAACATCAGTGTCTAATCTCTTACCATGTAGCCCCAGTCTCCATTATCCATTTGCTCTGCCTTGGTTGATTCCTCCTGGATTGCAGTGAGTGAGATGAATATTCACCCTCTATTCCCAATGCGCTGACTGTAGTGCAAGACTGAAATCTCCTACAGGGAATACAAATCTGTCACTAAACCATAACAAAAATTACTGAAAGGAAGATTCTAAAGATCTATGAAGGATTTGTGTCCACATTGAGAACACACAGCATCCTACTGTTCACTGACTCTGCAAGACTAAGCTAGTGGTAAAATACTTGGAGGAAATCAAACCGTATCAAGCGGGCAATCCTGAAATCTGATGCAAACAAAACTCTAAACCTGACATCTGCTTCAACCTATGGACTCAACCTTTTCAATAAACAACTTGTTTTGGAATTTTTCACTCAAGCAATTTGATAATGCTGACCATGTTTTATAGGATCACATTCATTTCCTGTATGAATTTCTGAATGTCTGAGCACGTTCCTCATTTTACCTAGAGTGACATTTTTTGTGCGACAAATTATTTGGTTTCGGAGGCTAGACGAATAGAGACCATGTCAATACTGTGGACCTTATATTATATATATATAGATATATAAACTGTGGAAATTAGACATTTAAAATGCATTTCAATTACCTTTATATAGACATTTAAAATGCATTTCAATTATGTATAATTTGAAGAACTTTTTTTTTTAAATTATTTTGTTTACTTATATAAGGGATAAGAAAAAACTGTTTACTCATTTATTTCATTTATACAGCACCTTGTCATAGACCCTAAGGTGCTTTACAGAAAACATAATACACACAAAATAAAACATTAAAAGAGCATAAAAAAGATACTCTTTTAAAGTAAATACATTTCCAATCATGTATATTTAAAAACACAAAAAAAAAACAATAGTAATAAAGACTATAAAAGTCTTCAATCTTGACTTAAAAACAACAAGTCTTCTGACAAAAAAAGACAGAGCGTTCCATAATGTAGGAGCCTTATAAGAAAAGGCCCTTCTTCCCATACTATTAGTATTTACCCTTGGAATAACCAAGAGCCCTGCATCCTGAGATCTAAGATTATGTTTAGGAATGTATGGGATCAACAGCTCTTGTCAATAACTGGGTGCTAATCCATTAAGGGCTTTAGAAGTTAAAAATAAAATCTTAAATCAATTTGAAACTGCACAGGAAGCCAGTGTAAGGAGGCAAAGACAGTGGTAATATGGTCCCCTTTTCTGGTTTTAGTTAGAATTCTTGCAGCAGCATTCTGAATAAACTGCAAGCCACACACCAAACACTTTGGAATCCCAGAAAAAAGTGAATTACCATAGTCGATTCTTGATGAAACAAAGGGATGCATTAGCCTCTCAGCATCAGATACAGAAATACCAGATCTAAGTTTAGCTATATTTCTCAAATGATAAAAAGATGCTTTAGTAATTTTCCATAATATGGGACTCATGATAGAACAGAATAAAAAATGACACCCCCAAATTTCTTGCTTCGAGTTTTAGTTCTGAGGAAAGGCTGCTAAGATCTATTTTATATAAATCAACATTTTTTAATTGGTGCGGTGAACCCATAAGCATCTCTGTTTTATCAGAATTCAACACTATGTCCACAAATCAAGCAGCACCTCAGTAGAGGGATTGTCTGGATTGAAAGACAAGTACAGCTGAGTATCATCTGTTAGGGTAGTTTCCAATCTTCCATTTTTACCCAAGGTCTTGGAGAAAGTTGTTGCCAATCAATTACTAATTTTTTAACTTGTAATGCTTTATTTGACAAATTTTAGTCTAGTTAGAAAAGTATAAAGATCTAGCCTGGGACATAGCTTTCTTATATTTAACTCTGTGGCTTTCGCACGCAAGATAATGAACATGCAATTTGGAATTCTTCCATCTGCGTTCAAATTTACAACCAAATCACATTTCATTTTCCGAGTAAAATCATTAATAAGTGGTCAGACATGGGTACTGCAGATTATTTACACAGTGATTCACCACCTTGAGTTGTTTATCCCACTTAAAACATTTCTGATTCCACTGATATTCATTCATAAAAAAAAGAATGACTGCTGTGGATTCTTTCACAAATCCATCCTTTTAAAGAATCCACAGCTATGTGTTGTCTTATGAATCCAGTTTTCAGTTGATCTGGAAAATTAATCAATTAAAAGACTGAAGTGTGTCATCACAGAAATGTTTTAAGACCAACAATGTCCCTTTGGGCTCTAAGGGCACACTTCCCAGGTACTCAGTTTGATTTGAATACTTTACTGAGGGCTCCGACTGCTGGAGTGAAATTCTTTTGCACCCCATAGTGAGCAGCCTCTCCATAGGCAGGGAAACTTGTCGTGGAAATTCTAATAAAAGGAAGAGAGACTGCGAGTTCCAAACACACAAGCCTTTATTTCTTAAGTTTGCAAACTGAGAACACTCTCAACACTCAGGGTGCTAGATAATCGAGTAGTGTTCCAACATACAGTTAGATCAGTTTCTTATATACCTTAAAACTGTCAGCAAGGCAGAGGGTTAGCCAATGATGATTCAGATATTAGCATATAAGGGAAATAAATATGCACACGCAGCATATAGCTAAGCAAGCAGATAACAGAATGGTTGGTTTGGGTGTACGTGCAAAGACACACGTCTGGCTCATCATGTTATCCATTGTCTCACAGCTGCACCTGCAGTGTAGGCAAAACTTTCTGAAGCAAAGCATACAAGGTTATGCAAGCAAGGTTAGAGGAGTGCAAAATGCCAGTACTTTTCTGCTTCAAGCCAATCCTATTTTCTATAACATTTCTATTACATTCCCTCCCTTTTGAGACTATGTCTCAACATTACAATATGATTTCAGAAAATGAATTATCATGGTTTTCTACAGGCGTTAAGAGTGGTAAGTTAAGTACTGCATCGGTAGTTTTAACACATTTTATACCCAAGCAAACACAATAGTATAAATTAAGTGAGATTTACAAAGTTTAACACAGTGTAATATAAACGAAGTGACGACCCAACGTATCCCACTTGCAGATTTTTTTGTTCTGAGTTCTGTGTGATTTTCAGCGTGGCTGCGGTTTGTAATATCTGGCTCTTTTTTTATTATCTTTAAGTTCAGTTAAGAGACTGATGAAAGACACAGTTAATATTCTGCCAAGAAAAATAAGTCAGGTCTCTGGGGGTCCAAAGCTGACTGTCCCAAGGCCATCCAAGCCGTCTATGTTGTTCCAGGGGGCAATACATCTCCCTTCGGGCTGTAGGGCACTTTTCTGCAATGCTGGCGGGGACCCATGTTGATCGTTCAATGACTTTCACCGATGTCTGCGTTGTCAGGAGCACCTGGAACGGACCTGTCCAGCGTTGTTGATGTCAATGCTTTTGGCGGAGGTCTTTGATGATCACCCAGTCCCCTGGCAGGAGCTTGTGGAGCGCCTCTTCCTTCGGTTCGGGTAGGGCGGCTTTTACCCTGAGAAAAATAGACTTCAGAACATTAAGAGAAGCACAATATTTTAACATTTCATCCTCGCATCCCATTAGGGTGAGCCTATTTTGAGGAAAAAGTGTGTTCAGCATCCGCATTGGGCGTCCTGTCAATACTTCATGGGGTGCTAGCCTTGTAGTACTGTGTGTGCTTCCATGCATCTACATAAGGGCCAATGGCAATACTGTAACCCAGGAGAGCCCTGTTTCAACCATGAGCTTAGTTAGTTTAGTTTTTATTGTTTGGTTCGCTCTCTCCACCAAGCCTCCGCTTGCGGGGTGGTAGCTACAGTGTGTGCGTAAATCAATTTGTAGGCTTTCAGAAATGTTCTGTACCACACTGTTCACAAAATGAGAACCATTGTCAGATGTCAATTTAGATGGCAGACCCCACCGGTGTATAATCTCTCTCATCAGGCTTTTTGCTACTGCCATAGCTGTGGCATGTCTGCACAGGAATGCTTCAATCCATTTACAAAAGGCATCAATTATCACAAGGCAGTACTTGTAACCTTGGCAAGGTGTCAAATCAATAAAATCCATGATAACATGTTCAAAGGGGCCCTCAGGCCTTGGATGAGCTGACACGAACGTGCTGCGGCCTACATTGTTGGTCATACAAATCACACATTTAGCACAAAATTGGTTAGCATATGTAGAAAACCCTGGAGCAAACCAAAAATTGTTAACGACATTCGCCACCGCTCCCTTTGACACATGGTCTTGGCCGTGTGCCAACTTAGCTACATAGTGGAAAGATGAACGGGGAAGGGCTGGCAACCCAGTGGGTTCTCACCAAATCTTGAGTAGAATCATAAGAGCATTTGTTTTTCCACAGAGCTATCTCGGTGTTAGAGCTGTTAGAGTTACCAGAGGGTGCCAAAATCGTGTGCCACCCCGAAGGCGTAGCGGCTATCAATACAGATGGTAACAGTATGACTCGGAGCCAAAATACAACCACGGGTTAGGGCGAACAGTTCTGCGGCCTAAGCAGAAAGGTTGCCAGGTAGTCTAGCGCTTTCTAGTACAGCAGTCGTAGTAGTTAGTAGGGTCACCCACTGAAGAGCGCTGTGCCAAGCCATCAACAAACAATTCTAAATCAGTGCTCAACAGGGGCACATCAGTAAGATCAGGTCGTGGCTTGCAGACCTGTTCTACTTAGGTGGTGCAATTGCGAGGCTCTCCATCGGCTTCTGCAGGAAGAAGTGTAGCAGGGTTAAGCACAGTACAGCATTTTAGCGCAACATGTGACATGGTCATTAATACATTCTGGTAATGTAGCAGACGAGCTGGAGTCAGATGTGCTGTCTTGACCTGTGAAATGAGAGCATGTACTGCATGAGGAACATGTACAGTTAGAGGGCACATTGCAACTAGGTCAGCACTAGCCAGCACAGCTTCAACGGCGGCAGCCACCGCCATCAAGCAACAGACTAGCCCTCGGGCTACGTTATCAAGGTGCTTAAAGTAAAAAGCCACAGGACGTTGTTTTCCCCCATGCTCTTGTGTCAGTACTGCCGACATGAATCCACCCTTTTCACAAACAAACAAGTTAAAAGGTTTAGAGTGATCGGGTAACCTAAGACGGGGCGGAGAGGACAAGAGTTGTTTAAGTTTGAGGGCAGTTAGTCTGTCAGGAGTCCAGTCAATTGTGTCTTTCATAGTCATCTTATGGTTATGTATCACGTCAGCTAGGGGCTGTGTTCAGCATAATCTGGAATCCAAGCTCTACAGTAGCCAGCCATACCTAGCAACATCATGTGTTTATTTGTGGCAGGCTGGGGCAGGCCCAGGCCCAATTTCCTGCCTTCTGGTGTAATATCGTGTCCCAAGTATTTTAGAGACATGAGCTGCAGCTTCTTTTTTGATACCTTATGGCAATTACGAGCTAGGTACACTAAAAGAGCTCTTGTATCAGTTTCAAACGCATGCTGAGTTTCAGAACATAAAAGCAAATCATCCACATACTGTATGAGTTTGCTTCCACCAGGGGGAACAAAACCTTCCAGATTCTGCGCCAAAGCGGCAGAAAAGACGGCTGGTGACTCTGTGAACCCTAGAGGCATAACTGTCCAGGTCCATCGTTTCCCCATAAAGGTGAAAGCAAACCAAAACTGTGAGTCCCTTGCAACAGGGATGTTGAAGAATGCATTTGCTAAATCAATAACAGTAAACCACTTTGCACTTGGGGGAACAGCTGACAAAACAGTAACTGCGTTTGGCACAATAGGGGCCCTTGCATGTATCGCGTCTGTTACTAACCTGAGGTCTTGGACAAATCGCCATTCTCCCGAGGCTTTGCGGACTGGTAGAAATCGGGGGGTTGCAAGGAGAGACTGGGCAGGGCACAATGGCCCTCTAGAGACCAAAGACGCATGCACAGGAGCAATGCCTTCCTCTGCTTCGTTGCTGAGAGGATACTGGGCGAAGCTAGGCCGGTGTGTACTTTTCGGTGTGACTGTTAGGGGCTCTGCCCCTTTCATAAGGCCAATATCATACTTATCTTTTGCCCATAGAGAATCGGGGAGGCCAATCAGCAAGGGTAAAAACGTGACTCCCAGTGCCTCCCCAGGGGGAGGATCTCGATTCTCTGCCCCATGGATTCCCCGTTGGACAGGCGCGACCCAAAAGAAAGGAGCGCAAACAGCGCGAGCACTGGGGGAGAATATGAACCCGTCTTCACTTTGCCAGTCAGTCACCTGCAACACAGACTTAAGCCAGATGCCAGTATCTTTCCACTCTACATCATTGGTTTTTGCTACGCTTATATGTGGCACAGAGTCAGTTGTTGTAAAGACTGATCGCTATTTATTTTAATGGCTGCAACACAAAAGCGTAAACCTATAAACAAGGCTGTGCAAGTAATTGTTTTGTTAGATGGAGGTTGTGCTAACCACTTTTTCTCAAATTCATAATCTCTTGATAAAGGGGAGTACAGGGCAGTGCAATCTAAGGTATAAGGTGATATAAACCCAGTTTCATGACCCCATCAAGGGACACGAAACGGTAACTCCTTTTTGCTCATATTTAATTTCACAATTTAATTTACATAGTAGATCTCACCCCGCTAGGTTACAAGGGCAACTGTATAAAATACTGTGAACCAATGGAAGGACCATGTTATTTAATAATCGTGTTATTTAAAGTCAAAACAAGGATTTTCGTGGTTCTCTAGATTCACTCTTTCTCTCTTCAATCTCACTGCCCTCAACTCGAACTCCAAAGTTCTTCAACAAAGACGCAATGATGTAATCTTCCAAGCTGTCCCGGAGAAGATGGGCTTCCTCCGGAACGACAAAAGCTTTTGCCTACAGACTTCCCGGAAATGCTGCGCTGTGTTGCTGCACAACTAACTTCCACAGAGAGGACGACCGTGTTAAGCCTTTGTTTTAAACATTGCACCAACAGAATAAGTATCAAACTTATATTGTGTGTTTACAAGTAACTGAACTGAAACCATGTTATTGATATCGTCACAATACATAATGTGCATCTGTTCAACTAGATGCTGAACACTGTACATAAGTACTTAGCCACTTGGAAGCTAGCACTAAAGACTGCTTCACTAATGCAGAACTCTATGACCAGATAACATTAACAATGCATTACTTTTCCTTGAATGTTTTATTTTGTTTCTTCTTATACATGTTTTTAACTATTAAGCCTGACATTTATTCTTCTTCCTTTGAGAATATTAATAAATGTAGTAATAATTTGGATTGTTAGGTTTCTTTTTGTCTTATAACAAATACACATTTGCGATTGATTTGAAATACTTAAACATACATATTAATTGTTACTCTCTTTTCATTGTGAATCTAGGGATAATTAAGCCAGAACCTCTCGTTCTTAGAGGTACTGTGTTTATTGTGGTTAATAATTACATTATGAGCTATAATGGGTATTTTCTTTAATGGTAATTGGCGAGGACACAGTTGTGACATAAATCCTAGCTATACAACCTAAATATGCACGACACGATTCGCTGATTTTCAAGAACAGTCTTTATTTATACAACTACAATATATAAATGATAATTTCTTTAAAATTCCCAGGAAAAAATCAAACATGTGAAAATACTAAATTATACCAAGAAACCCCATTACTTGATAAGATACTTAATGTAATAAAAATGCTTGTTATGCGGTTTTGAAAAAACAAACATTCGTATGTTTTGTTTTTTAAGGCGCAGTACTGCAGTCATTTTGCATGTATTTTTATTCGAGTCTTTCATTTCACCTGGACACTGGAGAGAAATCTATTTGTTTCGGAGGTTATACGAATATTGACCATTGCACGGTCAGAATACACATTTTGAGCTTGATTTATTATTATATATTTTTTTCAACTGGCGCACGTACTAATAATATATGCGGGAAAGGGTCTGTTCTTGGCGGTACATAGTCTCTCCTCTATACGCAATCACAGCACTGTCCATAAACCATTCTAACCCGAGCTGTAAAACACACCGTTAAACCCCAGGTTATGCACGTTTACCTTAATTCGACGAGTGTGTCACTTTCCTGTTCAGTCAGAGTCTAGTTCGGTAAATGGTCCACTTCTGACTGTTTCTGTCTGTTGCCTTCAGCGCTGGATGAACAGCTGGTTTCCCAGAGTTATGGTACTGCGGAATTTAAACATGTTTTGTGTTAATACTGGTGCCGTAGTTGTGCTCCTATGGGTGTCAACAGCAACTGCTTTAACTTTTACAGGAAAATGTTACTACAGATTGCAGTGTGTGCTATTTATATTGCAATGCGAAATACTGCCAAGCGGTATTTGTGATGAAAATATATTAATGCCTGCATTAATCGATCGCTATTAGAGACAACAGAGGCAAACTGAACCAATGTAGTAAACGGACACCGAGGTATAACATATTACAGTACAACATTGGACATGACTGTGGGCACAGCAGCTTTAATGATGCTCCACTGCTGACAAATTGGGTCTAAAACCCACAGCACAGTAATAGTCATCCAGGCAGCTCAGAACAAAGAAGAGTTTGAAACGCACTGAGGCAGAAAACGTTTAATTGTGTAAGAGCAAGCCGCATTCCTTTCATTCTTGTTTTGTAAGAGGGCAGGTGTTACAGTGGGCTAGAAACTCTTACAGCCGGGTCTCGGACAAAAAAAAAAAAAAAACGCCTGATACATCACAGTAGGCCTAATGCTGTGAGCAACGTGCGCGTGTTTTCATCGACTGGACGAAATTGCAGGCGAACTGTACTGATCTAAATACAGCCTGTGCTGTGGGACAGCCTCTTGTACCCTCCAGTGAACCATGCAGCCGCGCTGTGTGTAATTGTGGGCGGACTCGCACTGGGACCTGTGCCAGTGCACAATAAAACATGCATCAATACTTGCATCTTAGTTTTCTTATTTACAATCAGAACTCAGAACAATCAAATTTTCTTTGTGTCCTTTCTTAAATTCATTTTTTTAAAAATGTTTGTGTTAATTGTTCTATTTCTACAAACTATATATATATATATATATATATATATATATATATATATATATATATATATATATATATATATATATATATATTTTTACAATACCACATTATATCTATTTAATTTGTTTTATCAGATTCTGTATTGATCTGTTTTAATCTAACGGTTTATGTGTTCATTTTCTGCGTGTGTGTGTGTGAAGCGCTTTGAGATCCTTGTGATGAAAGGCGCTACGGAAATAGGAATTGGTGTTGTATATAGTTCAAATTGATTTTGGAACTTTCGTTCTCTGTCCGGTTACCTAAGTTTTATGTTAATCTATAACACCTACTAAGCAACACGAGTGATTATTTTATTTTACATAAATAGTAAGTTATGTTATGTCGAAATGATTTACTTTACAGGCTATTAATTATAGAACTGTAGGATACGAAATACTGTCGTATTTTAGAGCTAGGGCGAAAAGTTTTGAATCACCCTATAGAATTAACCAAGTTTTCTTCATACTGAATTACACATCAGCTTTGTAGTTTTCCATATACTTAACGAAAAACTGGCAAAAACTGAAAAATGTGACTATGGCTTGCGGTAGACTTGTGTCATATAACTGTAAATTATGTTAAATAAAATCTCGATTATGTTCATATCTTTTTTTGTTTTTAAATCTCTAAATCCTAAAATTCTAGGCGTTACTTTTGGACCATAGCTGTCTCTATACTCCACCACACGATTTTAACTTGCCCTTGACCAGCAGTCCAATCACAACAGTTAGCTGACAAAGACTGCACAAATCGCCTCACAAGACACTCACCATGATTGGACATTGGTTAGCTAAGACCCGCCTATTACCAGTATCGGTCGTTAGCATTGGGTAGCAATCCTAGCTTATAACAATATCAGTCGAGGCTAGAGGACAGGGACAAAATGGCATTACTTAGAAGCTGGGTTCGTTCTGGGAGGGTAAGGGAATTGTTTAAAAAAATAATGTCAGTTTTACTGACACGTACAACACAACAAGCGTTAAATTCTTGTTTTGTTTTGTTTTTTTAACAGAATGTTTTCGCTGTGATCTTGCGAAGGGAGTTCCACAAATCAACACCGGCTTTAGCGCAGGTAGGTTATGCACGATCATTTATTCACAGTGGAAAGGTTACCTGGATTGCTGTTGCTTGTGCTGAGCGTCAGAGCCAAAAGGTGGACCATTTATTTTAAAAACTCGAGCATCAGTGTATTCTGGTACCAAAGTAAATATAGTTTAAAGTGGGTTTCAATAATTAGAGGTTGAACATTACGTAAGCTAAATACGGTTAGACTCCTATAGAAAATATGCGCTGGGACGAAAACGGAATTTTCACGTTCAAATATTCGCTCATAATTTAAATATTTTCAAAAATTAATAAAAACCATTATATTGCTCTGAACGCAGGCAGAGACAGCAGGGGCCGATGTAGTGAAATATCCTGTATCCCCCGGAATTCGTGAATCCCCCCGCCCCTTCGGGTATCTTCGGAACGCCTCCTCGCATGCTTTCACTTCACGTGCACGCGCAGCTGCGTTCGCTATTCTACACCTGCTGTCTCAGCCTCAAATTCACTACCGTCGAGTTTTAATAACGTATAAAAACCGGCTTTTCTAGTATTAAACATTGCGTTTTCCAACTTACATAATCATATCTGTTTGAAAAAAAAAAAAAAAAAAAAAAACAGCTAATGTTTGAAGTAAGCATACATGATCAATAATGAACATGCCCTTTAGGCAGTATATACCATTTTTAATCAAGGCTGTTTTATCAATAAAAAAAAAAAAAAAAAAAAAAAGTCTTGCCCCACAATAATTTATCATTTTAATACAGCATAGACACATGTCTCCGAAAAAAACACATACAAGATGTGAGCACACATCTTGGAAAAAGTAAAGAATATTTTTGGGACAATGCCTTTTGCACACAGTTAATTATTGCTGACCCTTCTATGTAAAGAACGCCTAGGAAAATATTACATGATCTTGGGGCAGTGCGTTCTTCATATCGAAATGACAGCTGTAATGAACCAGTATATAACCTGTATGTGGGTGACAGGCCGTTTTGTCCACATTTAAAAATGAACCAAGTGTGTTAAATCAGCTCTTGCAGTTAGAATACTTCTTTGTTTACTGTTTTTATTAAGAGAAAATACAACAATTAAATGTATCATCATGCCATTTTCTCATATCAATTACAACGTATCAACATTTCCTACCTCTGTTATGGATTGCAAATTTATTTTTTTGAATGTCATATTTAAGCTCATGCGCTAATGATCCACAAATGCGATGCCCTATGTGTAGTTTGCGAATCTCAACTACTTTTCCTGAGATGTACGTCAATACAATATGATACACTTGGCATTATCTCGGGGTAAGGCATTTTTATATAGAAAGCCAGCCTTCAGCATGTCCACTGTAATGTTTGACCTTTTCTTAGGTTTCCACATTCTTTTTTACTGGGGGGATA
Source organism: Polyodon spathula (assembly GCF_017654505.1). Classification (NCBI taxonomy): domain Eukaryota; kingdom Metazoa; phylum Chordata; class Actinopteri; order Acipenseriformes; family Polyodontidae; genus Polyodon; species Polyodon spathula. Next base: position 23,864,474 of record NC_054549.1, read on the forward strand.
CTAGACATTATGGCTGGCTATACTATTGGGTATCCCCAGGCTTAAAAAGAAAAGGACACACTCTAGTCTTGGTAAACATAACATCATGTCACCTGCAGTCTCCTATAATGTTAACCTATAATAAAACCTCCTATAATATCTGGTATCCCCCCAGTAAAAAAGAATGTAGAAACCTAAGGGTAAAACATTACAGTGGACATGCTGAAGAACGTATTGTAAAAGTAATCTTAAGGTTGTTTTCTTACTATAAGACATGTTTTAAGTTCACACCTTGTTACGGCAGACCTGGATGAGCGCACAAACACTTACTGAGTTACAGTCTTTGCAAATTACGACTCCCGGATTTAGGCTTCGGAAAGTTGGTAACTTTTTAGTAGTAGTGCATCAAAATCCGTTTTAGGCCAGGATAAATACACATGGGGGGCATAGAGTGGTTTCCCCTCTGAGAATCAACTTTTATGAAAGTGGTCCAGAGCGATTTAACCCCTGCAATACCCCAGTTTCTTCATCAGTTTGTGTTACATTTGCATATTGTATGCAAATAAGAAGCTGGAATGTGAATAAGAAGTTGGAAATAAGAAGCCAACTTCAACATCGTGTGTGCGCGCCTTTATTTTACAGCATGACTTTACAAAATGTAACAAGTTAAACTAAAAAAGTATCCCAGGAGTAAATAATACATTGTGTAGGACTTACTTTACCCCAGTGAATTAACTACAAAACAAAGGATGGCAAATAGCAGTTCAAGTTAAACAATGTTTTGTTTGCTCTTAAAATATAGTACAGAACGTTGCCACTAGGGGTGGGACGGTACAAAATTTCCATGGTATGATCAGCGTTAAAAAAAATACTATGCTAACCTTAATATCATAGGATACAGTACATCATGCAAGTTCTAAAATAAAGGCTTAAACGAAGACTAATGTAAATCACTTACTCTAATTCACAAAAATAAAACCAACAAATCACTTCCTTTCATGGATTGATTTAAACATTTGGTATTTAGTATTTTACTATACCAAATAACTTGGTATGTTTTTTTTATAAATACAATCCAAAGTTTAAAAAAATAAAATAAAAAAAAAACAAGTTTACACTCAATGTTATACTACAACAGTATTAAAATCTATTCACTCAAAATGGTGCTGCAGTTTGTTGAAACATTAACATATAAAATTAAATTAATACTTTGTTTAGCTGATGGTAAGTAGAATTTTGCTTAAAACACAAACATGACCACAGATTATTTAAGAGCAGATAGGAGTTGTTTATTTTTTCAACCGGATAAATAAAATATGTATAGCAAAAAAAATGTATTTTAATACTTAAACGTGTTATTGGATTCATAGCTACCCGTGATGACATTGCACAAGGGTCCAGATTACACATGTGGAGTTTGTAAAAAAAATAATAATAATTTTGCCTAAGAGAATTGGAATACTGTTATAACTCTATGTTGATAATAAGTAGATTATCCTGCTGCAGTCATGGGTCTGTGCTAATTTTAATTGAGCCATCGGTCGTGTTGTTGTGTCGCAGAGATGTGCATTAGATGTCCCTCAACACCCACAGAAATCTGTGCAGATTCTGCATAGCCCTGTGCAGCTTTGAAATGTTACTGCGGGAGGCTGGCTGCAGCTGTGAACCACAGGGACGATGCAAAGATTACGAGTGACCTGCTAATCATAATGCAAATAACCACTAAAACTGCTGTTGCCACCTTGTTAGCGGAGATGAACGACATTTGATCATTATACAACGAAGCTGAGAACAGTGATGTCAACAGTATATTAAATAAATAAATCAATTTAAACAAACATAATGTACTAAATCCATGATAAGTGATGTATAACTTTATTGTAAAGTTAATGTTACACTTAATCAGTTACATTAAACTGACTATCGATAATCCAGACACACGTAAATATAGCTTGTTGAAAATGTGCGCTCTGCTGCAAGGTTTGGAGAAGGCGTTTCTCTAAAAGCTGCGTGTGACGTCCGAAAAACAGCAGCCAAAAGTAACTGGCGTAGCAAGCTCTGGGTAGCAGAACGCAGCAATTGAAAACGTGTATTCTGTGTTGTTGACAGTTAGTTTCAAAACCATTATCAAAATAGTGTCAGTTCACAAAAATATCTTCCTCAGACACTTTGCTAAGGCTGCAAGTACCATCGCTTGATTTAGAAGAAGCGTGTTTTTATTTTAAAATGCGTTAACAGTTGTAAAAGTTATTGCGGTGTAGAATAAAAGGTACAGTATTTATACCATAATGCACCTAAACCATGTTAAACCGAAAAACTGGTATACCAACCCATCCTTAGTTGCCACCACATTTTATTTATTTTTAAATTCCTTGCCATTGCCGTTTGTTCACAGTAAACAGTGGCCCGACACATTTTCATAAAATGATAACATGTTTACTTGTGCCTTTTTGTAGCTGAACATGCAAACAAACTGAAATTTATCTTTAGAACTTAAAAGAAAACAAAATGTGGCAATGGTGTTGTGAAGGGGGGGGGGGCGACTTATGTGGAATATAATAAACCATAACCAAAGTTGCAACAAGCATGTTGACAATTTTACAATTTACTTTAAATTTAAACAAGACATTTATTGTGGCTTTGTCTCTGATTTTGAAACATCCTCTGATCCTGTGCAGCCTTGTCATTTGTTATCATAGATATAAAATTCCTTTGTTCAAAAATGGCCAGTTCCATTTGTTCCCACTTTTTATCAAAGTATTAATTAAATATGGCATTTGAACACAGTGCTACTTAAAACCAGAGGCCTGCAAGCCACTCGCTGCAGCAACAGATTCCAGACCAGCAGGAGGCGCTGTGCTTCAGAGGCCAGCAATCCACACTGCAGCAACATATTCCAGACCAGCAGGAGGCGCTGTGCTTCAGAGGCCAGCAATCCACACTGCAGCAACATATTCCAGACCAGCAGGAGGCACTGTGCTTCAGAGGCCAGCAATCCACTTCAGGCAACAGAAAAAGCTGATGTCTCCCCGAGGCCTGTTCTCCTGCATTTCTTCCAGCAGCAACACTAAGGGCTGGACCTGAGGCCTGCTCTTCTGCAGGACTGGCTTGGTTGGATCAGTAGGGTTGCTGGACATTGCTGGGGACACCTTGGATTCTTGAGGCCTGCAATCCACTTACTTAGTACGTAAATACAGTATAATCGTAAATCTCGAAAAACTACTCACTTCTAAATCTTTTGTAGTCATTTTTGTATTATTTTAGTATAAATACATGTTAATTTGGATTCATATGTTGTTTTTTTCTGACTATGTGAACGAAAAGACACACATTTTCCTGTTTTCCCATTGGAAATAGTGATATTTTGAAATATCACTGTCCTGGTCACAAAAGCAAAGTTTGTGGGGAATAGCCATTTTCTATACTTTTGAGACATAAGCAATTAGGAAATAACACTTACTACCCAGGAACAAAAAAAAAAAAAAAAAAAAAAGTGTTACACTGTGTTATTTACTTGCACATGAAGTGCTGTGCAATCCTCGTGCCTAAATACAAAATAAACATAAAAATAAACTTGTGCTCTTAACAAATATTTATATCCTGTGTATTTTATACATAAACACCAACATTAAACACACTACATACAACATAAAACACTTATAAACATAAAGGGGTGGACACTCTGCCACAGGGGGCTACTAAATTGCACATTTACTCTATTTGGAAAAACCATTTCTTCAAATATAATGAAGCTTTGAGGACAGCCAGAGGTTGCTACTTTCAAATCTCATTGATGTTAATAAAAATAATCCCAGAATACTCTTCAACAATTGACAACTCCATCACCAGCTGCTACTGAAGTTTCTCCTGCAAAGTGTGAGGAATTCCTTAAGTGTTTTCAGAACAAAATTATTAATATTTGGGATCCAATTCCTCAAGATGGTTCTTATTTAAATGTTCCCCTTAGACTCACTGGCTCTGTTTTGGACTCATTCTCTGTGATTACTCCGAATGATTTGAATACATTAGTAATGTTCTCGACCTGTTCATTGGAGCCAATTCTTACTCAATTCCTTAAAGATGTATTTTGTTTTTTGTGTATTTGTGTATTTCTTATTATAATAAATAGATCTTTGTCAACAGGAATAGTTCCTGCTGCTTTCAAAACTGCTTTGGTTAAGCCTTTACTTAAAAAAAAAATCTAACTTCGATTCTGCCGACGAAGAATTATAGACCCATTTCTAAGTTGCTTTTCTTAGCTGAAGTTCTTGAAAAGGTAGTTGTCAAACAACTTAACATACCTGGACAACAGCAATGTCCTTTGAAAGATTTCAGTCAGGGTTTCAATCTGTATCATAGTACAGACACTGCCCGAGTGGTGAATGACTTGCAGATGAGAGCTGACTAACTCCATATCCATTCTAGTTCTTTTAGACCTTGGTGCTGCATTTGATACTGTAGATCATGCTATTTTAATTGATCGCCTGACATCAAAAGTTGGATGTTTAAAAAAAAATTGCAATTAAACTCAGATGAGACGGAACTCCTGCTGTTAGGTTCTCAGCAATCTCCCTAAAAAATGATTTGGGCAAACTGACCTCTAATATAAAATCTGATTGTAAGAAGCTTGGGGGTTATATTTGATTCTGGTTTGAGTTTTGAGGCACATATTCGAAAAAATTATCTTTTTATCACCTATGTAACAATGCTACAATTACGTCTTTTCTTTCTTTGGCTGAGGCTGATCGTTTCATTAAGACTAGATTATTGCAATGCTTTATTTGCTGGACTTCCACATCATGTCTCATCAATTCACAGCTTTTCAAAATGCAGCAGCTAGGGTTCTGAATAGAACAAAAAAACAGGCTCATACAACTCCTGTGTTGGCCTCATTGCACTGGCTTCCAATACATTTTAGAATTGATTTTAAAATCTTACTATTAACATATAAAGCACTAGATGGTTTAGCACTAGAGTACCTAAGTCTGTCCTCATATAAACCTCTGCACACTTTAAGGTCGGCTAACGTTGGACTTTTGTGCCTCTCAATGGTAAAATTGAAAAGGAGAGGAGAAAGTACGTTTTTCTCCAAAGCTGTGGAACTCTGCCTTCCTCCAGCTTTAACCTAATCTAGATATAAAGTTTCTGTTATCTATTTTTATCTGCTAACTTTGTACTTGTTATTCTTTTATTTCATTGTCCTATCTAGATATTTGCTATTTATTGTCATTATTAATATCATTGTATTTTGTTAATTGTGAGATTATACTCTTGTGTCTTGATCATGATACATACAGCCTATAAAGCGCTGTGAGACACCATGGTATGAAAGGCACTATATAATGAAATAAATATTACCACATTTTTATTATTTTTTTTTTTTAATCAGACTCTTGTTTCTGTAATAGTAAGTAAAGCACCTGAAGACACTTCAAACCTGTCATAATATTTATAGACATCACTTGGCTCACTGGCATTAAAATAAGCAGGAAAGCCTAAGAATTATATTACAACAGTTCAGAAAACCAAATGTCCAGCAAAGCATATGACATGACTTATTTAGATTTCCAGAAAGCTTTTGACAAAGTCCTGTGTAAAAGATTAATTCTCAAACAAAGCAGTAGGGATTCAAGGAAATGCATGTACATGGATTAGGGAGTGGTTAACATGCAGAAAACAGAAAGTACTGATTAGATGAGAAACCTCAGAATGGAGTGTGGTAACCAGTGGAGTACCACAGGGATCAGTATTAGGTCCTCTGCTATTCCTAATCTACATTAATGATTTAGATTCTGGTACAGTAAGGAAACTTGTTAAATTCGCAGACGACACAAAAATAGGAGGAGTGGCAAACACTGTTGCAGCAGCAAAGGTCATTCAAAATGATCTAGACAAGATTCAGAACTGGGCAGACACATGGCAAAAGACATTTAATAGAGAAAAAAGTTACTGCACGCAAGAAATAAAAATGTGCATTATAAATATCATATGGGAGATACTGAAATTGGAGAAGGAATCTATGAAAAAGACCTAGGAGTTTTTGTTGACTCAGAAATGTCTTCATCTAGACAATGTGGGGAAGCTATAAAAAAGGCCAACAAGATGCTTGGATATATTGTGAAAAGTGTTGAATTTAAATCAAGGGAAGTAATGTTAAAACTGTACAATGCGTTAGTAAGACCTCATCTTGAATATTATGTTCAGTTCTGGTCACCTCTGTTACAAAAATGATATTGCTGCTCTAGAAAGAGTGCAAAGAAGAGCGACCAGAATTCCGTGTTTAAAAGGCATGTCATGCAGACATGCTAAAAGAATTGCATCTATTTAGTCTTAAAGAAGACTACGCGGCAACCAGATTTCAAGCATTCAGAATTCTAAAAGGTATTGACAATATCGACCCAAGGGACTTTTTCGACCTGAAGAAACAAACAAAAAGACTAGCTGTCACAAATGGAGATTAGACAAAGGGGCATTTAAAACAGAAAATAGGAGGCACTTTTGTACACAGAGAATTGTGAGGGTCTGGAACCAACTCCCCAGTAATTTTGTTGAAGCTGACACCCTGGGATCCTTCAAGAAGCTACTTGATGAGATTCTGGGATCGATAAGCTACCAACAACCAAACGAGCCGAATGTCCTCCTCTCGTTTGTAAACTTTCTTATGTTCTTAATCATATTTAGTCTTCTACTAACACAGTAGTTCAGTCTACAAATAAAGGTGTTTTGAAAAGACCTGTTTAGCTTATTGCTGGCATTTATAATAACAATAAAAAAATATGAAACAGTTTAGTAACAGTACAGCAATGTCATGAGTGTAATCCTATGTAAAATACTCCACAAATTAAATTTAGCGTTTTACTGGCATTACAATAAGAACCAGGATAAAATATGAAACACTGATAGACGTGTTGATTGACTTGTTGCTCCAAAACGGGTTGACTGCTATGTATTGCCCGATTGTAATTTAAACAGCACACCTTTTAATGTAAATGCATAATTAATCTTCTCAATTGTTTCTTTCCTAATTCTGCAGTGTTATTTGCAGAATGTCTTTATGAAACTAACGGTGTGTAGTGAAGTGACTACATCCTTTACACAGCAAAGTGATCAATTTCCCTTAAGGATTGTATAGCTAGAAAAATAGTTTTGAGCTCATTTCTATGTCAGAAAATATAATTCAGTTAAACAGTCACAGTTTAAAATTGTTAATTATGGCTTCATTAAAGACAGGTAGCGGGGAAAGAAAGAAACTAAACAATGAAATACACAATTAATTTAGCTTCGGGAAAGCTCAGTCTTGAGCGCAGTACCTTAGGTATGACTTCCTATACGTGTTCAATATAAATGATTACCGTATCTGCACTCCTTAAAGTCTTTACCAGAAATGTTCATTTTTGAACCTTGGCAGACGCCAAAGGTCATGGGTAATGAAATTTTTTTTATAGAGCACATATGACTTCCTGTATGTGTTCCATATGAAGCATGGCTATCTGTGATCCCTGAGGCACAAGGAGACAGTTTTTACACTGAACAAAAATATAAACTTAACAAATGTTGGTCCCATGTTTCATGAGTTGAAATAAGATCCCAGGAATTTTCCACACACACATAAACCTTATTTCTCTCAAATTTCGTGCACAAATTTGTTTACATCCCTGTTAGTGAGCATTTCTCCTTTGCCAAGATAACCCATCCACCTGACAGGTGTGGCATATCATGAAGCTGATTAAACAGCATGATCATTACACAGGTGCACCTTGTGCTGGGGACAATAAAGGGCCACTCTAAAATGTGCAGTTTTGTCACACAACACAATGCCACGGATGTCTCAAGTTTTGAGGGAGTGTGTAATTGGCATGCTGACTGCAGGAATGTCCACCAGAGCTGTTGCCAGAGAACTGAATGTTCATTTCTCGACCATAAGCCGCCTCCAGCGTCGTTTTAGAGAATTTGGCAGTATGTCCAACCGGCCTCACAACCGCAGACCACGTGTAACCACTCCAACCCAGGACCTCCACATCCGGCTTCTTCACCTGCAGGATCGTCTGAGACCAGCCACTTGGACAGCTGATGAAACTGTGGGTTTGCACAACCAAAGAATTTCTGCACAAACTGTCAGAAACAGTCTCAGGGAAGCTCATCTGCGTGCTCATTGTCCTCACCAGAGTCTTGACCTGACTGCAGTTCGACATCGTAACAGACTTCAGTGGGCAAATGCTCACCTTCGATGGCCACTGGCACGTTGGGGAAGCGTGCTCTTCACGGATGAGTCCCGGTTTCAACTGTACCGGGCAGATGGCAGACAGCGTGTATAGCATTGTGTGGGCGAGCAGTTTGCTAATGTCAACCTTGTGAACAGAGTGCCCCATGGTGGGGTTAAAGTATGGGCAGGCATAAGCTAAGGACAACGAACACAATTGCATTTTATCAATGGCATTTTAAATGCACAAAGATACCGTGACGAGATCATGAGGCCCATTGTCATGCCATTCATCCGCTGCCATCACCTCATGTTTCAAGAAGACTACATGCATTTGCTACATACATGCATCTTGTTTTTTACAAGAATTGCGTAACCAAATTTGAGTCATTTGCAGACTGAAGTTTACTGGAGGTCCGTGGACCACAGGTTGGGAACCACTGGCCTAGATTACTTTAGACTGGCAGAAAAGGTCCTGTTTGCAAATGGAAATGTTGCAAATGTTTACCCCCCACCCCCACCCCCAATGAAACCGTGTAATTTGAAAAACATTTTTGTAATCTGCAAGCACAAGTTTTAAACCTTGGCATAATTTGTACTCTAATTTTTTTTTAAACTATAAAATGTTTACATTTAAAAAATATTTTATCTAAATAGTCAGATAAAAATGCAACTACTGTACCGCCTAGATAGGTAAGACCTCAAAGTGCTACTTGTAATTAATATAAACATTACTTTCTATGGAGTAAACTGGGATATACTTTAACAAACATTGTGGTCCATGGCAAGGGCAATTAGTTAATATGTATGTAGTATGTCTTAAAAGCAGTGTGTTTTTTGGACTACAACATGGCTGACGAAATAGTGGAGGCTGTCTTGCTGTATGTAGTTATGTTTCATATTATTTAGCTTTAATTACACTGGGATATACAGAGGGGGCGGGGTTCTGTCTGTCTGTCTGTCCATACGTCTGTCAAGCTGCATACCTGTACCTGGGGACATGCTTTTCCAATTGTAAAACATTTCATTAGTAGCACCAAATTTAATTTCATGTTCATTCACTTTTTTTCCATCATGTTGATGGCTCTGATGAATGTACAAGTGGGGGGGGGGGGTTTGCTGACATGCTAGTGATGTATCACTTTACAGGGCAGTGAAAGTGCACACGCGTGTCACACTTCACAATAAGATTGTGGCGAAATTTAGTATTGGAGTTCTGATTGAAAATAGTCTTGCTGTTTTTTACTTACATGTATTTGTACTGGGTGTAAAACACCCTCTTCCTAGTCAGATAGGCCTGTGCCCACACTAGGGCAGTCCTTTCCTTGGCAGTGCTTGTGCAGGTTGGTAAGGTAGTGGGTCTGTGTGCGTTTCAGGTGACTGTTCGAGATGCTCTGACCCAGGCCATGGACGAGGAGCTGGAGAGAGATGAGCGAGTGTTCCTGCTGGGGGAGGAGGTGGCACAATATGATGGTGCATACAAGGTAACATAGCTGCTCGGCCTGCACTTTGAAAATTCAGTGCAAAGGTATTCTGATTGTTTGAATTTGAATGGATAATTAAAGCCTTGTGTATTTTTCAGGTCAGTCGAGGACTATGGAAGAAATATGGAGATAAGAGAATCATTGACACTCCTATTACTGAGGTATGAGCAGCCAGACGCTGGATTGACAGCATCTTGGGCACAATCACCTCAATACTGTTTTAGTATTCTTCATGCTTTTTATTTGTTTTGTTTAGATGGGCTTTGCTGGAATTGCAGTCGGTTCTGCTATGGTAAGTTTGTATGAACTTGAAATGCGATGCTCCTGTTGTGGCAAATTGAATTTGAGATTTAGTCCTTTATCAGCATGTTACTGAAAAATAGAAATTATACATTTATTTAATTACGGTAAATATTGTTTAAAAACAAAAAAATCATGTAACGTACAGCTGTATTTATTTTCATGGTTATCGTGTGAAAATGCCCATTTCTGAACAAAGAGTTTAAATATCCATGTTTATCACCTTCAATAAATGCATAAAACGTTTCCTTATTGACGCACTACCTGTTCCACAGCATTCAGCAACCTGGCAGCCCGCTTAGTTTGCTTCCATGTCTGTTGTTGTTCTTAATATTTTATATTTATTAAAAATAAATATTCTACAATGTAGCGTTTACTGTTTAGGTCAGCATTTAAATGTTTAGAAACATTTTGTTGTATAAGAGAAAATTATCAAGTCATACTGTGACAATGCAATTTTTCTGCTTTAATATGGTCTTGAAGTATCTGTTTTTAGACTGAAATTAGCCATTTTTACAGTTAAAAATTACAGCCCTATCTATAGCAATTAAAAATCCATTTAGCCTTAAATTGTAAATGTATTTAAATATTATATAATGTGCCTTACCAGAAGATCCAAATACATCATGTGATCTTTGAGTTATAGTTCATATCCACAGGGTTACAACCCATGCTAAAGGTGACCTCTTTCTGAATGTGATTTAAGTTTCTGCTGTAGTACAGCTTTGAGTTACTGCCTTTATTTTCTGTTATTCATTACAAGTGAATAAACCCTTTCACTGTCTCGTTGTTTTAACCTCGGACTGCGTGCTTGTCTGCAGTTAGTACACTGCTGAATGTCTAATAGAAATGGTGGCTACACTGTCAATGTTTATAGAGAACTGCTCTCAAACTATGCAAGAATGTGCTGAGGGAATATTGTATGTCATGTTAAAAGGCATGGTGCTAGTCCTGGTCTCGTGGAAAGGCCCAGTTTTTAAGCAAGTGCAAAGGAAGTTCCTCAGAAAAAAAAAACTAATTCTGAAGTTGACCCTGGACCTATTGAAGGAACTTTCTTTGCCTTGAGTTTCCACTTGTGTTCTTGAAACCAGTGTATTTTCTATCTATACAGCAGATCCTATTGCCCCAAAAGCCTGTGTTGTACATGCTTTAAAATAAGAGTTTGTTACTGATTCCGATGTTTACTGTTTCAGGCTGGCTTGAGGCCGATTTGTGAGTTCATGACTTTCAATTTCTCTATGCAAGCCATTGACCAAGTTATAAACTCTGCTGCCAAGACGTACTACATGTCTGCTGGGATGCAGTCCGTCCCCATCGTGTTCCGAGGCCCCAATGGCCACTCTGCTGGAGTGGCAGCCCAGCATTCCCAGTGCTTTGCAGCCTGGTATGGGCACTGCCCTGGGCTCAAGGTGCTCAGCCCCTGGAGCGCTGAAGATGCTAAAGGACTCCTCAAAGCTGCCATTAGAGATGACAACCCAGGTACACATTAGATGTACCATTTTCTTTATTCAGTTTGTGAATTTTGTACTTCTAAAAGGTAAGTATTCTGGCTAGTCAGACAAGGTGTGGAAGGCAAGTTGGAGTCACGAATGCTCAATCCTGACAATGACAGACAAGGTAATGCTTTTGTGACATGGATTATCAAATGAGTTTGAAGCCTAGAACTTTCACTTTGACCTGAGCTGAAATTAAACTTGTGAGAGTTTGAAAATAATAATGTTGTGAAATGTTTTTACTTGTTTAGCCTAGAGCCATCGTTGCAAGTATTTGGTTATTCCCACCTTTTTAAAACATGCATTTTTCTGTGATTTAACTAGGTACCAGACATACTGCTAGTGTTGGAGGGCTGCAACACCTTGTCACATGCTAAATAAAAAGACCAGATGGGTTTGTTTTAACAGAGCACTAATTCTCTAGATACAATAGTAGCACAGTGAATGGCTTGTCCTTCACATGAACTTCTGGTGTTTTGTTCTGTAATACACCTGAGCTCCATCTCCTCCTCTTCTGTTTCTCAGTTGTGTTTCTTGAAAATGAGCTGTTGTACGGCGTTGCCTTTGAGGTCTCAGAAGCAGCTCAGTCCAAAGACTTTGTTCTCCCCATTGGAAAGGCAAAGGTAGAGAGGCAAGGTGGGTGAACTAAGGGCTGTGTAAAATTGTAGACACGATAATACCTCAACTGCTGCATGACTAATATGCCAATGGAGCATATATAGTGCTCTGAAAAAGTATTTGCCCCCAGTCTGATTTTCTGCATTTTTGCACATTTTTCACATTGTGGGTTGTAGTAGTTTATAGAGGGAGTCAGAGAAAAAATGACACCAAAGTTTGGTGCATCTTTCATTTGTTTGGTGTGCAAGGTAAACACACATGCAATCTTCAGGTGTGAAGTTAACTCAACCCAATTAAAGGGTCAGCTGTTTGAATACTTTGGTTAACAATCAGGCCTGATTTGGGCCAGCCCTGCCCAACATAAATCTGACTAACTTTGGCCCTTACCATCAGAGTGAAGTTGTCAGCACACAGGTTCTAGAGGCGCATCGTGCCACAATCAAAAGAAATTCCTGAAGACCTCCAAGAAAAAAGGTTGTTGATACCTATCAGTCTGGAAAGGGTTACAAAGCCATTTCTAAAGCTCTGGGGCTCCACCAAACCACAGTCAGAACCACATTGTCCAAATGGAGAAAGTTGAGGAAAGTAGTGAATCTTCCCAGGAGTGGCCGTCCTGCCAAAATCTCTCCAAGAGCAAGGTGTAAAATCGTCCAGGAAATCAGAAAGAACCCTAGAACAACATCCAGGGATCTGCAGGCCTTTCTCGCCTCGGCTAAGGTCAGCGTTCATGACTCCACCATCAGGAAGACACTAGGCAAAAATTGGTTTCATGGCAGAGTAGCAAGGCGGAAACCACTGCTCACTAAGAAGAACATGAATGCTCATCTCAAGTTTGCCAAAAAGCACCTGGATGATCCTCAAGAGTTCTGGAACAATGTTCTATGGACAGATGAGTCAAAAGTGGAACTTTTTGGCCAACATGGGCCCCGTTATGTCTGGCGAAAACCAAAACACTGAATTCCAGAGTCATACCAATGGTCAAGCATGGTGGTGGTAGTGTCATGATTTGGGGATGCTTTGCTGAATCGGGACCTAGATGACTTGCCATCATTGAAGGAACCATGAATTCTGCTCTGTATCAGAGAATTCTACAATGATCTGGAACACAGAAGCAAGTCTACATCAGAATGGTTGAAGAACAAGAAATTTAAAGTTTTGGAATGGCCTAGTCAAAGTCCAGACCTAAACCCCATTCAGATGTTGTGGCAGGACCTGAAACTAGCAGTTTATGCTCAAACCCACAAATGTCACGAGTTGAAGCAGTTCTGCATGAAGGAGTGGGCCAAAATTCTTCCACGGCGCTGTAAGAAACTGATCAATAACTACAGGAAGCGTTTGGTTGCAGTTATTGCTGCTAAAGGTGGCGTAAGCAGTTATTGAGTCTAAGGGGGTGATTAGTTTTTCACACGGGGGCATTGGGTGTTGCATAACTTTCTTTAATAAATAAATGAAATAAGTATCAAAATGTTGTGTTACTTGTTCACTCAGGGTCACTTATCTAATATTTGATTTTGGTTGAAGATTCCAATTGTAGATAAGATAACATTGTGTCAAATATGCAAAAATGCAGAAAATCAGACAGGGGGCAAATACTTTTTCACGGTACTGTAAACTTCACAAAGGTAAACCCCGTAATATTTAGGTTCTGTTTTACAAATTGTGTATCTGTCAAGGCAGTAAAACTGGTTAATAAATAATAAAAGGGCTGTTGGTTCAGACCATGCAGGGAACACTAAATTAAATCAGGAATAAGAAAAAATCAACAATATTTTGTGATTTTAGGTTTAACAAAAAAATAAATTATATAAATAAAAATCTTAATACTGGTTGTCATGGCAATCCGTTAGATTTCTCTTGGCTTGCGGTATTAAGAACTTCAGTAATATTAGGGCTGTAACCTCATTCTAGAGGCCTAAACTATCTTAATGGGTTATAGCTGTCATTTCAAGATGACTAAGAAATGATTGTCATTATCTGACACTTCACTGTTCAAAGACTAGATCTCTTGAAACCAATCAGTGTACCGTTGCTGGTCCTGGAGGAATTAAGATGTTTGTTTTTTGTTCTCTTCTCTTAGGGACAAGCATTACCCTGGTCTCCCACTCCAGGTATGTCGGGCACTGTCTGGACGCAGCAGCAGTTCTGGCTAAAGAAGACATTGAGTGTGAGGTGGGTCTTGCCTCTTGCAGTGTGTCTAGCTCCAGTATGAATTCAGAATGCTGTTTTCTGATTTGCATAGTACCGGTGCTGTGAATACAGTTTACTGCCGTTTTCTGATTTGCATAGATTTGCATTTCTCATTCACCTTGCACTGAGAAAGAGGAAGGTTGCATGTTTTTGACTGGTTATTTAAGCACTTGCTATATTTTGCTTGTAAATACTGGCAAGCCATCATCCTTCGCAGGTCATCAATCTCCGAAGTATCCGGCCCCTGGACATGGAGACGATCGAGAGCAGCGTGGCGAAGACCAATCACCTGATCACTGTGGAGGGGGGGTGGCCACAGTTCGGTGTTGGAGCAGAAATCTGTGCCAGGATCATGGAAGGTAATATCTTCACTCTTTGCAGTCCACTTATTCAGAGCTTATCAGATGTGTCAGGTCCAATTTATTTTCACATGCGCCATTTATTTTACACGCACATTTAATTTTTTTCTTTCCCCCAGAGCAAAACAGGTTTAAAAGGCACAGAGTCACAAAAGGACACTCAGTACTGTATCTACAGCCAAGCCCCACCCTTTTTATAGATGTGCATACTGATAAATCATCTCTTGATCACTTGTTTTATCACCAACCTCCTCAATAATGCGATCCAAATCATTATTTTATTACTATAACATCTGAAAAAGCTCTGCAAATGTCTATGATATTCTTTGAGCACTGGATGCAGAAGCAGCTACCTCCTTTGTCATAAGAACATAAGAAAGTTTACAAACGAGGGGAGGCCATTTGGCCCATCTTGCTCATTTGGTTGTTAGTAGCTTATTGATCCCAGAATCTCATCAAGCAGCCTCTTGAAGGATCCCAGGGTGTCAGCTTCAACAACATTACTGGGGAGTTGATTCCAAACCCTCACGATTCTCTGTGTAAAAAAAAAGTGCCTCCTATTTTCTGTTATGAATGCCCCTTTGTCTAATCTCCATTTGTGACCCCTGGTCCTTGTTTCTTTTTTCAGGTGGAAGAAGTCCCTTGGGTTGACATTGTTAATACCATTTAGAATTTTGAATGCTCGAATTAGGTCGCTGCGTAGTCTTCTTTTTTCAAGACTGAATAGATTCAATTCTTTTAGCCTGTCTGCATATGACATGCCTTTTAAACCCGGAATAATTCTGGTCGTTCTTCTTTGCACTCTTTCTAGAGCATCAATATCCTTTTTGTAGCGAGGTGACCAGAACTGAACACAATATTCATGTCTGTGTTATCTCTGTAATGCATTGAGCTATGAGATATGCCCTTTTTTTCGGTTTCATTCGGCTCCTATCAGTCTCACTCGGCCATTGAAAGGTTTTCTCATCTTTTTCCAGAGAAAAGACTAGAGATCTGTGCTTTACGTCTTTTTGATGATATCGGATGGGGTCCGACATAGGACCGCAAAGGGTTAAACATTATTTATACCAAGCAGGTGATCTCTTCCACAATAATATTATATAGTAACATACCCCCCCCAAATAAAAAAGAATTGCCAGACAAATAAAAAAATAAAACTTGAGGGAAATTCAAATTTGTGTGTATTGTAACAGACCTACAAACACCATAGAACCCTCAAACACAGAACAATATTGACACTGGAGCAAACCAACCAACATTAACCATAGAAACACAGACATACCCAAAAGTAATTGTCTTTGTTGTTTCCCCAACTACTTAATTTATTTTGAGGACAACAGTTAATAACTTAAAGTTCAGTCTCTGCACTGCGGGGGGACGGGACGGGACAGAAAAACAAAAAATCTTCTTGGAAGGAAGAAAAAAAATAGTCTCAAAATGAGATGAACAGTCCTGGTGGTCTTACCTCTCCCTGGAAAGTGTTGCCAGCAGAACTTTGGTTTTCCAAGAGAAATAAAAAATAAATACCCCCCCCCCCCCCAAAAAAAAAAAAACAACACTGAGGCAGTAGGGCTAGTCTCAAAAACCCAGAGAACCACCTCAGCCTTACAAACAGTTTAAACATTAACAAAGGGATTTTATTCAAGCTCCCTCTGCTCATCAAATGAAACCAGTGCCTAAAACAACTGGCACAAACACCTGTAGTGAAACCAGGCAAATTAAGCAATTTAGAACATATCTGCCTTCAATTAACTTTGCTAGCACTATATAATATATATATATATATATATATATATATATATATATATATAATATATATATATATATATAATAAAAGGAAGAGACAGAGGGCTTGGCCAAGCCTGAAAAAATTGTCAGCGTATTCTGACAATGATATTAATGTAACAGTTACAATTTTTTTTATCCTCAATGTAGTCTTTATATTTCTTGTGTTTTAAATACCAGATACATTAAAATACATTTGAAGGAGCTGCATTTGGATGTAATGCATTATGGGTTATTTATGGAAGAGTAAGGATAAACTTGACAGTTATGAATAATAATGAATTTGGACAAAAGAATACGTTTTAATATTGAAAACAACCCCCACCCCACCTTATTTAGTTATTTAATTTTTGTGTAAAATGTACTTGAGTGTGGATCATGAAGTGGTACTTTCTTTAGCAGACCATTTACTCTGTAAAGAATGCATTGTGCTTTTCCTACATTCTAGCTTGGAACATTTTATAGTGTTCAGCAGGAAATAGCAACCAAGTGAATTGTAGGTATTCGAGTCCTTCATGTGTGTGTACTTTTTCTTTCTTTAGGCCCAGCCTTTAACTATCTGGATGCGCCAGCGATTCGGGTGACCAGTGTAGACATCCCCATGCCTTATGCGAAGATCCTTGAAGACAACAGTGTACCTCAGATAAAAGACATCATTTCTTCAGTGAAAAAGTCATTGAATATCTAAATTCTTAGGCTAGTCAGTCTTCACATTCTGTTGTATTCATCGTGGATTATTTTCTTAAATGAAAGCAGGAAAAACTTTAAAAGATGACAGTTTCTCATGCCACATTATTTAATCCGCAAACAGGACATGCTGGAAACATTAAGAAAGCCTTTGTGATAGTAGAGAGGTTTCAAAGAAATGGATATTGTTGCTATGTATTAGTCATTTGTAGAATTCCCTGGAATATGTACTCCATTTAAACAGCTGTTATGCTTAGGTGTTGCTCACATTATTCTTGTTAAATGCTTTCTTTTGAAAGAATAATATAATACAAATGTGGGTAATACATTTTGGAAAAATTAAAGCTATTGTAAGCACCCATATGTGGATTTAGTGATTTTTGTATGTAGTTATGGTAAGATTGCTTGTACGGTTTTGCCACCTTTCCTCTCCTTAATCGTCCTGGGTCTGATTTTGAAGGGTATAGGTGTAATTTCCGTGGGGGACATGTCCCCTCACATTGCAGGAGTACTAAAACTTATTTCTCAATAATGTGTTTGTATAATCACTAGTCAATATAGCAGTCACCGCAAGGACCCAGCGGAAACACAAATCATCTGGGGCCGGCTGTACTAATGAGATTAAAAAAAATAAAAATGGGATTTAATCCGGAATCACTGGAGCCAGATCATGTGAAAGTGTTCTACTATGCGGATCCACTGATCTGTAATGTTGTTGAATCCTGGAGCAGCATTTGTTGTAATTAGGAAAACTGACCAATGAGAAGCGAACAAAGACCCCGGGAAACTGATGGACAAAGATAGAAGAGGATGCGCTGTGCTGCTGTATCCAAAACCTTGTATTTTATGTAAACAGGGAAATAGTTTAAATTTGTAATTCACCATAGCTGGTTTGTCATCACCAGGGATCCTAGAAATTTGTTTGCTGTGGAATAACACAGAAAAACATGAATTTATATTTGTTGATTTTTTAATTTTTTTTGGTTTTACATTTGGGGAGAGGCAAAAAACACACAAGGCTTTTTGTTTGTTTGTTTGGTAGTAACCAAATCAATACTTGTACCATATATAAGCAAGCGCACAGGCAACTTTAAATTTACGTAAAGATACCCGTCTAATAAAACTGCTTCCGATATTCAAGTTCAGTTTACTTCAGTATTCAGAGCTGTTCAAAGGTGCTGAAAACAATAACAATTACCCCTAAAGATCGGGTCAACGAGTCTGGAAAGGGCAAATTTCATGTCGATTGTAGGTTGACCATAGTAGAATACGTGGGAAGCTCGAAACATACACTGAATGCAAGGAAACAAGATGAGGCTGAAACTATTTATTGCTATGAATGATTGCTGCAGAAATGTCTTTAGATGTTTTAATTAGGCATACAAGGGATGCAACGTCACCATCGTTATGCATGCCCCAGCTACAGGAACTGTCATGTTTGCAATTGTTGCGATTTTTTTTTATTGTTGGCCTTGCCCATTGCTCCAGTGCTACTGGGTCACAAGAACACTAACATTCACCCACAGTTGCGTAGAACAGCGTTTCTCAAACTGGGGGTCCCGACTCAAAATGTGGTCGCATTGATATTGCAGGGGGGGGTCGCGTTATCACAAAATACTGTCCTAGCCTTAAAATCCTATCATTTCATTACCATATGGGCAACAGGCCTGACAATCATCCCCCCCCCCCCCCCCCCCCCCCCCCCACCTCACACTGCAAGCAGACTGAGTGACAAGTTTCGAAACAAATGTGTTCGGTGGGAAGGTGAGTGGAAGTGAAGCGTCTGTATAAAAATAATATTCGTTATAAAAGTCATTTGTTTTCTACAAACCCTGTCAGGAACTTACCATGTTTGTTTAAACCACAAATACCTTATCATATTTAAGCAGAATAAAACTTCAAAAAATACTGATTGTGATGGAGCGAAACTATTATAACCTCCATCACTGCGTTAACAGTAAATAAAACAACGGGACTCACAGACTATATCTCATTCCGAACTTACTTTAACAGGGTTGTGCAAAATAATTATTTAAACAAAGAAAAGCACTGCAGTAGTAAAACAGTAACCTGAAAATAACTTACCCGTGTGCCTTGTGGTCCGTGGTACTGACGAGTCGTCAACCAAGCCTGAAAGGAAATTTAAAAAACGTGTTGAAAAATGTTTGTTCTGTCTTATGAGCGCGGTGTTTGCTTGTGTTCACTGTGTGGAATAGGTCACATATTCTATACAATGGATATACCCAAATACTTGCGAGTTATTTAATTTTTATATTACTTGTTTATTCCAGTTGGTAAACTTGTGTTAAATCATTGAACAGTATATACCATTTCAGTAGAGTTCAGTTGCGCGGTATAACAGTGGGTAGCCATTTTAGGGACCGCGCATTCACAGTACGCATCCTGATATAGACGCTGGTTCGCGCAATACAAGCCTATGGGGAACATATCAAATGGGAATTATTTCTTGTGTATTTGTATTGTGGTGAATATGGTAAATGAATAAGAATTAATGAATGGATATTGTGCTGTGACAATACAGTTTAGTTGAGTTTATATGGATTTTATAAATTACATGTGATTTAATTTAGGCTATGGAAATGGTTTAGCCAGGGGAGGAGTTATGGGCTAGTAGATATATATCATAGCCAGTTGGGGGAGGAGCTCGGGGAGCGATGTGCTATTTGAGCGGGTGACTCTGCTCTACAGGATTAAAGCTGTTGTACGCGGGTCGCATGAGTAACTGGTGTTAATGTACAAACAGTATGACGTCATTAGATTTTTAGAATCATCCTATCCCCATCAGTTCAACTCAGAAAAACTAAAACTACAAAAAACAAACACGCAACTAGAACTACTAAAACATTCAATAAAAAAAATTAAGATTTTTTTTTTGTTCTGGGCTAGTTTTTACTTTTAGGCTTGTTCTGGCTAGTTTTTGTTTTTTTTCTTGTGAGACGGATACACTGTTGGCAATAACAGTCTATTTTGGTTTGGTAGATTAAATGTAATAATTTATTTAGTCGATTTTTCCAAACAAACATGTAGAAGTGTGGCTGTTTAGATCCACTGGGCTGGCGGATTACTTGTATTTTTTTTTCGTTGAGTAAAAGTGTCCAAGTCCGTAACTCAAAACACCTCTGAAATTAGTGTTAATTTAGGTAAGGGACTTGGAGTCTAGAATTGCCAGTAGGGTTTGTGAATATATTACATTTGTGGTTTATTAAGAGAAAAATATGGTTTACGATCATTGTAAATTAATTGTGTTGACAGCATTCATATTTCTTGTGCTTCTGTAGTCAGTCAGCTTCTCCAATCTTACCCAGCATTTAATGTCAGTATTTTTTTAATGTTATTTATATTACTCTATACCAGTGTTATTAACCATTATCAAACAATCGTGGCTACACCACTGGACCAGGTTAATACTAAAACGTTGAGGGGTTGAAGGCACTATAGAATTCGCTAAGTTGTAGGAAGGTACACAGTTGTGTGTGTGTGTGTTTGTGGTTTTTTTCCACTTCATTTAAATGGAGTTTTGCTTCAGATTATGCCATTGCAGATTTCTTATTTTTAGTCAACATAGTTGTTTCTGTGTGACATTTTGTTATATGTGAAAACACTGTGGAACCCTGAAGTACAGTTCCATAATTAAATTGGGGCCCCCTTGTATGCAATACTCTAGAATTGCCAGTGTCTGAGATGCAGGTCCTGTATTTTATTTTACACACATAAATGTTGCCTTAAGCTGAGGAAGAGCAATCTTGTCTCCTATATTGTGCATACCACAAATACATGCTTCTTAAGGCTGATAGGTAGAGCAAAGTATGATGTTGCCTGCGGTGTGTTACTTGTTCAGTGTTGTTGCCCCAGGCCAGCAAAGGTTAGGGACCAGTGATGTACAGTAATTTCATATGATATCGTACTTACATATCCATTAATTTCTGGCCGTGTTTTAAAAAAAAATCAATACAGAGCTCTTTATTTTTCTGATACTTTTGACGAAGCCTTGGGTGAAAATGAAATCATTATTTTAAAGTTTGAGTTCAATGTGTTTTAATACATGAGGGTTGCACAGAGGAGTCTTCCATGTTCAGTGAGCATTCACTGCAGAATTGCATGTTCAGTGAGCATTCACTGCAGAATTGCATGTTCAGTGAGCATTCACTGCAGAATTGCATGTTCAGTGAGCATTCACTGCAGAATTGCATGTTCAGTGAGCATTCACTGCAGAATTGCATGTTCAGTGAGCATTCACTACAGAACTGTTTTTTAGCATCTCTTTTTGTAATAACCAAATTATTGTTAATTAAAGAAAAACACCTATTGCCGCATTTATTGCAATTACAATTTGCAGTAGGGTGACTTGGAAAAAGCCAGTGCATTTACCTGACAAGCAGTATTGGGATGGGCTAGATTCCCACGACCATGTCTGTAATATTAAAACTTCAGTTACCATCATAATTTGACAGTTTTCCGCTATCAAGAACAGTACTAGCCAGGCTATACTATTTATATACTGTAGTACTGATACTGTAATGTATAGAACTGGATTAAAAAAACATGATGAGAACACCTTTTTGCAGAATCTTGATTCTTTTGTAGTTGACTGTGACTGGCTTGAGATCAGAAAGGAGATTTACAAAAATTACACACATGGCAAAGGGTAGCCTACTGTTTTAAAACTAGCTTAAAGGTTATTTTTGATGTGTTTTGCAGCACAATATTTTTTTAGATTTTAATGTAGAAGCTATATTTCAGGACTAAGATGTTTTTAGGGGCATGTGGCAGTGTGCCCTGCCCATGTGTGGATTTTGTGTTATTTGTTGCATGTGGTATATTACTGTTGGTGTATAGGTATTGCTGCACGGGATATAAATGGGTCCGTTTAGCACGAGAGATTTAAAATATATAGTTGTATTTAGGCACGGGAATTGCACTTCACATCACATGCATTTAAAGTATTTAATAATATGTGAGCACAGGGTTGCACAAATTAGTTCACGTGCTGGGATTCAAGTGAATAATTAATTAGTAATTGTAAAGTGTTGGCACCATGTTTCATGAGCTGAAAAAAAAGATCCCAGAAATTTTCTATATATACAAAAAGCTTATTTCTCTCAAATTTTGTGCACAAATTTGTTTAAAGCCTTGTTAGTGAGCATTTCGCCTTTGCCAAGTTAATCCATCAACCTGACAGATGTGGCATATCAAGAAGCTGATTAAACAGCATGATCATTACACAGGCGAACCTTGTGCTTGGGACAATAAAAGGCCACTCTAAAATGTGCAGTTTTGTCACACAACACAATGCCACGGATGTCTCAAGCTGTGAGGGAGTGTGCAATTGGCATGCTGACTGCAGGAGTGTCCACCAGAGCCGTTGTCAGAGAACTGAATGTTCATTTCTCTACCATAAGCCGCTTCCAACGTCGTTTTAGAGAATTTGGCAGTACGTCCAACCGGCCTCATAACCGCAGACCACGTGTAACCACGCCAGCCCAGGACCTCCACATCCGGCTTCTTCACCTGTGGGATCGTCTGAGACCAGCCACTCGGACAGTTGATGAAACCTTGGGTTTGCACAACTGAAGAATTTCTGCACAAACTGGCAAAAACTGTCTCAGGGAAGCTCATCTGCATGCTCATCGTCCTCACCAGGGTCTTGACCTGACTGCAGTTCGGCGTCGTAACCGACTTCAGTAGGCAAATGCTCACCTTCAATGGCCACTGGTAAGCTGGGGAAGTGTGCTCTTCACGGATGAATCCCGGTTTCAACTGTACCAGGCAGATGGCAGACAGCGTGTATGGCGTTGTGTGGGCAAGCAGTTTGCTGATGTCAACGTTGTGAACAGAGTTCCCCATGGTGGGTTTATGGTATGGGCAGGCATAAGCTACGGACAACGAACACAATTGCATTTTATCGATGGCAATTTGAATGTTTTCTGTGATGATACTGAATGATACTGTGACGAGATCCTGAGGCCCACTGTCGTGCCATTCATCCGCCGCCATCATCTCACGTTTCAGCATGATAATGCACGGCCCCATGTCGCAAGGCTCTGTACATAATTCCTGGAAGCTGAAAATGTCCCAGTTCTTCCATGGCCTGCATACTCACCAGACATGTCACCCATTGAGCATGTTTGGGATGCTCTGGATCGACGTGTACGACAGCGTGTTCCAGTTCCCACCAATATCCAGCAACTTCGCACAGCCATTGAAGAGGGACAACATTCCACAAGCCACAATCAACAGCCTGATCAACTCTATGTGAAGGAGATGTGTCACGCTGCATGAGGCAAATGGTGGTCACACCAGATACTGACTGGTTTTCTGATCCATGCCCCTACCTTTTTTTTTTAAGGTATCTGTGAATTTGATGATTGCCGCGGTGCTTCTAGTGTTAAAGTATCAGACGGTAGCCATCACTGAAACTGAGTGACCAATTATGTGTAAAATACCCCACAGTAGTAAGCAGACAAGCCGATTTGGATGAAGAACAATTAAATGAACTGGAAGACAGAAGGAAAGAAAAGCTGTCTTTATCGGCTTAAATTAGTGTGTTCAAAGATATAAATGGCACTACTTTATTGGCATAAGGATATTTAATAAAAAAAAACAAAAACATTTTTGCCCTTCGACATATACGGATGCTTGTTAGGCCTGATCAAGAGGCACGTTAGTTCCTCGCGCCAAGTTATAAAAAGTCAGTGAGAACAGATAGTGACTCTCTATACAGCACGGATACTTTCGGGGTACGGGGGAGGCAAAACTAAATCAGCCAAAAGCACCATTCCACTTTTAATATGTAGTTTCCAACACTCTTAGGTGAAATGCAAAAAAAAAAAAAAAAAAAAAAGTAAATACCTGTCATACAGTAAGAGAAATATAAACCAGATGTTTACATAATGTTGTTTTTGTAATAAGGAAATCTAAAGCATTTACCCCAAAAATATGGTCAAATGCAAGCATTTTTGTCCTTAATCACTTAAATGTCATATTTTAGTTACAAACAATTGCTATTAAATGATACTTCTATTGAACATACATACTTCTGCACACATAACTTTAATGTGCAAAATAGATCTGAAACAAAAACACATTTTCAATGTGAAAAAGTGCCAAGTTCTAAAAAGATACAAGCCATTTAACAGGGATATCAAAAACACATTCCAAGCAAGAAGAAACCATTGGGGCAACCTTGGCCAGCACCAAGCAAACAGGCACAACTGTCAAAGCGGTGGGGTCAAGGTTGCCCCAATTATTTTGTCACAGGCCCCTTATCCAAGCGGTCACCGGGTCCCGTGGCACAAATAAAGGTGAAACAGAAAGTCTTTAACAGCGTTACAAAAGTAATTTATTGGGCAAATCTTGAAGGATAACTACACATTACAAGCAGGTATAGTGCCAAGTGGTTTCAGAGGGGAACATACACATCAAAACTCCAGCAAA
This sequence comes from Polyodon spathula, assembly GCF_017654505.1. Classification (NCBI taxonomy): domain Eukaryota; kingdom Metazoa; phylum Chordata; class Actinopteri; order Acipenseriformes; family Polyodontidae; genus Polyodon; species Polyodon spathula. The sequence continues at coordinate 23,889,021 of NC_054549.1, forward strand.
GATAAATCTAAGCTTATACATTAAAGTACTCTGTTTAACATGACAGCAGTATTTAAGTATGTAATATGAATAGTGAAATACATCCGAGGCCATCTGCAAGTAATTCCCAGAATGACCAGCAGGGTCAGCGCAGGCTGTGTTGTCTGACCAGTTACTTGCAAAAATGAATCTGATATAGCGCTACTTGAACGGCAGTACCAGCAATAATAATAGTAATAATAATAATAATAATAAGCACAGTTTACAATAATACTAATGTAGTCATACTTGATGGAAAATTTATTTGTACTGTCCCTTAAGTAACAAGTCCTTAGAGGATGGTTCTGACACTACAAGAAGTGTCCGAGTGACAGTCCTGTGACATGTTTTTATGAAAAACACAAGCCAAGTTACTAGAAACAATTGTGGCAACCTTGACCCCCACTGCTTTGACAGTTGTGCCTGTTTGCTCGGTGCTGGCCAAGGTTGCCCTTGGCTCTAACTTGGCTTGTGTTTTTGATATCTCCACTTTAAATGGCTTGTCTCTTTTAAGAATTTGGTGTTTTTTCACATTGAAAATGTGTTTTTGTTTCAGATTGCATATACGTAAAACATACTGCCCGACTCTCTGTACAGCAAGGACAATTTACGTGTTTTGAGGGTATTGGCGCAGCAAAAGTAAATCAGCCAAACGCACCATTTCACTTTTAATGTGCAGTTCCCAACAGGTGAAATGTAGAAAAAAAAGTCAATACCTGTCATACAGTAAGAGAAATAAGTCGCCAAAGCAAGGTAAAAATGTCCTCCTTTTTCTCCCAATGTATTTTTTTGCAGACCCCAGGCACTTTTATCCATGCATATGTATATTACAGGACATCTGAGTTTAATGACAATTAACTTATTAATACATATGCCAGTTCATCAAGGTGTGATAGTAATACACCCAGTTCATCAGGGTGTGATAGTAATACACACAGCAGTTCATCAGGGTGTGATAGTAATACACACAGCAGTTCATCAGGGTGTGATAGTAATACACACAGCAGTTCATCAGGGTGTGATAGTAGTACACACAGCAGTTCATCAGGGTGTGATAGTAATACACACGCCAGTTCATCAGGGTGTGATAGTAATACACACGCCAGTTCATTTCAGAAAATCCTATAGGTTCATAATGAATTCTGTGAATTCTGAGGCTTCACGAGTGGTTTGTTATACACAACCTTCATGAAATGGTGTCAACTTAGTGAGCAGTGTGTTATATTACCTATGTTTTTTGCAGCATTCAAAGGTATTGCTTAAATATTTAAATGTTTTCAGTTTTGTGGAGAAACAATCAAAGTGTCTATATACATATTGCGTATTGAAGAGGTCCACACACAATCTACTGCTTCTTCAAAGTACTACCAGGTACATGCAGGGTTGCACTTGCCAATCCTCGAAACAACACGGTCTGGATCCAGCAGGGGGTGCTATTATTATTAGTTTTTTTTTTTTAAATGCAGTAACAAATCAACATTACATTATATTATTTTCCCCTCTCCAGATTATATACCTATCTCCATATAGAGATATAAATTAACATATATTAATTATGGTAATATACACTAGGATTGTAAGTAAAAGTCTACAGTGCAGAAATATCAATTGATCTTAAAAAGCTTTCACGTTCAGTTTAACCCTACGTTTCCTGTGCAAATATAAGATTACATTGTCTATTTTCTATTACATGGTCTACTTTCTATTACATGGTCTATTACAACTGACACAGCAGAGAGGGGAGGATTCCAGTGCTCTTTGACCAATGCGGCTTGCTTATTGATACGAGTTGTGTAGTTTACAAAGATCAGCAGGTGACAAGCTTTGAAATACAGAAAAACAATACACTAAATCATGTCTAATCGTAGCAGCAATATAGTTACCACTGTGCAATTGTGGGTTTGCTGGTCATGTTAAGTATTATGAAAAGTTATGGCTTACTTGTGTGTTTATCATTTAGGGTATCACTCGTAGCCACTGAGAATGTTGCAGCCCTCTTTTTATTAGTCTCCTGATCTGCCAAGTGGTAAATGGAAGACATATTATTATTATTATTATTATTATAATAAAGAGATGTGTCCATTGTAATGCGTTCCAGTTGCAAGGGGAGTTTGGGTCTGCAGGGCAGCCCAGCAGCTTGCCTTACTCCCCTTCTATTAACAGATTTTCAAGTCCTGTCAGTTCCACTTCGTCTCCTTTTGTCTACACTCCGCAGTTACACTTTACACATGGCAGCTAAGGCTTAGTGAAATCCTACAGTACTTAACTCAGGGTCAGCGGCACTTGGACCCCTGTAACCAGAGAAATATATTAGAGATTGTTCATACAAAATATTTACAGGCAAGCAGGCCAGCAAGAGGGGTGGAGTTGCAGCTCTGCTCAGGAGATCTTCTTGCTGCTGCTGTCCTGCTGTGAAATGAGGAATTCCAGGATGAGCTTTGCTGTTTTCCGGGGCCGCTCCATCACCACGGAGTGACCGCAGTTTTCCAGCAGATCCACGCGGCAGCCGCGAACGCCGCTGGCTAGAACTGTCGCCCCGGAGACATCAATCACCTGTAGCAGAAACAGTGTGACAATCCTGACTCAGCTCACCATACCACATCCCAGCACAGCTCACCCTGCCCTAGCACAGCTCACCTCACCACACCCCAGCACAGCTCACCCTGCCTCTGCACATCTCACCACACCACACCCCAGCACAGCTCACCCTGCCCTAGCACAGTTCACCTCACCACACCCCAGCACAGCTCACTACACCATTTCAATTTGAAATTGCCCAATCAATATGTCTCCTCACCGCTACAACCCCCTTACGCTTACCCCCCTGCCTGCCTGCCTGCCTGCACTGTGCCTCACCTTTCATGAGTACTCAAATCACAAATGAATGCTTCAGATTTACCTGATCCTGTTTCCCCCAGATCACCTGCAGTGGGACGGTAATCAAGTGCATGTTCTCCTGCAGGGAGTGTCTCGACTTCTCACCCACAATCTCTAAAAACACTGCCAACAAAAAAATTAAACACATTAAATAAACCTAAGAAATGTGTTACAGAATTATAACCTTGGAAAGCCAGAAAGTGTTTGTTTTTCAGACAAGCTGATCTTTTAACCTAATTATAACCTATAATTATATCTACACATATCACTGAGCAAAAGCAGGAAAAGCTCTTACTACTGCTAAGGGCAGCTCCCTATGGTGTGAAATAACATCAATTTAACAGTCTAATGAATAATCCTGCAATGTTAAGACAACCTTGGAGAAAAGACTGTGACTGCCAATTGTACTAAAACCATCATGAATGAAGATCAGTTCTTGAGCGCTGACTGGGAATAAATCTTACTGAGGTTCAGTTATTCCAAATACAGAATTACATAAACACTTGTAACAATGACAGGTCACAACACGTCAGCACCTCACACAAAGACAGCTCACATGTCAGCACCTCACACAAAGACAGCTCACATGTCAGCACCTCACACAAAGACAGCTCACATGTCAGCACCTCACACAATGACAGCTCACAACACGTCAGCACCTCACACAATGACAGGTTACATGTCAGCACCTCACACAATGATAGCTCACAACACGTCAGCACCTCACACAATGACAGCTCACACGTCAGCATCTTGCACAGTCGCATTCAAAAATTACACTAAGATATTATATGCTTTTTTAAAATTTGATTTGAATTTTCATTATTGATTAGAGTCTGGGCCCAAATTTTCACTGAGAGCAAATTCCCTGTGTGATATATTTATAATGGAGTTTGCAATTTGCCTGCAATTTTTTCCCATTGTGGTAAATACAGCCCCTGTCTGCGTACAATCTCTGATTCTATATGCGTGAGAAAATAACAGCAGCGCTTCTCTGACAGGCAATAACAGGAGCGCTTCTCTGACAGGCAATAACAGCAGCGCTCATGATTCTGCCATCTAGTGTGGGCCAGGGGAAGGTCATTGGACCCCTTTAGGCTTCACTGGAGTTCTACTTTAAAATAGAACTCAGAAATACATACCTTCACGATAGAAATCATTGTGTGGTATTCGAACATCTACCAGTCCCTGCAGAATCTAGAAGAAAAAAGAAACAAACACAAATCAGAAAGCATCAATCTGTGCCGTTTCTCTGGGCCTCGTGCATTTTTCACCAGGACTGTGCTGCACAGTGCATTATTCTTTTCATTTATCACCAGGACTGTGCTGCACAGTGCATCATTCTTTTCATTTATCACCAGGACTGTTCTGCACAGTGCATCATTCTTTTCATTTATTACCAGGACTGTGCTGCACAGTGCATCATTCTTTTCATTTATTACCAGGACTGTGCTGCACAGGGCATCATTCTTTTCATTTATCACCAGGACTGTGCTGCACAGTGCATCATTCTTTTCATTTATTACCAGGACTGTGCTGCACAGTGCATCATTCTTTTCATTTATTACCAGGACTGTGCTGCACAGTGCATCATTCTTTTCATTTATTACCAGGACTGTGCTGCACAGTGCATCATTCTTTTCATTTATTACCAGGACTGTGCTGCACAGTGCATCATTCTTTTCATTTATTACCAGGACTGTGCTGCACAGTGCATCATTCTTTTCATTTATTACCAGGACTGTGCTGCACAGTGCATCATTCTTTTCATTTATTACCAGGACTGTGCTGCACAGTGCATCATTCTTCTCATTTATTACCAGGACTGCAATGACATACTATATATACACAGGAGTTAAAATGAAAGTGAAACACAATAAAACGAGGTGGACAGACAGACCCTGTTACCCAGAATATCATTCTCTCTAAACGAAAGTATATCTATGCAAAATAAGGGACCACAATAGGACAATCAGCTATAACTATTAAACACTCAATAGAGCTGAACTAAAAGAAACTGAAATTCAATGCAAATGTTTTGACTAGAAGTCTTTTTCACTGTAGATGAAACTCTAAGTGAGTCAGGTCTGTTTCTGAGAGAAATCAGTTCTGTCTCTTTAAAACCTCAATAGTCCCAACACTGACCTGTATAAACAGTAATCTTGTATTCTGAATACAGCCCTAATAGTTTCTTTTTATACCATAGACAACATAAATTCTGTGTGGAAAGTGTAACAGATCAAGTTTGCATCTTTCTGCTGGGTTGCACTCTGGGTTCAATGCATGCACATACTTCACAACCTGAGTCACGGCTCTGAGTGAGAAGGAAACTGCAGCCGGTGAACATTTTATTTTCAAGATTAGATATCTGCATTGAGGGCTCAACAACAGAGCTGCATTTCACACTGCACTATCCTGCAGGCACAGAAAGCAGAGCTGCATTTCACACTGCACCATCCTGCAGGCACAGCAAGCAGAGCTGCATTTTACATTGCCTGGTGTCCTGCAGGCACAGCAAGCAAAGCTGCATTTCACATTGCCTGGTGTCCTGCAGGCACAGCAAGCAAAGCTGAATTTTGCAATGCATGGTGTCCTGCAGGCACAGGAAACAGCTGCATTTCACACTGCATGGTGTCCTGCAGGCACAGAAAGCAGAGCTGCATTTTACACTGCACTATCCTGTGGGCACAGCAAGCAGAGATGCATTTCACACTGAACTATCCTGCAGGCACAGAAAGCAGAGCTGCATTTCACACTGCAATATCCTGTTGGCACTGCAAGCAGAGCTGCATTTCACACAGCACTGTCCTGCAGGCTCAGCAAACAGTGCTGCATTTCACACTGCAATATCCTGCGGGTACAGCAAGCAGAGCTGCATTTCACACTGCACTACCCTGCAGGCACAGAAAGGAGAGCTGCATTTCACACTGCACGGTGTCCTGCAGGCACAGAAAGCAGAGCTGCATTTCACACTGCAATATCCTGCGGGTACAGCAAGCAGAGCTGCATTTCACACTGCATGGTGTCCTGCAGGCATAGAAAGCAGAGCTGCATTTCACACTGCACTATCCTGCAGGCGCAGCAAGCAGAGCTGCATTTCACACTGCATTGTGTGGTGCAGACATGGCAAGCAGAGATGCATTTCACACTGCATGGTGTCCTGTAGGCACAGCAAGCAGAGCTGCATTTCACACTGCACTGTGTCCTGCAGACACGACAAGCAGAGCTGCATTTCACACTGCATGGTGTCCTCCGAGCACAGCAAACAGAGCTGCATTTCACACTGCACTGTGTCCTGCAGACACGACAAGCAGAGCTGCATTTCACACTGCATGGTGTCCTCCGAGCACAGCAAGCAGAGCTGCATTTCACACTGCACTGTGTCCTGCAGACACGACAAGCAGAGCTGCATTTCACACTGCATGGTGTCCTCTGAGCACAGCAAGCAGAGCTGCATTTCACACTGCACTGTGTCCTGCAGACACGACAAGCAGAGCTGCATTTCACACTGCATGGTGTACTCCGAGCACAGCAAGCAGAGCTGCATTTCACATTGCACTGTGTCCTGCAGACACGACAAGCAGAGCTGCATTTCACACTGCATGGTGTCCTGCAGGCTAACAAGGAGTACACACGCCACCCAGTAACCAGGGATCAACAGCAACAGAAAGTCAGTGACATTCACCCCCAGTGCATGGCTTGATAGTCCAGATTAGTGCCAGATTAGTGCACACTTAAAAAAAGCAGACGATTGTACCTGCTGTGGCACTTTGAACCTCACGTAGGAACAGAGCTTCAGCATGTCCTCCATCTCCTCAGGGGTGGAGGGGATAAGAGGGATCCCCGACATGTTCTGTGTTGCCTGGAGTTCCTGCAGCTGCTTCACGAACTTGCTTTCACTGGGGATCTGCAGACCTGAGCACAGACACCTGCTTTATACTGAGGTTTCACTAGGGTTCTGCAGACCTGAGCACAGACACCTGCTTTATACTGAGGTTCAATTGCAGGTTCTCAGCTATTGTATGCCTATACAGAAACTGGACTGTGTGCCACTTTTTATATATTTTAACAGTATGTAAACATAAACAGCAAACATACTGCAAAGTATACGTGGACAATAATAAAACATGTTACCTTAATAACATAACAAACAGGGCTTCAAAAATCATTTCTGTCATCAGAAACTTGAGCTGGTTGAATAATAGCATGGGTTTGACTTAATTCATTCAGAATTAATTTGTTTATTTTTCAGAAACTTTGTAAAAAAATTTGAATTCACTGTTTGCTTATTCTGACCCCTGTGCATCTTGTGACAATGCTGGTAGATACTTTTTAGTTCAGCAACTGTATTATAAATTTAATGAACTCGTTAAATGTTTAACACTGTGGCTTTCTAAGTACTGTTTCAGATCATAGGGTGTCTGTCCGAGTGTTGTAAATTGATATAGAGTTGTGCTTTTAAACTTTGTATATCCTCTCAAATTCCAGAGCCCCTTTAAGACAGGGCATGATATTCAGCTGCAGAATGCAAGTGCCCATCGTATTGTACATTGTTCAGAAGGCAGCTCTATTGGTAGAGTACTAGCATTCATTCTGATTCTCCCTGAAACCCAGGTTTAACCATCCTTTTTATGGTTGTCAAGATATTCTTATTATTGGTGCAGAAGGTTTAGATATGAAACAGACCACATCTGGATTCACTTTGGATCTTTATTGAAAGAGGAAGGGGAGTTTAATTAAAAACAAACTTTAAACATTAAGGTGTGCTTTCATAGATCCCTCTTAGCACTCATCCTGCACTGCCTGATCTAAAGCAACAGTAGTAGTCCAAGATTAGTGCTAATCAGGGTCTCTGAAAACCGAAGAAGTTACGATTAGGAAATCAAGACACTACTAGAACCAAAACTAGCAGGTACTCTTTAAAATACACCAATGGTGCAATGGCCATAACTGTCCCTCAATATACTGTAAGGCAGTATTTTCTAATTGGCCAGTGTTTATTAGTGTATCAATATACAAAGATCTTGAGGTTCAGGACTGAATTGTAGTTTGTGCAAATTCTGATGAGAATTTATCCAGCCCTTAAAGATTTAATTAAGAAATGTATTTTTGTTTTTGACAAATTAAACATTGTCATTACTGTGGGGACCTAGGAAGTTCAAAGCTTTCGTGACATCACATTGCTGTAAGCTCACCACTGAGCACCGCACACTTGGTATAAAGCAATATCCCAGAGCCCCTGTCCATCCCACTGACCTGCAGGACAGATGAGCGAGGTGCTGCAGAGGTGGGAGGGGTAGCGGGCAGCGTAGACTCCAGCCACATTCCCTCCCATTGAGGTGCCCACCAAGTGAAATGGCTTCTTATTGAGGCGGATACACTCGACAAACTGCAACACAAGAGAAACACAGAGGAACTGGAATCACCAAACTAAACACAAGAGAAACACTGAGGAGATGGAATCACCAAACTAAACACAAGAGAAACACAGATGAGCTGGAATCACCAAACTAAACACAAGAGAAACACAGATGAGCTGGAATCACCAAACTAAACACAAGAGAAACACAGATGAGCTGGAATGTCCAAACTAAACACTAGAGAAACACAGAAGAGCTGGAATCACCAAACTAAACAAGAGAAACACTGAGGAGCTGGAATCACCAAACTAAACAAGAGAAACACTGAGGAGCTGGAATCACCAAACTAAACAAAAGAAACACAGAGGAGCTGGAATCACCAAACACCACAGAGGACTCACCAAACTAAACAAGAGAAACAGAGATGAGCTGGAATCACCAAACTAAACTAAACACAGAGGAGCTGGAATCACCAAACTAAACAAGAGAAACACAGAGGAGCTGGAATCACCGAATTAAACACAAGAGAAACACAGAGGAACTGGAATCACCAAACTAAACAAGAGAAACACAGATGAGCTGGAATCACCAAACTAAACACAAGAGAAACACAGAGGAGCTGGAATCACCAAACTAAACAAGAGAAACACAGATTAGCTGGAACCACCAAACTAAATACAAGAGAAACACAGAGGAACTGGAATCACCAAACTAAATACAAGAGAAACACAGAGGAACTGGAATCACTGAACTAAACACAAGAGAAATAGAGAGGAGCTGGCATGACCCAACTAAGCAGAAGAGAAACAGAGAGGAGCTAGAATCACCCAACTAAGCAGAAGAGAAACAGAGAGGAGCTGGAATCATCCAACTAAGCTCAACAGAAACAGAGAGGAGCTGGAATCACCCACCTAAACACAAGAGAAACAGAGAGGAGCTGGAATCACCGAACTAAACACAAGAGAAACAGAGAGGAGCTGGAATCACCCAACTAAACACAAGACAAACAGAGAGGAGCTGGAATCACCCAACTAAACACAAGAGAATGCAAATGGAATCCTTGCCATACACCATTTGAGACAAATATACCATTTGAGAAATATAGCCAAACTTATTAGACCAATTATTTCTGTATCTAATGCCATGAGACTAATGCATGCCTTTCATCTAGAATTGATTATTGTAATGCACTTTTTTTCTGGTATCCCAAAACGTGTGGTACCTGCTTGCAGCTTGTTCAGAACACTGCCATTAGAATTCTGACTAAAACCAGGAAATGTGAACATATTACCCCTGTTTTGGCCTTTTTACACTGGCTTCCTGTGCAGTATAGAAGTCATTTTAAGATTTTGCTGTTAACTAAAAAGGACCTAAATGGATTAGAACCTAGTTATTTGCAGGAGTTACTGACCCCGTATCTTCCAAACCACACTTTGAGATCACAGGATGCGGGGCTGCAGGTTAATCCTTGGGTCAACCAAAAAGACATGGGAGGTAGGGCTTTTTCTTGTAGAGCTCCTAAATTATGGAATGCTCTGCCTTCATTTGTCAACGAAGCTTGGACAGTTACAGCTTTCAAGTCAAGACTAAAAACACACGTTTATAAAATGTCTTTCTTATCTTAGTGGGTTTTAATGTAACTTCAAAATTGCTGCTTTTGTATTATGTGTATATTGTTATCTAAATGGCCTGATTGTGGCAGTTGTATGTGTGACATTCTATACAAATGTATTGTGGTTTGTTCTTTTTTTCTGCTATGTACAGTGCTTTGTGATACTTTTGTATAAAAAGCGCTAGATAAATTCAATAAATAAATAAATATTGTGTGCTATACAATAGCTGCACCTCTCTGTAGCAAGCATCTTTCAGTTTCAACAGACTAACAGCAGGTCCTCCTGTGTCCACGAGTATTCGAGTTCCAGATGTTTTCTGAGGGCAGTCTCTCAAGGCAACTCTCTCATTCTAAGATTTTGGTTCTTTATTGTGTAACCTGGTGTATAGAATGCTATGTCCTCCAGTGACAATTTGATATTATTTTAATCAAGACTATGACATTTTCGGTTAATTGTTTACCTGGTGCATCCTTAGTGAGACAGACAGATACAAGAGAAAGAGACACAGAGACAACGAGACAGACCATGAGACAGAGATCGAGAGACAGACAGACAAAATCAATGAGACAGACAGTGAGACAGAGAAAGACAGAGACATAGACAGGCAGAGTCACAGACAACGAGACAATACTTACCTGGTGTATCCTCCGCACCTGCCCCTCGATGGAGTAGTCCTCAGCACAGGTGCGGGAGGTGCCCTCGTGTCCTGGCATGTCCACACAGACCAGGTGAAGGTGCTTCGGGAGATACTGTAAACACCAGGACAATGTTATACCCACACAAAATCAGGCTGCTTCTACCTGCATCATAAATATCCAGAACACTGCCCAGGTCAGGAGAGGTTCTAATGCTGAACTTTAACATGGCTCATTGTGGCTCTATGTTGCTACAGCTTTGCATTTTGGATAAAATAATTATTGATTTCAACTAGAATATGCCTAGCGAGGCAAGCCTTCTGTGCACAGGTTAATAATCCTTAGCACTCCAAGGCTGTAAATCTATGTTTAGCTGATGAAACGTTCAGATGTTCTGTGTAAGCGGTCGCTCACTGTTTAAACTGTGACACGGTGTCCCCCCCACTCGCTCCTCACCTTGACGACGGTCAGCCACATGTCTTTGTGCGCAGAGAAGCCGTGCAGCATGAGGATGGAGGGCCGGGTCCCGGGCTTCCCGCGGTACGAGTAACAGAAGCGATACCCGCTGCTCTCCACGTGCTTCACCTGCAGTCCCAGCGTCCGCCGCCAGTACCTGCACAAACAGCACAGTGAGGAGACACATTATACCAGCTATGCTTTAGCACAATTTATTTTCATATCTGTTTCTTATTCTAGTATGTGTGTTCTGTAAGAGTCTCTGTTGTTGTTTCTCCTTATATCAGTATTTACCAGGCCTTCTAACTAATGTCCTTTTCAGTGGGCAAGCTGCTCCATTCTGTTAAAGGAACACTATGAAATCCTAACTAATGTCCTTTTCAGTGGGCTAGCTGCTCCATACTGTTAAAGGAACACTATGAAATACTATATCACAGAAGCAGACTTTCTTCACTTATATTTCTATCAGTGTTTTCTGGTAATGCAAAACTACCTCCACCCAAAAATATATCCTAACCCAACCTGCACAGGGAGCCTGGCTGTCACACAAGTTTCAGATCCATAAATCTTAAGTCAAGTCAGGACACTGAAAAGCCAGCGATGACACCAGACAAAGTCATCCAGCTTGTTCAGTATCTCTGTGTCCATCATGTGATAACACAATGACACAATGTAATCTTTAAACTGCACACATAGCCAGTGTCTAGACCAGAAAGACCCACACAAAAGAAACAAATCAACTCAGCGGAAAGACAACCTGACAATTATTCTTTTGATATTTTTTCTAGAAACATTTAAATGTAGTGAAAAAAATGGAATTTTTATAAATATATTATGTACTGTAGCAAGAGGTACTGTCTTTGTATTCTTATAAAAGGGCTGGTACATGGACCCATCGACGTTCCATGAGAATGCCTTCATGTGAACTTTACAGAAAACATAATACACACAGCACAATAAAACATTAAAATAGCATTAAAAAAGATAATAATAAAAATATTATTTTAAATAAAATTAAATAATTTCTAAACGTGTATATTTAAAAACACAAAAAAACAGTAATAATAAAAACAAAAAAAAACTATAATAAAAAGGCCTATGTAAATAAATAAGTCTTCAACCTTGTCTTAAAAACAACAAGACTCCTAGCTGCCAGGAATTGGTTTGAGGGTAAATTCTATCCCAGCATGTGATTAGTGACCTGTGTGATGTTTGATTCCTTTCTTTCTCTTCAGAAGACCCTGTGAAAGCTGCATTGTCTCACAGCCCAGTTTAATCTGAAACACTGAAATAAATAAAACTCCTGGATCTGCTTGCAGCATCACTCCAGTGTAGCGTTTTAATAAAACTCCTGGCTCTGCTCACAGCATTGTTCCAGTGTAGCGTCTTAATAAAACTCCTGGCTCTGCTCACAGCATCACTCCACTGTAGCGTCTTAATAAAACTCCTGGCTCTGCTCACAGCATTGTTCCAGTGTAGCGTCTTAATAAAACTCCTGGCTCTGCTCACAGCATCACTCCAGTGTAGCGTTTTAATAAAACTCCTGGCTCTGCTCACAGCATTGTTCCAGTGTAGCGTCTTAATAAAACTCTTGGCTCTGCTCACAGCATCACTCCAGTGTAGCGTCTTAATAAAACTCTTGGCTCTGCTCACAGCATTGTTCCAGTGTAGCGTCTTAATAAAACTCCTGGCTCTGCTCACATCGTTCCAGTGTAGCGTCTTAATAAAACTCCTGGCTCTGCTCACATCGTTCCAGTGTAGCGTCTTAATAAAACTCCTGGCTCTGCTCACATCGTTCCAGTGTAGCGCCTTAATAAAACTCCTGGCTCTGCTCACATCGTTCCAGTGTAGCGTCTTAATAAAACTCCTGGCTCTGCTCACATCGTTCCAGTGTAGCGTCTTAATAAAACTCCTGGCTCTGCTCACAGCATCACTACAGTGTAGCCTCTTTAACAATTATTTCTTTGCTGTTGATCTTTTTTTGTCGCTACTCTGGTCCCAACCACCACTCTATAAATTAACTTCCTGTGTTACAGGTCACAGCACCCCAGCTGATTCATGCTTACTTCACTTAAAAAGTGGGTACCAGCCCCCAGAAGTAGATATTATTGCACAGCCTTGTTAAATATGCAAGCACAGGTCTTCAATCTCATGTGGCACAGCACATAGCAAGGACAGAAAGTCCAGGCTGCGTCTGTTAATTCAATTTCTTGCTAGGCTTTTAACAAGGTTCATGCTGGGGGCAGGACTGTAACTGCGCAGATACGTGGGCCATACTGAGAGATTCAGGGGCAGCACCATTGACTCCACTGCACACAGCAGTGCAGGGCACCACAAGGAGAGACACACAGATCATAGCACGCTTTAATTAGCAGCACAATTGAGCTTACCAATAATAGACTTTGATGAGAGCCGCAGGCCACAGCAAAAAGGAAGCAACGAATGCCAGGATGGGAATGGCCAGCGTGCCGCCCGCGATGAGAAACATGTTCACAAGGTCCAGGTCCATCTCCCTGCACTGCGTCACACCTGCAGGGGCAAACACAGGACTGAAGACAAAGTGTCCCCATGGGGCGTAATGAATGGGAAAGGCATAGCAGACGTTAACGGGAAGTAAAATGGACCTTTTTGACAGTGAAATAGTTCGTTTTTACTGGATTGAGAGTATCATAGAATACAGCTGTTCACCCACTGCAAAGACAATACAGTCAATGTAATGGGAGGGGCATCACAGTTACCTAGTCCAGTGTCCCTGGAACACACAACAAGGACCAAAACAATAGAAATGACATTCAATTGAAGTAATGTTAAATTCAGGGGTGAGTCGTTATGTTACATCGCAGCTATACAACAGTTAATGCTATGCTCATGTTACTATAAATCAGTACTTTCTGTTTTCTACATGTTAACCACTCCCTAATCCATGTGCATGCAATTCCTTCAATCCATTCTGCATTCAGTTTGAGAATTAATCTTTTAATCTTATATGAATCCCTTGCTTTCTTGTTTCAGCTTTTTAATGGTACAGTAATTCTATGAATCCCTTGCTTTCTTGTTGTGTTTTACGTGACAGTCAGCATGTGACACTGCATTCCCAAGACCCCAGGTCTGCAGCAATATCCATCTCCTCTTTTCTAGCGCCTGCTTTTTATCTGCAAAGGAATCTATTCTGTCCTGCTAGAGCTGAATTTACAGTATTAACTTGAATTGTGTCAGTACCACACATCCCCTTAGAGCTACAATTGAAGAAGTACCACGAACGCTCAACCCCTGCAGGGGTAAAAGAAAAAGGAAACTACTTGCCACAGTAGCACCCTTTACAGATCAATCTTCACAACAAGTCTGTTCATTTTTACAAGTAAAATATTCAGTACAAATAGTTCAGTAAAAAGCCGGCACATTGTTATTTTTCACATGCTAATAAATTAATTCTCAAAAGCCTCAGGGCAGAACTAGTTAAGCGATTTTCAAAAGCTTTCACTAAAGGCCTGTTTCCATTGAATTTAGGAGCTGGCAGGAACTGGGGGCCAAGTTAAGAATCATAAATGGAATGATCATCTGGAACCAGACTGGAACCCAAGTCTCTGGAGGTGAAGCCATGAAAGGGTAGAGAATTAGCCTGCTGTGCCAGAGACCCAGTCCTGCTGCTTTCAAATATAAAATATGTACTGGATTTTTTTGCTTGTTGCCAAGCTGAGTTTGTGTCCGTTTGGCTTGGCAACAGTATATTCTGAATTTACTTCTTATATCTAAAACGAGTTGGATTCAGTTTCACCAAGCTACACAATTTGAACTTCTACAAGATCAGTTTACTTAAACAAGGGTTATTTATCATGTTTATAAACATAATGATACTACTTATCCTGATTTTAGTTTTTTTTTTTTTTTTTTTTTTTATGCTGTATGAATTGCATTTATGGTCAAATACTGTAGTTGGTTGGTAAGTAAAGGCGGTAAAAGCAGGATGCTGGAGTCCTGTTTTTAAACAAAAAACGTGTACTTTATTAATAAAGCTGATAATAATGATAAATTAATTTAAACAATCTGGTCCTTTAAGGCAGTATCAAGATCAAAATAAATAAAAGGAGTCACAATCTATGAAACGGTTGTTGTTCTCCAGTTCCAAACCAACACTGAATTGTGCTTCTTTTTATAAAAGTGTGTGCAGGACTTCTCTCCAATTACCTTAGATGAATTGGAAACCATAGTTAAGCAGATAACCACTGCCTGTTCCCCTGACACAATTCCTACTACACTCTTAAAAGACACTTTTAATACTGTTAGCAACCATATTTAAAAAACTGTAAATAGCTCACTTTCGTCAGGCAGTTCTACTGGCACTTAAGATAGGTGTGGTAAAATCAGTACTTAAAAAACATAATCTAGGGAAACTCCTGAGTGACGCATCCGTTAAAGGCCCTATAGCCTGGAGATCGTCAGTTCAAGTCCAGGCTCACAACAATATCCCAAGCACTCCACAAATCTGGCCTGTATGGTAGGGTGGAAGCCATCACTCAAGAAAGCCCACCTTTAATCCAGTTTGAAGTATGCAAAAAACACTCTCGGGAGATTCTGTAGCCACGTGGCAAAAAGTTTTGTGGTCTGACGAAACTAAAATTGAACTTTTTGGTCTAAATGCAAAGCGTTATGTTTGGCGCAAACCCAACACAGCGCATCACCCAAAGAACACCATCCCTACTGTGAAGCATGGTGGTGGCAGGATCATGTTATGGGGATGTTTCTCATCAGCAGGGACTGGGGCACTTGTACAGAGGTCCTTGGGGAAAACCTGCTGCCTTCTGCAAGAAAGCTGAAACTGGTACAGAAGTTCACCTTTCAGCATGACAACGACCCAAAGCACACAGCCAAAGCTACACTGGAGTGGCTAAGGAACAAAAAGGTAAATGTCCAGCTGTAATTGCTGCCAAAGGTGCTTCCACCAAGTATTAACTCAGGGGGGTGGAGACTTATCCAATTATGAACTTTCAGTTTTGTATTGTTAATATATAATTTTTTTCTCAATAAAAACTTTTCCCCCTTAACAGTGTAGCGTATGGTATGTAGATAAATGGAAAAAAATTGTTGGATTTAGGTCAGGGCTCTGACCAGGCCACTCAAGGACATTTACTTTTTTGTTCCTTAGCCACTCCAGTGTAGCTATCGCTGTGTGCTTTGGGTCATTGTCATGCTGAAAGGTAAACTTCCGTCCCAGTTTCAGCTTTCTTGCAGAGGGCAGCAGGTTTTCCCCAAGGACCTCTGTACTTTGCTCCATTAATTTTCCCTTCTATCCTGACAAGTGCCCCAGTCCCTGCTGATGAGAAACATGCCCATAACATGATCCTGCCACCACCATGCTTCACAGTAGGGATGGTGTTCTTTGGGTGATGCGCTGTGTTGAGTTTGCGCCAAACATAATGCTTTGCATTTGGCCAAAAAGTTCCATTTTAGTTTCGTCAGACCACAAAACTTTTGGCAGACCACAAAACCACATGGCTACAGAATCTCCAGAGTGTTTTTCTGCATGCTTCAAACAGGATTCAAGGTGGGCTTTCTTGAGTAATGGCTTCCTTCTTGCCAACCTACCATACAGGCCAGATTTGTGAAGTGCTTGGGATATTGTTGTCACATGCACATTTTGACCAGTCTTGGCCATAAAAGCCTGAAGCGCTTGCAAAGTTGCCACTGGCCTCTTGGTAGCCTCTCTGATCAGTCTCCTTCTTGCTCGGTCATCCAGTTTGGAGGGACGGCCTGATCTAGGCAGGGTCTTGGTGGTGCCATACACCTTCCACTTCTTAATAATCGTATTGACCATGCTCCAAGGGATATTAAATATCAAAGGCCTTGTTTATACCCATCCCATGATCTTTCAAAAACTTTGTCCTGGAGTTCTTTCTCGCGCCTTGGTGCTCATGGTTGAGTCTTTGCTTTGAAATGCACTAACTAGCAGAGGGAACCTACAGGAATTGCTGAATTTATCCTGAAATCATGTGAATGACTACAATTTAATACAGGTGGAGGCCACTTAACTTGGTGTGTGATTTTGAAGGTGATTGGTTACACCTGAGCTAATTTAGGATTGCTATTACAAGGGGGTGGATTTAATTTATAAATGTAAAATCCTTTGATAACAAAATAGGTGGATACATTCCATTTCTAAAACACCTGTTTGTGTGAATATAAAATACTGTGAACCAATGGAAGGACCGACAAGGATTTATTTACAGTACATGGGAATGCCTATACATGTCTCCGGAACAATGAAAGCTTTTGCCTACAGCCTTCAGAGAGATACTGCATTGTGCCGCTGCACAGCTAACTTATACAGAGAGGACGGTTTTGTTAAGAAGACTTTGTTTTAAACATTGCCCCAACAGAATAAGTATCAAACTTATATTGTGTGTTTACAAGTAACTGAATTGAAGCCATGATATTGATATCGTCACATGCGTACTTAGCCACGTGGAAGCTGGCGCATGTATACGTAATGTGTAACAGAAGCAAACAATGCGTGATGAACCATTAAAACTGCTTCATTAATGCAGAACTCTATGACCAGAGCACATCAAGGATTTATTATGGACATTTAACAATGCATTACTTTTCCTTGAATGTTTTAATTTGTTTCGTCTTTATACATGTTTTTAACTATGAAGCCTAACATTTATTCTTCTTCCTACGAGAATACGAATAAATGTAATAATAATTTGGATTGTTAGGTTTATTTTTGTCTTCTAACAAATACACATTTATGATTGATTTGAAATACTTAAACATACATAATATTAATTGTTAATCTCTTTTCATCATGAATCTAGGGATAATTAAGCCAGAATCGCTAGTTCTTATTGAGGTACTTTGTTTATTATGGTTAATAATTACATTATCAACTATAATGGGTATTTTCTTTAATGGTAATTGGCGAGGACACAATTGTGACATAAACCCTAGCTGTACCACGTAAATATGCATGACATGACAATATGTAATTATTACGAAAAATGCTATTTTCTGAGCACTGTCCTGTTCTGAGGTGCATGCACAGTAAATACAGTTACCGCAGATCGCACATGTCATCGATGATAATATCTATTGACAGCTTTCGGAAGCATGTAGCAACTCACATGCTTGAAAGCCAGCAACTGTTTAAAGCTGGCTGGGTAGGCCAAGAGAGCACTCTCTTTTCTCTTGAGGAATTCATTATACAAACAACATATTACTTAAATACAGTGTAACTTTACCTTTATTTTAGATAATACATGTGCATCCATTTATTCTTTTGTTAAAATCTTGTACTTTGTCTAAACTTTTCTTTTTTGTTTACACTGTTACTTGTTTAAGTGTAGTTGCTGTTCAAGGTCTGTTAGGGGTTTGTTTTTGTTTTAATGTGTTCAGTCTCCATTTTGTTCCTGATCCTCCTGATGTTTTCCAAACGGCTGTTCACTATTCAACCTGGTACTACCTGACAGACTCATCATTTTCTACGATCGCTATTTTTTCATCAACCTTCATCCATCATCATCAGTACAGGACTCTATTTGGGACTTCATTATTTGTTGGTGAGATTATTCCTTTTCTGTTTGCTGGTTTTTTCTACTTTACTTTGATACTTTGGTTCCTGTAATTTTTGGTTTTGTTCTTTTGTTACTTTGGATTGATTACATGTGCATTGCTTCACTGGACTTGTTAGGCCATCAAGACTGGCTTTGTAATTGGTTTCCCCATATAATTATTCATTCACCTTTGTTTTTTTTGCCTGTCGGTGTGTTGGTTTTGCATTGGGGTGGTGTTTGTGTGTGTGTGGGTTTATTGGAGGCCCACCGGACACTGCGTTCATTTCGCTTTAGTGTTAGTTCGTTTGGATGTTTGTTTAGTTCACTTTCTTGCTCCCCTGTACCTTCCACTTAATTAACTGCTCTCTGCAGTAAGTTGTTGTCGTCCTTATTTCATTTATTACATTGTAGTTCACAATAATAAAACCCCTTCCCAAGTACACTTGTGGGAATGTGGCTGGAGCCTTGAAGTAATTATTGTATGAAATTAGGAAATTAAGGCTCCAGCCACAGACTATAAAAAGATGCACTCCAGGCTTATGAGGCGGAGGATGTCAGAGGAGAGACTTAAGTCTGTGAAAAAGGATTAAATGTGAGTAAACAATTGTTATACATGCTGGCTAAAACCAGCACAATATTTATCTGTTTTCGTTCACTGCTGTTTTGTTATTGTTTGTTTGGCCCTCGTGCCCTTTGTGTTTTGTATAAATCTTTACTTTGTCTTATTTAATAAATATACTGAGCGCTGTTGCATTTCAGTTTTACCCCGCCATACCTTGTTTTTGACTACTGCTTCCTGAACCTGACGTCACCACCCACACACCACACAAAGCCATCTGTGACAGTCCCCCCAACACATTTAAGGGGTAACGTTTTCTAAAACCAGCACTTAAAAGGGAAACGGCAGACATACTTTTAAACTGTAGTTTTTTATTCTTAGAACCGAATTTTGAAGGCCTGGCCAGGCTAAGAGTGGTGCGCTTCTACGGACCACTCGGTTAACACTCATTGTGTGTGATGGGTGTCCCAACATGTGTCTCTTGTAAAAGGCAAGTGAAAATAAAAAGAAATGCAATGCAGTCAGCACTTTAATGCTGTACAGTGTGCTGCCATGTTCCATTGTGTTTGCGGTATGCATTTACTGCACATAGATTCTCAATATTTACAAATGCATTCTACAATACTGTACAACTAGACCAGGTATTGATCTGGTGTGACACAAGACTACTGGCAGACAGCTGGAGGTCTAGCAAGGTCTCATTTTAATTAACCAGATAAATCATTAACAAAAATCCTTTAACTTCATCAGCACAAATAACTCTGCATACAAAGACATCCCCACTGTAACTATACCTGGTAAATAGCTGTGCAGTCTTCATGGAAATAACAATACAACAATGATATAAGGGCACACCCAGGACTGGGAATAGTAGCTTAACTGGCGATAAGGGTTATGCTTCCTAGACCTTTTTACAATTCTGCAGTGTTGAAAGATCTAACTGTCTCCCCTTTTAAACAGGCCCTCTCTATGATTCTAGCCGCACGACTGTAGCCGCACGACTGTTGATGGAATGGTTAAGTTGCTATGTTATTTTAAACACTGTAACTGGAGAGTGTACAGAGGGTGAGGTGTGATAATGACAGCACAGGGGGTGTGAGGTGTGAGAATGAGAGCAGAGGGTGATGTGATAAAAAGATCAGAGAGGTGTGATAATGAGAGCAGAGGGTGATGTGATAAAAAGATCAGAGAGGTGTGATAATGAGAGCAGAGGGTGATGTGATAATAAGATCGGAGGGGGTGTGAGAGGTGTGATAATGAGAGCAGAGGTGGGGATGCTTCTGCCTGACCTGGTGGTAAAAGCAGTTACAGGACATTGTAAAGCCTGTGTGTGTTTCCTCTGCAGAGGGGCCTGGCCCCAGCAAACAGACACGGTTAAGTTGTGATGTTATGTTAAACAGCCTGTCTCTACTCATCCTCACTGACTGTGTGTTAGCATCATTAGGCAGAATGCAAAACTAAAAGGCACATTCCAAATCTAATAACTGTTGTGTTTTTTTTTCTTTTCTTTTTTGGTTAGCAGCACTTTGCCTATAAAAACAACACTCATTGTTACGTAATCAATATTGCTACTGCAGGATAAGCAGGAAACACAGGGTTCAATGTGCAATATTCATGGGTACACATTTTATGCTCTTATTTCTTTAATATTTTGACAGGGGGGCGCAGAATGATCTTCTTGTTAATTTATATTGTCTGCACAGCACAAGCCATTCTACAGAAATGTAATAGAAATTATTTTTATAAACATTTTTTTCTGGGATAACCCTGGCCCATTGTAATTGCAATGGTAAGCAATCACCCACAGCAGTGAAAATGCACTACCTTCACCACATACAAGTAGACAATACATTTGCCGGCCAATTTGAACTGTAATACCAACTAGACTAATACGTACCTGTGCCGAGAAGTTGGAATGACTACAGTATACTAGCTAAAGTTACCGTTTTCAAGGCTACTAAAATAAATAAAATTACATAAATAAGTGAACAAACTTTAAAAAAAAAGTTATAAAGCCTTCATTGTTTAGCTGATGTACCCCTGATGTAACTGCACAGTAGGTTCTGGCATTGTTAGACTTTACAGTACTGTCACGGATTGTACTGTACTCTGTCGCTGTTACAGTATACCTGCGCAACTCTTAGCAAGCCCTTCATACATGTCTCATGTTTCTTACCTCGTCGTTATCCTAGTTCAATACTCCAGTCAATTTGCTGCACAGTCGAGCGAGTGCTGCTTTAATTCTCTGCTTTAAAACTGCAGTGACGATCACAAAAGCAGGTTGACAGGGTGCTCTTCAAACTCGACTGCGCAGCAGCAGCAGCGCGTACGCTTTGGCTCTGCACTTTTAAAGGGATGGGGGGGAAAAAAAGGGCAGAGAGAGCCGGTGACTTTGCCGACAGAAATGCGGGCGCCTCAATAACAACGCCCCGTTGTGCTAATAAATATAAGATACCGTTTTATTTAACCCAGTAGACAACGTTTTTGGATTGATTATAGTATATTCTATATTTCTGTAAGTACGGTATTGTGTCTTCAGTGTTTAGCTCAATGTAACATAAGACTTAGGCTGTGTTCCTCTAGAACCACGTGTGAAGGTCATTCTGTGTGCAGACCATGGTCACCCTGTTTGCTGCAGCTATATATATATAATGGCTTTTAAATTTTTTTTTTGTTATCCGTGATTTGTGTGTTGTAACAGCGGTTTTTAAAAAAACTAGTTGTTACATTATCAGTTAGCTGCTATTCATTTAGTGTAGTGTTGGGATTGCTGCAGTTTAGTTATCTGTTTGTACCAGTCTGTAGTGTTTCATATATGTTGGAATGTGCAGTCTCATATGTAATTAGTTTCATATATGTAAGCTGGAAAGTGCAGTCTCATGCTACATGCTAACAGTCCCTATATTGTACCTAAACAGTCCCCATTTCTTAGTAAATGTGCCGCGTCCCGATACATAGGAAGAAAGTCCCGATATTTACCCATAGAAAAACAATTTATTCTGCAGAGTTGTTAGTGAAAACCACACGCTGTGCACTTCGTGCGACTTACACATCTGCTCATCACTAATTTAGAGTAAGGTAAGAACGCTTCATTGTGTCTCTGAGTTGGGGGGGGGGGGGGGGGGGGGGGGGATACTCACCATATAATAGACGTGTTTTTTTACGTATGACTCCTCCCATGTGTATGGTACAGGTGAGAAGTTTGCCCCGAACTTGGACTGGCAGGCAGGTTTGCCTATTAGGCAGATAATAAAACACCTCTCCGAAAACCCGCCTTCTCAGTTACATCACAAAAGAAACACGCCTTCTAAGGGCAAAAGCTGCCTGTTTCCACTATCTCACATTCAAACTGAAAACTACGTGCCAAGGTTTTGCAGCAGAACAGAGTTGGAATGAAAAAGGTAGGATGTTTTATTCATCTACTCAGTTTTTAGCACAACGCATGCACACAAAAGCATTACATTATGTTGGTACGCCTTGAATATGATTATTCATATTCTGTTATGTTGTATTATATAATGTTTAAGTATTTAATATCCTCCTTTGTCTCGTTTTGTTGTTCAAACGCATAATTAAAATATACACTTTATGTGAAGCATAGTATTTATTCTGTACTGTGTGTGCAAGTTGTTCAGTTATCCACAACATTCAATTAGACATATAATTGATTTGCTGTTAAAAACGATAGTATGAAATATAATATACTTGCCAGGCATGTCAGCTGAAGTTATACTAATGTCTTATGTCTTAAGCAAATATTGGTAACAGAATAACAAGGTTGGTTACGCTAAACCTAAATTACACCGTGTAACAAATTTTTTTTTGTTTTGTTTTTTTTGTTCCTGGGTAGTAAGTGTTATTTCCTAACTGCTTATGCCTCAAGTATAGAAAATGGCTATTATTCCCCACAAACTTTGCTTTTGTGACCAGGACAGTGATATTTCAAAATATCACTATTTCCAATGGGGAAAATGGTCAAATGTGTGTCTTTTCGTTCACAGTCAGAAAAAAACAACATATGAATCCAAATTAACATGTATTTATACGAAAGTAATACAAAAATGACTACAAAAGATTTAGAAGTGAGTAGTTTTTCGAGATTTACGATTATACTGTATTTTGGCATAGTGTACTAGCCTCTGGAATTCTGCAGGAGGGATGTGGCACCATTCTTCCATGAGAGAGTCAATCAACTCATGCCTGGTTGATGGAGGTGGAAAACGCTGTCTCAGGCGTCGTTCCAGAATATCCCATAAATGCTCGACTGGGTTCAAATCTGGTGACTGAGAAGGCCATGACATGGACAACATCATGCTCATCAAACCATTGGGCGACCACACGTGCTCTGTGGATGGGGGCATTGTCATCCTGGAGACACCCCCCCCCCCCACACACCCAGCAGGAAAGAAATGTTGCAACATGGGGTGAAGATGATCACTCAGTACCATTAAGTAGTGATGAGCATTGATCTGGCCTTCTAAGGGAATGAGTGCACCCAATCCATACCAGGAAAATGCACTCTACAACATTACGGAACCATCAGAACCCTTCACTGTTGGAACCAAACACTCGGGCCTGTAGAGTTCATTAGGTTTGCGCCACACGTGCACTCGTCCATTTGTCGAGAACATGGTGAATGATGATTCATCTGACCATTTCACATTTCTCCACTGCTCGGTAGTCCATTGCCTGTGCTCTTTGCACCACTGGACTCTCAAACGTGCATTGCCAGGTGTGATGAGCAGTTGGTGCACTGCAACCCGACTATGGTATCCCGCTCTGTGGAGTGGAGGACCGTTTTTGATGAAACTGGCTGCTTGCGCCCCAGGTTGGCACCCTCAGAATGGAGTGTGGTAACCAGTGGAGTACCACAGGGATCAGTATTAGGTCCTCTGCTATTCCTAATCTACATTAATGATTTAGATTCTGGTATAGTAAGAAAACTTGTTAAATTTGCAGATGACACAAAAATAGGAGGAGTGGCAAACACTGTTGCAGCAGCAAAGGTCATCCAAAATGATCTAGACAAGAGTCAGAACTGGGCAGACACATGGCAGATGACACTTATTAGAGAAGTCTGTAAGGTACTGCATGCAGGAAATAAAAATGTGCATTATAAATATCATATGGGAGATACTGAAATTGAAGAAGGAATCTATGAAAAAGACCTAGGAGTTTTTGTTGACTCTGAAATGTCTTCATCTAGACAATGTGGGGAAGCTATAAAAAATGCCAACAAGATGCTTGGATACATTGTGAAAAATGTTGAATTTAAATCAAGGGAAGTAATGTTAATGCATTAGTAAGACCTCATCTTGAATATTGTGTTCAGTTCTGGTCACCTCGCTATAAAAAAGATACTGCTGCTCTAGAAAGAGTGCAAAGAAGAGCGACCAGAATTATTCCAGGTTTAAAAGGTGTGTCATATGCAGACAGGTTAAAATAATTGAATCTGTTCAGTCTTGAACAAAGAAGACTATGCAGTGACCTAATTCAAGCATTCAAAATTCTAAAAGGTATTGATAATGTCGAGCCAAGGGACTTTTTCGACCTGAAAAAAAGAAACAAGATCCAGGAGTCACACATGGAGATTAGACAAAGGGGCATTCAGAACAGAAAATAGGAGGCACTTCTTTACACAGAATTGTGAGGGTCTGGAATCAACTCCCCAGTAATGTTGTTGAAGCTGACACCCTGTGATCTTTCAAGAAGCTGCTTGATGAGATTCTGGGATCAATAAGCTACTAACAACCAAAAGAGCAACATGGGCCAAATGGCCTCCTCCCATTTGTAAACTTTCTTTCTGGATAGTGCTGAGGAGTGATCCCGCAGGGTGACTCTCGCAATCCAGGTTAGATGCTGAGGAGTGAACCTTTATAGTGGATGTTGCCAGGCCTGTACCATCCCAAGTCCCAAGATATAGAAGGTAGGTTGAAAGAATATTGAAAATGGGTGTATGTGATTGTCTTGGCAGCACATGCTGAATTCTTCCCATTTCTTGAAGTAGCATGAGTGTGTGGATTTTTCTTTGAGGCAGTTAGTACTTCTATGAGTCTGAGAGAACTCTGTGCTCTAGTTTCTTCAATGTCCCGGCTGCTAAGTGGAAGCAGTCTTGGTTGTGGTGGAGTAGCTTGCCATTGTTTTTGGACTGTAGGTCTCTGGGTGAGGATGGTGGATTGGTCTCGAGATGGCTAAAAAAAGCTGCATGTTTTCACTCACTCGGGTTGTGTGTTCGGTGAGTGGAGAACAGGAGTGGAGAGGAGAAAGTAAATAATTGGTTTAAACTCACCGTGTTTGTCTGTTCGTTTGGTGTTTATTAGTGTCTGTTTCGTGTAGTGTTAATCAGTTTTGTTTGTCTGCTTGTTTGGCCAATGCCCCCTTTGTTTTGTGTGTTTTGTTTAAAACCTTTTGTTTGTGATTATTATTATTTAATAAAACTCTGGACGCCGTAGCGTCACAGATTCACCGCCATTCCTAATTGTTTGGAGTCTGCATTTCTGGTCTGATGTCAACCCTACAAAGCCATCCTGTTCACAGCTGCCTTCTGGTGTTACCTTGAACAGAAATGAAGCTACGAGTTTTCTTTTGTGGTGAAGAGGTCTATTGTGGGTGTTCTCAGTGTTTTGAAGACATCTGACAGGTTGAGGGCCCCAGTAAGTAACTTGCACACGGAGATTCGTGAGGTTGAGGGCCCCGGTAAGTAACTGGCACACGGAGATTCTGTGCTGTCTGCACCACTTCTGTGATGTGACCAAATAGGGTTTGATTCTTTCTTGAAGCGGCTTGCCAGGGAGCATAGAGCTGATATCGATCTGAGGTTAGTCTTTGTTTAGCCTTGTTCTTGAGATGGATTTAGCCAAGATGCTTCCAGGCTTATCCAGAGCCCCAGCTGTTAGAACCCTGAAGGGGTAACACCTGCAGAGGAATCAAGGTCGTCATCTGAGCCTGGGAATGTGGTGTAGGGTATAAGCTTGTGACAGGACTTGTGTGGTTGGCGGGAGTGCCATTGTGTTGATGCCTGGGGTATAGCTGGCAGGGATATCGCTGCTTGGACTGCATCCCTTCATTCAGCCCATTCTGTAAGGGATTGGAAAGAGAGATTATTATCCATTTCTGGAATAGAAGGGAGGGCAGCTGAAGTAGAAGGCAGTGGGTCTGGAGCTGTTGTCATTGAAGGAAGGGGCAGTAGTGCTGTTTTTTGCCCACATTTTATCCTGTGTTTGTCGTGGCCATTGTGGGCTTAAGGTCTTCCTCTTGCGCCCCTGGTCGATTCCTGTCCATGAGTAATGCTTGATGCTTTAGCAGGCACATTTAGCAGCATATTTTCCTTGTGCAAGAGAAAGAACACCATGATCCTTTTTTTTTATTTTGTTAATGCTGTTCGGTTTCGTAATTGTCTTTCATTGTTTTTTAAATTTTGCTTATGAATGCTGTTTAGTTCTTTTCTGGGTGAAAGCAAGATGAACAAATGGACAGGGATCCTCTTCTGTCTCTCTCTCTCACCTACATCAACTGGGGGACGCCTGGATGCAATACACTCTGGTTCTTCCCCTGGGTTAGCAACGAGATCGGAGATTCATGTATGGAGTTCATCAGAACCGCTAACAAATAGTCCTATACACACACACACGTGTAGAACTACACCCAATGTTGGATGTGTTTTACAAAAAAGTTTCCTAACAGGTGCAGCTTCACCTGGCTCTTCTTATATTGCACTATTTGATTAACTGCACCTGAAACAAAAGATGTAGCAAAGCAAGATAAAGGATGGAAGACTATTGCTGAAAAAGCCTTTTTATTTTGTTGCACATTCCATTTCTATTGCTGTGTTCAGTAAGAGTGCCCTGCCCTGTTCTGTACTGCTCTCTATATGTTCCTTTCACTACGGAATGAATTCAAACACATGGAGAGGGAGAGTAAATTTTGTTTTATTAAATCATGCACATCACAAGTGTTAGTGCAAATAGTTTAATCTGTACTCCAGAAATTATATTGTACTTTCCATATCTTTACAAAATAGATTTTAAACAATTATTTACTTTAAAAAATGTAATTCTGAACTTTAGCATCTCAAGACAATATTTGCAAACAAATTATGTACAGGAAGGTACTCGCACGCACCTCTCTGTACAGGAAGGTACTCGCACGCACCACTGGCAAATGAGTTGTGTTGCAGTTGGGAGGCTGTTTCTACTTTATTCTTGTCAAAGGAAACAGATTACCACAGAACATTGTTGCTATTACAGCTTGTGTTCATTTTCCCACAAATTAATGATTCGTCAATCAACAAACAGCGAACAATAGTAATATTTATAAAAGTATACACATTCACCCCCCCCATCCTTTTAGTTTAAAACACTAAAGTTCCTATTTACTTATCAACCTTTAAAACTCTAAATCTATTCCTAGTAAGAATATTTTACCATGTTCAGCTTGCAAGGTGAGGGAGTTGTGGATTTAATTGCTGATAATTTGCATGCCTGTATTTTAAAAAAAAAAAAAAAAAAAAAAAAAAAAAAGGGGTACTGGCATTGCATTTGATCAGATTACAGGACAGCTGTTCAATTGATCAGCTTCTCCGAATGCAGTCTTTCTGCATGCATTACATTGTGGTGTTACTGGAACCAAATCAGATTCTGTGGCTCATCCTCATTAAAGGTCCTTTAGTAATTGATTAAAACTAAACCCCTTCAAGACCTAGGTGTGCCAAGTGCATGCCCCAACATTAATCCCATTTTTAATCCTATCATCAAATGATGTGCAATATTTAAAAAACAAAAGACTTATTGGTAAAATGTTGCAAAACTGAACTACATTTTCTTTATCATTTGAGGTATAAACAAAGGAAGGGGAGGTTATTTCAAACTGCATTGTTTTCTCATGGTACAACAGCACTCCATCTAAATGTGTCTTTACTTTCGATCAACAAATAACAAACTGTGGAAATATATTTACAAACACATCCACACACCCCAAGGCCGACTCAAGGCTACAGTGATGAGTGTGATGAGGAAGCGCTAGAAGTGTGCTGACAGGTGTTAGATGAACACTATATACACACGCACTGTAATAAACACTTACACTAAACATGTTGACATGCCTTTAGATTGGAAACTGAACCTAAGAAACTGTAACACTGTCCTGCACAAGGCTGCTGGAATTTGGAATTTTAACTTGAAAGTGAGACATTTTGGTTTGGATTGTATTTATTTATTTAAATATCTTTTTACAGGGTAAAAAAAAAAAAACTGTGAGATGTAACACCTCCTTTACAGTGGTGAGCTTGCATGTCACATTGCTTCTCTAAACAATGTAACTTAGCAATCAGGCATTTATAAGCAGCCCTGAAATCAGATGGGAGCTGATGTGGAGAGGATATGTGAGAAGATTGCACATTGCTGAATTGCGGTATTATCTCTGTCCCTGTACCAGCTACTGCAGAGGAATCCTTTAACAAAAATACTGACACCCCAAACTGCTATGTAGTGTGTTTTTTTTTTTTTTTTTTTTTTTTTTAAATGCACGGAAGTCTTAATTTTGACGGTACAATACAAAAATGTACAGATCATTTTATACCCTGACTAAAGCACCTATACATTTTAATAGGGGGTTCTTATTTCATATTCTCTCAGAAAGCGAAATAAGAGAAATTTATATTGTTCTTTGTACTTTCTTGTAGAGAACTGTCTACGCTGTTGCCGTGAAACATTCAAGCCATGGAGAGGGTAAGAATGGCACATCACTGAGGGATGGACTGGGTGAGTGTGTGTCTAGTAACTTACTCCCTTGTGCCCTGTGTACTGCATTAGACATTTTGGCTTGCATACCAAAAACCAAGAGGACCACATTGCCTTGGCTAATGTAGCAAGTCCTGCTGTAAAAACACACCTGAATTTGTGAGAACAGTTTGGTACCAAAAAAGCCTAGTTTATACCACAATATTATGTAGAATCCTAACATACGCATACAAAAAAAAAAAAAAAAAAACTGCAAATAATGTATTACCTACAGTAGAAGTATTAAGTTGCAATTTTTATTCCCTATATATATGTACAGTTACATTTTATACAGGTAAAGCAGAGAGACCCTACTGTTGCACTCTGACAGAGCCGAGTGTGTGTGTCTGCGATTAGAAGTGTGGAGGAAGGTGGCGGCTGGGGTGTCGCGATGTTAGCAGCATGGGGGGGTGAGGACGGTGTGCTCGGGAGGCTGCTGTCAGGGAGAGCCCCTTGACAGGCTGGGGTACAGCACCACCACAGTCACGGCAACCAGCACCGCCACCACAGGCATCCAGGGCAGCCAGCAACCCTGCAAGAGAAGAGCAGGAGAGAGGGGGGAGGCTTTACACACCGGGGCACAGACAGCTTCCAGTAGGGGTCACAGGCTGTCTGGTTTTACACTAAGTAAACATGGGACTGAAAAAACAAACTTACAGGGATATGTAGCTCTGTACTTGGAGGGCTGCTGATTGTGCACCAGGTTAAACAGGTATCGTGAGGTAATGAACGGATTTGGGTCTGGAAGGAGGTGAATTCTTGCTCAGGAAGAGCTGCCCATCCCTGCTCTACAGTATGAATTAAAGGGGTTATATTATAACCAAGGTTTTAAAATGCAGGGTCTGTCTTATTAGTATTACCACTATCACTGCCCCTCACCTTTGGTTCTAAACTCTTATTTCACTTTTTATTTATATATATATATATATATATATATATATATATATATTATATATATATATATATATATATATATATATATATATATATATATATATATATATATATATAAAAAAAAAAGTTCAAATCTGTATTAAACTCAACAGGACAGTTGCTCTTGTTTCCTGATCATTTCCTTTTCGCTAGGTCACATTCACTCAAATGCAGCTGCAAACAGGTCAAGCAACACAGGTAGGGATTGTTAGGCACCAGGAAGTAACAGTAGCTTGACTCTAAATGTGTAGGGTCTTATTTGAACAAACTGCATATTCTGAAAAAAAGCAATCATCCCTTAACTAATCCCCAGAATGATGCTGCAATTCTAGCACATACTCCATCATTACTGTGTGAAAGCACTGAAGACGCCAGGATGAATGTGATACATTAGTGTGGTCCTACCTGAAGCCAGACAGACAACTGTTAGATGATTAGTAGAAGTTTGTATAAATGTTGTGCCCAGTGCAGCTACCCACCAGGACAAGGTCCAGACACAAGTAGTGCACTTGCTTTTGTCATGCACTGCTCTTGAGAGGAGAATGACACATAGAGGTGACAGACATACAGACATTGACTCAACAGTAGCTCTGTGTACCTTTCTAGCGCAAGGGGCCGAAACACCAATACAGGAAGGCCAGGACAAGGCCGATGAAAATGGCTTGGACAGGTTGCAATATGGAGGGCTAAAAAAGGAGGGAAGGGATAGTAAATAATCAATTTGAGCAAGAGGGGACGTGCAAATTGGAAGGACAAAAGAATGGAGAGTTTTTTTTTTTTTAAAACAATCATTTCTATAATTTTTTAAAAAAGAGAATACATTTCATATCTCACTAACAGTGATTTTTTATATAATTTAACTCCTTCAATATCCTCACTTTCTGATTTTCAATAAAAGACTTAAGTAATAATTATAAAATCTCAATATATAGTGAGAGTTACACTTGGTTTCACTTGCACGTGTAAAAATGAATGTACATCTTATTCTAGCTGTGTGTGTTCCATGCTCGTGCCAGTCTAGCTTTCCTAGCAGTGAAGTGCTGCACAGGTCAGCTGCTTGCAGATCAGCCCTCATGGTGCTGTGGAGAAGTGAAGCAATGGAGTCGGACAGTAAAGAACCTAAATACTGCTGACTCAGGCAGCTAGGATTCTCATCCCTGTACGCTATAGGGTAGGAGGGGGATTACTTTTGAAAACATTAACATCACAATCGTTGGAAGAAAGGAGAGGTACAGGAATAGAAGCTGTGACAGGAAACAGGAGGAGAGATGTCCTGGGATGTTCCAGTAATGATGATTAAAGCACTGAAGGAATACAAAGATGCAGAATATCCACTGAAATGAATATGGTTAAAAAGAATAGTTTTAAAAATCCCTGCAACAGCTCTACAGCATTGCCATGTGTGCAGTGTAAAATGGTTGAAGGCGAGTATTCCTTATTCATTAGCGAATACCACACTGAACAAAAAGGACACAGATTTAACAGTCTAAGGTAACTTGCATGAATTATAAACAAGTAAATCTTGTACATTTAAACCTGATCTTCAACAACGTCAATGGCATGATTAAGTCATTCTGACACTCCAGGAAGTGGAGAACAATTTGCAATATACAACCCTACTACAAGTGTCAGATTCATTGCTGTCTTGCAGACTCACGGAGAGGGATTGAGACACTCACATGGTTTCCTTTCTCCTGCAGCAGCTTAAGATTCACTTTACATTGCTGGAGCTCGTCTGTGATGGCCTGTTTCTCCTGCTCTGTTCTCTCGTACCTCTTCTTCAGGTCTGAGAGCAGAGCCTGAGTCTCTTCAAACTAGGAAATCAACAAGAGAGTCTTCATTACACAAGTGTCCTTCAAAACGGTGGGGTGTGGATACTGCTTTCAGGAAAGTCCTTCAGTAAAACCTGTTCATTACGTTTACAAGTTAAAGTATCCTCCAAAATCAAGATGATTACACATAAGCCCCAATGGAGATTACTCAACTCCTATTTAACTTTTCATTTAATGCAAGTTACAGGGAAGGAAAGAAATTGTGCTTTGCTGCTTGATTCTCTTCAGGAGGCCTTTGGTTGTACCTGAGAGACTAAAATAATTTGTTTGATAATGTTTCAAAAGAGATGTCAAGTTAGATGTAATGTTTCAAAAGAGCACTGATAGAAATTGTTGATTTATTAATGAAATGGTTCAGAAGACGGTTACACCTAATGATACTCCATGTGGTGTAAAACAGTTTGTTCTCTAGTATTGGAACCCATGTTTTTGACGAGCAGTTCAGTGTCTGGGGCGGCCGTTCCCAGTGGAAAGTGTGAAGCAGAAGGTGTCTGCACTCTGAAAAATGTGCTCCTCTTTCTAATGTTTAAGAAATAGTTTCTTTAGTATTATTGATGAACAGCTTCATGCAATGTTTGATTGGTGTTTAGTGAATGGAAGGCTTGAGAAGTGGATACCTCTTTCTGCAGGCCCTTGGTCCGGTTGCTGGCCTCTGCAAGCTGAGCCTTGAGACCACTGGCATCCTGCTGGTGCTTCTCCCTCAAGACTCCCGCCTCGCTCTCCAGGTCTCTGCGAGTCTTCTCCAGCACACTCAGGGTACTGGTCAGCTCCACACTGTGCTGGCGAGAGCTGTTCCAAAGCAAATGTTCAAAACCAAAAGGATTAAACACACAAGACTGTTTAGGAAATGTAATAAAACCCTTCTGATTGACTTGCAAAGCAGAATCAAACTATAATTGTAATAAAACTAGCATCATGGTTCTTGCACTGTATTTGTACAGCTGAAAAAACTGTACAAATGTAACTAATCCAGAAGCCCTGCCTGCCTGCCTGCCTGCCCTGTTTTATTACTGTTTGTCATCCTATTGTTTGCAGCGCAGATGTAAAAACCACTGCCATTATTTGTTATTGTTATGTATTTATGATTTTAACACCTTGTGAGGATGCGTGACTGATCAGCTACTGATTATTTAACTGGCTGACAGTCACGCATCCTTATTAAACTTGTGCAGACTATGGCCGAGGGGTAATAAGACAACTAATTAATTAATAGCTAGTTAATACTTGTTTGTTTGGTCAATGTGCCCTTTTGTTTGTGGTGTTTT
This sequence comes from Polyodon spathula, assembly GCF_017654505.1. Classification (NCBI taxonomy): domain Eukaryota; kingdom Metazoa; phylum Chordata; class Actinopteri; order Acipenseriformes; family Polyodontidae; genus Polyodon; species Polyodon spathula. The sequence goes on from NC_054549.1 coordinate 23,921,895, forward strand.
GTTTTGTGTGTGTTTTGTTTATTATTTAATAAAGTAATGAGCACCATAGTGCCTCAGTTTCATCACCATTACTTGTTTTGGTTTCTGTTCTGGTCTTACATCACCCCTGGAAAGCCATCCTTTCACACGTGGCGTCATTGTGGGATAACAGCAACTCCAGGCGTCAAACCAGGAATACTGGGAGTGTTTGTTTTGTTTGAAAAAATAAAAATAAAAATGGGAAGTAGCCGGAGGAAACAGCAGCAGCAACAAGTGCAACAGCGCAGGGCCAGTTGCAGGTCCCGCTGCATCTCTGCTATGCCGGTCACCTGCATCACCTGTCTAGACAAGGAAAGGTGGTGCTTCCTTTGTGGTGAGGTCAGGTACCTTCCCCTTGTCCAAAACCCCCCATGGCAAGGGGAAGAGGAGTTGTCCCAAGCGCCGGGGGAAGCGGAACTGGCTGACGGAGCCTGAGAGGGATATTGTGGAGGCCCTCCCTGCTGTGATCAACCTTCTGTGGGCCCGAGGTGGGAAGCGCTGGGAGGCGCAACACCACCCAACATCCCTCCCAGACATCACAGCCACGGTGCTCAACTACCTGGCTGCGGATATAGGAGGGGCCCTGCTGCCGTATCCAGCGCCAGAGGGAGAGGAGCCATCACTGCCATCTCCAGTGTTCTAGTGTTAAAGAAATGTCTGTATGCAAGCCGTGCTTTCAATTAGTTTTGCACTTGACTTGTCATCTGGGTGGTAAAATTGACCACACCCCTTCAATTGCTTCTTTCCTGTCATTAACCAAACAGCTGATTCCCCTACTGACTGAATGAGGTGAAATGACCCAGGAAATGCAAGTGTAACAGATTTCCTGAGAATAAGGCATGTAAACTGAGAACTGCCTTTAACCTAGTGTAGTACCAGAGATCAGGTTAACATAGAAATACATGGTGTTTACTATGAACAAAATCTAAGTGCATCACAATGTATAAGTTGTCATTAGAGGCTGCATGCTGGACACAAAGTGAACACAGAGGGACTTGCCTGTCGAGCTCCTTCTCCAGGCTCTGCAGCTTCACCATGAGGGGGGCCTTCTCCTTCTGAAGGGAGGCGCACTCACCCTGCAGAGTCACACACTCCTTCTGGAGCCTCTCAAGCTCATCTGAAACAAAGTAGAACTTCACTGTTTTTATTGTTTGTGCAAAGTCCCAGTCCTTAATCCCACCCTAAACTTTCTACAGAGAACTTGGACTGACATTATTTACTTTTTGTGGAAAATTAATTAAAACAAGGTTTTTAAATAGTTCAAACTGATTTGCTTTAAGAGACATGCAGAGAAGCATCAAGATTATTTTAATACTATGCCAATTACAACTGCTCTGTCTTGGATGCCTGTTAAGATTGAGTCTCTTGCTATGCTCGACTCCAGTCTGAAACACAAATGGACTTGCGTGCAGTATGTAAAACAGAAATCCAGGATGAAAAAGGTTCATAAGCGTTTGGCTAAATATCCATACAAAAAACAAACCTGTTGTTACAACCTACTGTACTGTAAGTGAAAGTGAAATTACTTACCTGCTAAATTGGTAAGATTTTTACACTAGACACAGTGAAATTAACATCTGTATGGTTTTCTAATTGTGAAGGAAAACATTTGTGTTCAGTGGGGAAATACTTTCCTTTGGTCAACCGTACTGGTAATTATCAGGCTGTATATACAGAGCTTTCACAGCTGTGAGCCATAGGTAAGACATCTCATAACGAGAACACAAGTGCTGGTGTAATGGCATCATGGGGCAAATGGGAACCACGACCATACCGCCTTATAATCTATTCCATGATACAAAGGGCTGCCCTATAACAGAGTTATACCTAGCGTTTACCTTGCAGCTCGGCAGCCTTCTCCCTCTGCTGACTCTGCTGCTGGAAGCTGGCCTGCAGGCTGCTTATCTCAGCCTCATACTGGGAGGCTGCGGCGCGCCACTTTTCCAGCTCCTCCCGCACCGTGCTCAGGTCCTCCTGCAGGGCTGTGATCTCGCGCTCGCGCTCCGAGGTGGCTGCCTCCATGGCTTTCCTCATCACGCTCACCTCCTCCTGGGCCCGGGACAGCTCCTCATGAGCGCTGCTAATGTCATCCTCCTTCTCCTCACGCAGAGTGGCCACGTCTGCCTGTAGCTTGTGCAGCTGGGCTGGGGGGGTAAGGGCAGCAGTGCCATATTAGTCTCACTGTTCAAATCTGTGCATCATAAACTGTCGCTTACACTACTACTAGCTACTAAAATACACTAGTTCAAGGATCCATTATAAATAATGAATAATACATTTATAAATGGGTTATAACTTGCTATAGCAACAACTAAGGCATTTATTTATAAGAAACCTTACACTAGTACTGTGCAATTAAACTGCAATACATTCCTTGTTAATAAACATTAAAATCTTTAATAAAAAATGTGTCTGTTTTATAAATGGATTTTTAAAACTACAGTGTGACCATATACTGGAGTTCAATTATTGAGTGCAGTGCGATTACCCAGATTTACTATTCTGGTTGCAATACAAAAGATTCACTGACTGAATCCAACATTTGAACAATCACATTTGTTCAAAGAATTCGTTGCAGAATTAATCAATTTTTTTCTTAAAAAAATAATATATGTATATAAATATTTTTTTTAACAGCTGTAAGTACATATAGATACATGCAAAATACAAAATTAGATTATACACAGTAATTGACACATACACAAAATAAATAAGAGCAATATGTGTAATCACTGAAGGTATTAATTATATTCTGATTTCAAAAGCTTCTGTAAATACTAATTTAATTTCCGTCTGTCAAATCATGATGGACAAATCTACTGATAACGATCTAATGTTTACTTTGTGCTTTGATGCCCTAGATGTCACAGCAGCTTAGTAACAAACACAGAGTGTGACAGACCGACCTTGCAGGAGTTGGATCTGCTTGGTGGAGTCCTCAGTCTGCTGCTTGCTCGCTCGTCTCTCCTCTTCAAGCAGCGCTGCATCAAAGCATAGGGAGATGAGTTTGATTGGAGCCGAAAGGGCCCGCTGATGTCACATTGCACCCCCACACAGGACTACAGAACCAGGACAGGGTGGGTTCACACACACACGACACCTCGGAAAACACTTCAACATGCACAAAAGGAACTACCTCTGAGCTGAATTAGGACAATAGGTATAAACCTTCAGTGCCCGAGGTGTGCTCAGCCTGCTGACATCAACACATTTGAAAAACTAGACTCACCAGAAACATGTACAGCCTAGAAACCTTGCCTTGCACTGTACAGTCCACTGGACTAGACTTGGAGGAGCCAGGCTGCTTTTACATGAGGGAAATACCCTTCACACCTTTGTGTAAAACGGCTATGAATTCTGTTACTTGGTACTGGTAGAATTCATTTATGATAAACATACACAAACAAAAACATGACAATTACATTAAACTAAAACATGGATACCACACACAAACAGTTTGAATTAGAAGGAGTGGGTGGAGAGCAGGTGTATGTTTAGGCATGCCACACATACTCAGCAAGTAAAATCAGCAAGAGTTCGGGTCTCTCACGAACAGTCAATGTATGAACACAGTGTAACAATGTAGGGACACAGACTAACTCTTAAAGGACAGCACTCACCTTGCAGTTCTAAACACTTGTATTTACCGCTCTTGGCTAGCTCCTGCGCTTCCACCATCTCCTTGTGCAAGTGCTGGATCACCTGCTCCCTGTCCCCAGGCTCCAGGTTTGCACGGCAAAGCTCATCTGCAAAGAAACAGGCAGGTACAGATCAGCGGGGAGACAACGCACAGCCACTGACTGTGCAGGGAGACACACACAGAACACTGCCCTAACCCTAACCCTAACAAAACCCCTGACTGGGCAGGGAGACACAAACAGAACACAGCCCTATTTGTACTATAATAAACGAACAAATTGAAAATCTCATTTTCAGATGTGACCTGACTGACACAGCAGTATAAATGAAAGTAACTGAAGCAAACACAATAAATCCATTGATCTTTCCTGCTGTGCACTTCCGTTTAAAACATAGGGCTCAAATGTCCAATTCTAAAAGACTAAACATGTATTTTCACTTTAAAACGTGCTATATGGCATTGCAGATATCCTGTGTAAGGAACAGAACCTGGGAACCAATGTAACCGATATCATGTTCTAGAACATGTGTTTCTTTCAAAACTGCAGATTGAGACCTACTGTAAAAAACAACAGGTAAAACGTATGGAATTATTTTGTGCAAGGTATAATTACTTTACGAGATGATACAACAATTACATAAAAACACTATATAAAGAATTCATAGAATTTATATCATTGTTCAAAGCCATTACAGATAAGTTAAATAAGGTAAAATGGCAAATGAGGGGGTTCCTGAGTGGCGTGGAGTGCAGGATGCGCCCTATAGCCTGGAGATAGCAGGTTCGAATGCAGGCTATGTCACTGCGGACTGTGACTGGGGGTTACTAGGGGGTGATACACAACTGGTTGAGCGCTGCCCGGGTAGGGAGGGCTTAGGTCGGCAAGGCAATCCACGGTTCACCGCGCACCAGCGACCTGTGTGGCTGATAGGACGTCTGAAGTGGAGCCATTCAGATCTGTGTTGTCCTCCGGCACTATACAGTACCAGTCAAAAGTTTGAGTACACTTGCTGGAAACTAGGTATTTTTCGTAATTGACTATTTTGAGTCGTATACGTTTCTGTAAAAACTTGAAAATGAAAACACATGTTACAGTATACAAAACAAAACATAAGGAGTATCAAAGCAATGTTCAAGAAAATTGAAAATTGTCACTAAATCTTGGATTCCTCAAAATAGCCACCCTTTGCCTTAATAACAGCCTCACTAACACGAGGCATTCGGTTAACAAGTTTCAGCAGGAAATCACCCAGCATGTCTTCCCAGCTCTTCTGCAGCAATTCCCAGAGATATAGGGCACTTGTGGGTAGCTTTGCTATGACTCTTCTGTCCACTTCGTCCCATACAAGTTCTATGGGATTGAGGTCTGGAGACTGGGCAGGCCAGGTCATTAGATTGAGTTGTCCTTCACTTTCCTTCTTCGCTAGATAGTTCTTGCACAACTTTGAGGTGTGTTTTGGGTCATTATCTTGCTGAAGAATGAAGGACTGCTCAACTAGCCGTAATCCTGATGGAATGGCATGCTTCTGAAGTATGTTACGATAGCCATGCTGGTTGAGCTTGCCATGGACTTGGTAAAGATCACCAACTCTGTCATCAGCAAAGGAACCCCAGACCATAACACTGCCTCCTCCATGCTTGACAGTGGGAACCAGACATGCAGAATCTATGCGCTCACCCTCTCTGCGTCTTACAAATACTCAAATACTGCGGTTGGACCCAAATATTTCAAATTTTGTCTCATCGGTCCATAAGACCGACTTCCACTCCTCAAACGTCCAGTTTCTGTGTTTTTTGGCCCTGGCAAGTCTCTTCCTCTTATTCTGCACTCTTAACAATGGTTTCTTTACAGCAATTCTTTCAGTTAGGCCAGCTTCACGCAGTCTCCTCTGAACAGTTGATGCTGACACATCTGTACTTCTAGTAGCATTTAGCTGAGCTTGTATTTCAGGGGCAGTTGATCGCCGGTTTCGCAGACTTGTCACTTGAATGAACTTGTTCTCTGATTCTGAGGTCACCCTTGGCTTGCCTGACCTTGTTTTTGGTCCTCATGAGTGCCATTTTCTTCAAATCATTTGATGGTCTTGGCCATAGCAGTTACAGACACTTGCAAAGTTCATGTGATTTGTCTTAAAGATTGACCTTCATTTCTTAAAGTAATTACAGACTTTTTATTTTGCTTAACTGAGCATATTTTGCCATTTTCTGCTCCCTTACATTCAGGAATGACTGTTAACAATAATTGGTGACAAAAGGTTAATTAGGTAACATGCTAGTTAACTCAGAGAACATCTAACAAAGACTTTTATACTTAGGCCAGTGTTCTAACACCGTGTTATATACATTTCAGACTTTTAACTGACTTGGGCTTCAGAATGAAATCCCTTTGCTTTGGGTGACCATTTCATTGAAATTGACAAGATTTACATTTTCAGTTAAAATAAAATTTTTGCCGGGGGTGTTGCAGCGGTGAACTGGGATAAAAAAATAATAATTGGACATTCCAAAAATAAGGAGAAAACCGGGGTAAAACCACTGATGATGAAATTTCAAATCAATAAATAAGAAGCACTGAGGTCATGTTAATTGGTTAAATACAGGTTTCACTTAAATAAGGAGAGCAGCACTGTTTCAAGGAGGATGCTGGCAAGGATCCCTTTAATAAAGACTGTAGCCCAGTGTGATGTACTATATTGATTGAAGTAATCAGCACAAATGCCAGATATCTCAATCCAGGGCTTGGGAATATTAGGTTCCGTTGCACTACTCACATTGAAACACTCTGAGACAGACAGGGTTTCAAAGTGTGTCCTTGCGTTAAACAACTGGCTGTTCTAGAAGCAATACTCAAATGCCAATGACAAGCCAAAGAGTGGCATCTTCATACTGTAGAGGTTCACAGGACCTACGTTAAGAAAAATCTTTAGCAACATCTGGAAATGATCACCAGCATAGCCTTTTCATTTTTATCAATGTTGTTACTCTGTTAAGAGCCAGCTACAAACACTCCAAAAGAAGCATTCTTAAATGTCAATGTTCTACTGTACAGGGGATCAAATGAGAAAATGGGAGGAGTGGCAAAATGTTCTCCCCAAATAAGATTATACTTAAACCCTTATTATTAAATGCTAGTGGTGTAACAATACACTAATGTCATAATACACCGCTTGCAATATGATCTGTGTCACGATACACGTGATGGTCAGAATGGGCTAATTGTATAATGCACAAGAAGATCAAATGATTATTTATTGAAGGACTATTTTGTAAAAGACCAAACTTAAATGAGATAAACACACTTATTCTTCATTCAAGAACCACTGTAACGTACTATGAGCTATGTTGTGCTTTTAGTCTTGTATTGCAATACAAATGACATAAACCTTTTAACGATACATCACAAAGAAAGCATCACAATTCATCGATGCATCATGCATCATTACACCCCTATTAAACTCCGAGAACCCAAATGAAAGTGGCCACTGGAACAAACTGGAGAGCACCGAGCATACGGAAGCGCTAGTCCAGGACCGAGAACGGCCGGGAGAGAGAAACCCGAACGAAAGAGAAAACAGAGAGAAACACAGGGATAGCGGGGAAACCGTGGGCCGTGAGTGTAAGTGGGTGACCCGGGTCATGCGGGTAGCGACGAGCGGGGTAACGCTGCCAAGTGCAGCACCTTTCATTTGTAGTTTTTGTTACTGTGTTTTATTTTCCCTTTTTCTTTCGACACTTGTTTTCATTATTATTTTGAGCACCTGCAAGTGCGCCTGCCTTTGGATCGCTTACCAGCATTGGTATTCCTGTAGTCCTGTCTATCATCGCTGATACAAATCATTGAGCCAGAGAAACTGTATTAATAAAACTGTGCGGTGTTTCGAGTACACCTTTGTCTCCCGTGTGTCAGTGAATTACCCACCACCCTTCCACAGACATGCATTCACATACATGCATTAACTTGTCTACCTCAAAATCTTTAGGAAAAGTAAAATAATTGCTCTGTATCTCAAATATATTTAGATCCTGTGTCATTGTATTTCCTTTTGAGAAAAGCATACTTGCACATACTGTGCCCGAGGTAGTTTCAGTTCTAACTGCTTATACCTAAAGTAAAAACAGACATGTCTATTCTGCAGAAACCTTTAAAACCAAAAGAATTATAAAATCAGCAAAAGGCCCACTCTACAAAACCAACCATTAATAAAACTGACAACCTAATTATGAAAAGCAGTGGTTACTTTGTTAATGTTCAGTAATCATTTGCCATCAATCCCTGCCCTTAAATTAGCTGCTGGAGCATAACCTGACAAACACAAGAAACTTTTCATTTTCAAAGAATTTGAGAGAAACTAACAATCCAGTGGGCTTTTTTCCTCCTCATTTGCAGATTTACTGAGCAGACATCATTGGTATGATATTACTAGTCTGCACCGCTCCAATGTAGAACACTCTTTCTGTGGCAGCGTGAAGCTCTGAGCACGTTCCTCAAATATACAGTATCACATAATGCAGGGGAAGTCAGCTTGTCATACATCTCACAATCACTGTGCAACGATATCCACATTGACAGCTTTCCACTGCTATAACCTTTAGGATAAGTAAGGAACCCAAGTAGGGCACAGAACTTGTTGTAAAGCATACTTTGAATTCTTGCTGTTCTTACGCGCGAGAGGTAATAAAACAAACCTTAACTAAATGCTCTGCATGCTAGTGACATCACTGAAAGTGACATCACATCACTGAATTGCATGGTCATAATAAGAGCACTAGTGGCATGATTTATGACCAAAAAGTCACAGATTAAAGAGGGGTAACTTCATACAGAAAATAATTGATTGCATAAATATTCACCCCCTTTGCTATGACACACCTAAATAAGCTCTGGTGCAACCAATTGTCTTAATAAGTTAGTTGAATTGTGTGCAATTAAGGTGTTTCACATGATTTCAGGTTAAATATCCTGCAGTTGGTTAGTACATTTCCTAACAAAAACTACATCATGAAGACAAAGGAACATTCAAAGCTAATCCAGAATAAGGTTCCTCAAAAGCACCAATCAGGGGTAAGATATAAGAACATTTCCAAGGCAAAGAATATCCCCCGGAGCACAGTAAAGTCCTTTATTAAAAAATTGAGAGAATGTGTCACAACTGTGAATTTGTTTACAGGCTGTCCTCAAAAACTGATTATCTGGGCGTTAAGGGCACTAGTCAGGGAGGCCACCAAGAAGCCTATGGCAAATCCATTTTGACTCCATGTTATAACACAATAAAATGTGGAAAAGTCCAAAGGGGGTGAATGCTTTTGACAGCCACTGTAATACTACAATTTATGTAATGTATGATAATGCCCCGTAGTATGATAATGCCCCGCACCTGTAGTAAAGTTACATTCGTTGTAACCAGAGATTACTTATGTTCTAGAAATGTGAATGAAATGGTTTCAATGTATTTAAAATCTTGACATTTTCTTTGAACTGATTAATCAGAGCATGTATCTTAAGCCTCTGTGTGCCGAGAAGTTACAACAATGGTCTACCCCAACACATTCAGACTGGGAAGATTCAAATCCCGTTCCAGAAAGTGGGAAATCCTGGGTTATACTTCTGGGCCGATTAATACAATACGTCAGGCGCAGACAGCTATCACCATTTGCTCTACGAAGAACGCATCGTGTCCAAGCCATTTTGATTTCACAAAGTTATCGCAGCTGTTTGGAGTCCAAAGTGATACTGGGGGGGGGGGGGATGTGTGTGCAATGGTCTCAACTGCACCTAAGTCCATTTCCGTTTTTTCTGAGACCTCTTTAAATGACTAAAGGCAAAAAATATAGAGATGGCGTCTAATCTATTGGGATAAGAAAAGAAAACGTAGCAAAGTAGTACTGGCGGACTGCCAATCAAAACATAAATTCGTAAGTCAGACCTAAGAGATTGTCTATCTGGAAGCAGGACGCAGAGCGAGAGCTCTGGCAAAAGTTCTGTATTAAGGTCATGTGATTGTTCTCAAAATTTAAATTCAATTTAAAAAAGACAATATGTCAAATCCGCTACCAAAGAACAAATCAGGTTGTGCAAAGCGTAAATAGCAAAAAAGACAGCTATAGCTTTGGGCTGTTTGTTTTGCTTCCATAGTTTTGGGTTATTTGATTTTTTTTTTTTTTTTTTACCTATCTTGCTACGGTTTCGAGAAATAACCTTGTCTTATACACTACGGAAGAGCACTAGGAAAGAAAGACGAGAAAATAAATGGGAGTAACTCCACAGACAGACCGACGGCAGGTCCTGAGTCAGACACTGATGCAGTTCTCATTAAACCTGCAAAAGACCGGCAAAATGTAAATCTACCCTCTTATTCTTTGCCTTTCCTTTGGCTTCTTTAAATAATAATAATAAAAAAAAACCTCCCCGCCCACTACTCAGCACGTATGTTTTCAGAGTAATAAACGCGACAAAAAAAAAAAAAAAAAAAAAAACTTAGAGAAAAGACTAGCGGTAGACTGCATTTCAGGATCAGATTTTGCTTATTAAATTGTCAATTTAATTGAATTTTAAATAATGCCATCAGACCTTGGAAGTGTTGTTTTTTTTTTTTTTTTTTTTTACAAAATAACAAAATACCACCAACCTGCGGGATCATTTAGGTATGAAAGATGATTACTTATATTACTTTTGTTTACTGAAATACGCAGTGTTTAAGCAAAGTAAATGACAAATAACTATAAAGGGAGTTAATGGGAGTTTTCTCTTTATTCGTATTAAGGGAAAATACAATGCAATTGATATTAAGAAAAGCATAAGAGACAATGATTGAAATAGAATGTTTAAAATGTTTGGTTATTATCATAACCCTGGTTATCTGAAACAGAAATATTAACCGCCACTAACGGGTTATTCACTTTAAAAGAACCCAAGAACTGAAGCATGTATGCCAACAAACTCTCGCGGGAGTGCATGACGCAGTGTGAGTTGCCCAAATAAAAGCACATTGTGGCCATTTGCAAATTCTCTTTTACTTTTGAGTCTCGTGGCTCCGCAGCGACCGTGAAGACTGATGGTTAACATTTTTATTTCAGAGAACCAGTGTTATGAAACGAAATATAAACCATCAAGTTTATATTTACAGTAAATATACCAAATCTGTCGTGAAGACAGGCGCAACTTTTCTGAGCTAATGGTGCTAGCTGTCCTAAGGTAACTAGGTTATCCATCGATCAATCCATGGTTGAGGGAACAGCCTCCCAAGCAGCCCTCAGCACCTGTAATCCAAATCCAGGGTACAACGGATCCACAATGTTCATCCTGTAAAACCTCGTGAACATATGGGGAGTTGCCCATACCGCTACATTGCATATGTCTGTGACAGATACACCCTGGAACATCACCCAAGAAGTGGCCTGCCCCCTAGTGGAATGGCCAGCTATCTTCAACGGCGGGGGCAACTTGGAAAGTTGATACGCCATCTTCAGTCTTTGTCAGCTGCCGAGATAGGTGCTGTTTCGACAGCCTGCCCTTGGGACTGAGAGCCGGAGCAAACAAAGAGTTGCTCTTATTGGCGGCAACTTTTTTCCTCTCCACACAGCATGCCAGTGCCCTGTCAGTATGACAGTGTGTGGAGCATCCCGTCTCTGTAGGATTGGAAAGGGGGAGGGTGAAAGGCCTCCAATTCCAGAGTGATTGACCTGAAAAGCCGAAATTGTCTTCGGTAAAAACGCAGTGTTGGTCCGGGAGTGTCACTCGTGACCTCCCTTGTATAAAAAACAAACAAACTTTAGCCACAGATAGTGCCTGTAACTCAATTACTCGCTTTGCGGAAGTGACAACTCCAAAAAAGCTGTTTTAAAAAACAAGAATTTGAGCTCTGAGGACTGCATGGGCTCAAAAGGTGGTTTCGTGAATGCATTCAGCACGACATTCAACCACCAGTGAGGAACAACGTCCCTTTTCTGGGGACAAAGTCTCCTAGCCCCTTTCAGAAACTATGCCGCAAGGAAATGTGCTCCTGGGGAGACCGAGTCAATCTTAACATGGCAAGTTGAAACAGCTGCCAGGTAAATGTTTAAACTTGAAGGGCTCTTCCCTTCACCCAACAGGTCTTGCAAGAACTGCAAGATTACTGTTATTTGACATGTCGTGGGATCTTCACCCCGCGACAGACACTTCGTCTGAAAAATGTTGAGGCAGCCCTAGCATTGTATAGGGTGTCAATCACCCTATTAGACAGACCAAGACGGCTCAAATGCAGCCGCTCAGGGGCAAAACCTAGAGCTGCAGGCTCGATGGGTTGTGGTACCACAGACTGCCCTGCACCTAATACGAGGAACAGGAAGGACCGGGAGATTGTCCCTTCAAATAGAAGAGTTTGTGAGTGTTTTGTTTGTTTGTGTGTTTAGTACAAAACGTTAGTACAGCTAAGCACGAATCCGGAGCTGTCGCCTTGGGCCAGCACTAAACTGGATCATCACTGCACTTTTCACTCACTGTCTTTAATAAATTTTCACCCACCATGAGCACTACAGCACGCACCCGGACTGGTGACTTTGTCTTGTATTACTGTGGGGCGGATAAATACCGTGTTATTATTTTGGTTGTGAAGAACCGTTTGTGTAAATACCCTCTGTGCTTTACGCATAGGTGTGTATTGCAAGAGCTTTATTGTTTTGGTCACCAGACCGGGAATTACAAAATAAAGTCTTTCTAACTGGATTACAATTGCCTGGCTGTGATTATTCCTGCACTGCATCACCCACCACCTGCACACAATCAGCAGCCACTTTGCCACAATCCCTTAGAGGTGAGAACTAAGGCTTCAAGCTACATTCTCTTACATCTTAACACTATGCAACATGACAGATTAAAGCTGCTTCCTGGAATCTTCCTGTCTTGTAGATCAAATATACCTACAGCATAGGAAGTAATTGGTTGTATCTTCTTCTGAGATTCAGTGTCGATAAAACCAGTCAGTCTCATTTGTTTTGTTTTAAATGTGGATTGTATTAATTCTGGAGAGCCTCCAAACGTTGCAGGCATTCTTAATTCACACCAGCAGCTGTCTTGAAGAGCATGTTCACATGACAGCATTGTCAAAGGGACTGTGCCCCTTTCAAAACAGATAGTTACATGTAGGCTTGGTTGCAAAATATCACTCTGAAAGAAATAAAAAGAATCCACTTAAATATGAGGAAAACCCTGTTGCTTCTACAGGGCTTACACTGGCTGTGTGTTATTAACAGAAGTAATGTGATGCTCAATGTTCCTTTTACAGAACTTCATCTCAGTGATACATCATTGCAAGGTATAGTCCCTTAAAGATCACTCAATAAATTCTAAACTGGAATTGTTTATCTAGGCCAGCCCTACCCTGCCTCTCACAAGAACTTAGGGTAGCATGCAAGAGTATGGCTTCAATTAGGTTCTGAAAACGTGACTTACCCATCTCTGCATACTTTTCAAATATGCTGTATGCAACCTAGACTGCAGTGGCGCAGAGCAGAGAGAATGAAAAGCAAGCAGATATGTACTATACAGTAAGCTCCTGTTCACAAAGCTTCAACTCATTAGTAGATGGCTGGCTCACTGTCTCTTGGGTCTTTCTTTAATGCCAGCTATTCATTTTGCACTGGTGCTGTTCTACATTATTGTAACATGAACAACTATTATAAAAACTTTGAAACGATTAAATTACCCAGGAGATGAGCTTATTAAAAACCTGTCCTTAATCGTGTTAAAGTTGTACTTCTATAAATAGAGCCACACGTCTTTGAAAGGAAGACAAGATCCTTCCAAGTGTACTGATTCAGAGGTAAACCCAGTACAACAGTGTACTGATTAAGACAAGTTTTCAATGCTTTTGAACTTTTCACAACTCTTGTGCAATTTCTCCCCCCCAAACAAACTTTACAAAAGAGCAGTGACAATGTAATACAGGAGGTTTCCACCACCATGTTTTTTTTACACATTTCATAGTTTCTAAAGATTCTGTTAAATATGTGATAACAGGAATCCAAAGGAATATATTTGTATTTAAACACAGGAGGGACTTCTCTTGGAACCCTTCGTGTTGATGATGGATTTGAAAGGTGGTAATAAAAGTATGCATGCTAAGCAACTTCCATGCTACCACCAAGGCTTGGTTCAATTCCAATTCCATTTCCAATGACATCTGACAAACACCTGTTGGGATTGTTCCACTGCTTTCATTGGAAGCCAACTGAACATACTAACAGTGACTTCAATTTAAGTAATTTGTTGCCACTGTGAGGAACTCATTTTAACAGAATACTGCTAACTGCAATTTTGATTAATGATGAGAATTGTAATATTATTGTAAAAAAGGAACTGGAATTGAAATACAGGAATTATCCCCAACCCTGGCTATCACCCACTCCAGGTTAAAACACACCTGCTGTACATTCAAATAATGTTCTCAACGTGAAGCGCTTTCGACACCCACAGAAGCACAGTTATACTCACAGCTCACTCGCATGTCTGCTGGAAGCCCTGGCCTCAGCCAAGGGGCCTGAAAGCTGGTGTTGCAGAGGACAGAAAAAGAGCATGCAGTACAGAGTGCAAACACAACCCAAGGAAGCAAGACAGAGAGAAAGAACAGCAGCACACAGTACTTTAATATTGTACATCGTGGTGTAGAATGTACAAAGCAACATTAGAAAGTCTGAACATGAACATGTATTTAAGATGACATACTGTACTGGAATGATTTTTTTGCAAGTTGAAAAGCCACAGGGTTATAGAACAAAAATAGACAAAGTGTGCCCCCTGTTTAAATATCATTAGAAATAGACTGGATATCTTGTATTCTACAATCTTTTCAGTATTTATTTTGAGAGAATAGCTTTCCCAGAACATATGATCTGCATTACTGCAAAAAATCTAAAATGTTTCATTTGTTTTCCCTTGGTATAAACTAGGGTCTTAAAACATCAAGAACGCTGAGATTTCTTTGACTTTAAGAATCTGCATCAAACCTTATCAGAGGTAAAATGATATTGAAAGAATGTTCGTGCCCACATGCACAATGTGCTGCAAAGCATTGGGAGCCAAAGACTATACCCTCCACTCCCCCGGCACTAAGTTTTTGACTTTTGCTGGCATCCGATAAGGATCTGAAGGAGCCACCACCACAAGTGGTCACCAGTTAGAGGCCAAGTTCCATTGTTCGTTATCAACTGCTCACAGAAGACATTACCTCATCACAGAAACAAACACTTTGGCAACAAGTACAAAGGATTGGAAGAATACAGGAATTTCCACTGGGCTGTTTCCACAGTTAAAGGACTTGCTTATTAGAAAGTTTGCACAATTTGCAATGCTTTTTTCAGTTAAATGGGAACAGATGCACCCTGGACATAATCATTCAGTTTGATTGATACACTGTTGTACTTCCAATAAATGATCAGGGTCTAAGCTGAAATCAAATTGACTCAACTGTCTCAACACCACAGTATCAAATATACAAAGACACAATATACCCTTCAAAACTGCCAGTATTTTAGTACAGTCTGTATACGGAAACCTGATATAAAATCAGACTTGGGTGCTGAGTTCTGACTGCTAGGTGATCCAGTCAGCTATCACCAATTATTAATCTTCTAGTCAACCACATCCTTCTACTGCTCCAAAGCCCTCTGCCTCATCTTTCAGCTTCTCGTAGATTATGACTGGGGTGGTGCATGGTCATGAATAAGATATTGCTGATCTGTTTCAATCAATAGTCTAGCCAGTTTGGTATTTTCAGTATAAGGCCAATTGGGGGATTACAGGCTGCATGTAACATGCAGTGGTTTTCTATTTACAGGTCAATAATTGCTAAAGAAGTTTCCTTTCATGGCCAGTTTTCATCAGCTGGTAAGAAAATATTCTACATGCCAGCAAACAGGTGTATGACACTGTACAACATGCCTCTGCATTTTCTAGTAACATGATAAAGCTTGACACAGCTCTGTTAAATGATCTGATAAAGTGAGAAGCTGAGTTCCATAATGACAGTGAAGGATCACAGACACACAGAGCAGCTGTAAAACTGACACACAGCAGTCCACACTGAAAATGAATTGATCGGACTGCTTCTGCTAAAGGAAACATGCATCATCATCATTAACTTAAGTAACACACAATCAACCGCAGAGGTAACCCATCGAATCAAAGAGAGACATCTTTGTATACTGGGCTTTAGAGTTCCAAACGGTGGCAATGGCCCTTTATATCCTGGCTTTAGAACGTGAACCTGCAGACTTCTAAAGTTATACCAGCCCAGAACAGCCGCAGTCAGTATATGACACATAGGCTGTCCTGTGAGGAGTCGGGCTGATCTACTTCCTCTTATTAAGTTGTGTTGGAAAAACGCCTTCATTCAAGTTAAATATTCATTTGAAGGGACATACAATATGAAACAAAATGTAATTTAAGAGAAACAGAAATACTAAGGAGGTGTATTTACAGAAAACTTTGATTATTACATCATACTTTGACCTTAATAAATTAAAGAGGTAATAACAGCACAGAGGTAAATAGTCACATCAAGCTACTGAAATGTAGTTTACTGTGACAAGCACATCTAGCAGCAATAGACAATAGATAAATATGGCAGTCTACCTTTCTGTCAGTGTAGATATTCTAAATGAATGAACAAGCCTAGATACAAGGAGTGGAAAAACTTCATAGAAATGCAAATGTTTGTTTTGTTTCTCCTTTGTGGATATTATAGAAATACTAACAGGTGTTTTACAGTGTGTCAGAGTAAGAGAGGAGTTCTGTAAACTTCCTTTCAAATATGAATTGAAAAGAAACGTTGGCCTGCAATCCAACATTGTGTTGTACGTGATGTCAGAACATTCATGAGCTTATAAATGAGGAGTGACAATGGCAGCTGGCATGCTCGATGGGTGACAGTCATTGGGCTGGTCAATCAGTTATAAAGAATGATTCTATGGAAATAATTTAACTACTTGACCTTTAAAATCAGAAAAATGCACACTACAGTCCATTCTACTGTGAAGAATCTGCATTTCAGAAAACTGTTCATCTGGAGTTTTATAAAATCAGCTATTTATGAAAAAATAGAGAGCAGATTTCAGTAACCTGACAATATGAGTGGTGGCGGGGCAGGTGTGAGAGGGGTGCATCCATATTTTCACACAGCCACACATGTACAGCTTGAATTCTTAGACAATACCAGGGTCCCCTATGCAGCAACTCCTCAAGAGATCAGGAACAACATGTAATCCAATTATTTTTTAATTAGCAATTGGCTGGGGGGGGGGGGGGGGGGGGGGGGGGGTAAATACAAAATAGATAAATGTGTCTACACAATCAAATTATCTTTTAAAAGAAAGGAGTGAAACACTTCTGTACAGCAGAATGTGTTATTTATTCCACACACCTCATTGAAGCACTGGTTTCCTTTGCATGATATCTTGAGGCAGTCATTTACAAATTCTGCTATATGAATGAATATCTTCATGGTCATTTTTGACACTAAATATATATGAGTGCTTGTTGGAATATTTAAATATTTCTCCCAGCACTTTAAGATATTAAATCTCCTTTGCAGTTTACTGTATGATGGAGTGTGTCCATGATGTTTAGGCTACACTGCCTTCAGACGGAGTGCTTGATCTGCTTCCCCTGAATAATTGGCTGTTAATTGCTCTGAACTCTCCACTGAACCCAGAATAACACAATGTTCTGAACATTGCTGCACTACTCATTTCCAAGAGCCTTTGCAATAAATCACTGGTGTGAACACAAAACAATTCTAAACTGTGCAGCAAATACATTAACAAAAAAAATGCAAGGAATGAGATCCCTTTTTGTTTGTGTGATGAATCATCAACTCAATGCCAGAGTTCTCCTAAATGTTCTAGAGAAGAGTGTTTCCCAGTAAAATACCATATATAGTCATGACAGAAGAACTCAGCTCTCCTCAGGAGCTTTTCAACAGCCTGTGAGATATCTGGTTGCTCTATAATCCCAGCATGACTAGAGGAGACATCAATATAGTGCAGCATTCGCTAACTTAAACATGTAGCCAGGTCATAATACATTAGTAAATAAACATGTAGGTTTGAATAAAACAACATATGAAAGTGTGGTCTGCATGGAATCTACAAGAGCAGAGTCGAAGTACTGTGCACATTGGATTAGTAAAGCTAGATTCTGGTTTGAATATCGTTCTGTTAAACTAACAATAGAAATGTATGTTGGTATTACCTTTTAATAGAGAACCCTTCGTCAGAGATTCATTCAGCTCTTGTTCATCCATTTGATCGTCTGCAACAGAAATGAGAGGCTTAAAGAGAGCTGGGACAGGATCCACACTTTCAACGTTACTGTCTCAATTAAGAACTGCGACAGATTTTTACTTCTCAGTTACAGTTTGGTTGAGATAAACATTACGTAAAACATATTTTTTAAACATTTCAAAACATAAATGCTTCATAAATCGGAACTGAATTAGAATCAGTTCACACTATCCTGCTGACATCTATAATTGTTAGATCATAGCAAAACTATTTGTTGCTGTACAATTCAAATGGTGCACAAGAAGTAGCAGAAAAAGATGAAAGAATTGATGATAAACTACAATGCAATTCAAACAATGTCTATTAGTTTAAAAACAGGTGAAATTCTGCACTGTACCTGTAGTGTCGTCGCTGCTTTTATCCTTGCTGGGACTGAGTGTGTCTGACATGTCCGATTCCTTTGCATCTACTTGGTTTTCTAAGGAGAGATAGAAGACACCACTCTGAAGGGGTAGCCAGCTCTGTAACCTGATCTGGGTTACCAGGCAATTATATTTCACATTCACAGTTTTAATGTTAATAGTTCTCTTCCCAACTTTGTTTTTTACCCTCCTGTTTTAATGAATGGTTTCTCCCTACTTGTTACAGATTCTATGCTTCTATTCACCACACATGGTCACATATCCGATCTTCACTTCCAACGGGGAATTCAGCTGCCTGCTAAAATAGTTTTAGGAGCTCAGCTGTTTCCCTGCCAGTTGGACACTGATGTAAGCTGTTCACAAATCCACAACAGTGCCACACAAGAGCTATACTTCAAGAAAAGTGGAGACCCTGTTTATTCCATACAGGGATATCAACGCCAGGGAATGGAATTAAAAAAATTGTAGCTGAAATTAAATTGCAGAGGACCATTCAAATTCATTGTTGAAAAGTCTTTTTATACAGTATTTTGTTCTATTAGCCAGATACCACTGTACTATTACACTATGTATACTGTAAATACAGTATAATCGTAAATCTCGAAAAACTACTCACTTCTAAATCTTTTGCAGTCATTTTTGTATTACTTTCGTATAAATACATGTTAATTTGGATTCATATGTTGTTTTTTTCTGACTTTATGTGAACGAAAAGACACACATTTGCCCGTTTTCCCATTGGAAATAGTGATATTTTGAGATATCACTGTCCTGGTCACAAAAGCAAAGTTTGTGGGGAATAATAGCCATTTTCTATACTTTTGAGGCATAAGCAATTAGGAAATAACACTTACTACCCAGGAACGAAAAAAAAAAAAAAATTGTTACACGGTGTTATTGTACATATACATAAAATGACTGAAGCATTTGGACAAACATTCTGCATGCCTACAAAATGGATAACGTGCAGGGTCCTCATGTCCCTCAGTTGTATTAACATTTGTTTTTGTAAGGAGCAAGCTATCTCATCTTTTGATTCCAACTAATAAAATGGGAATCAAAAATTGCACAAATAAAAAATGGCATCTGAACAAAGCCCTGCAGAGTTGGATCATCATGAAGTATAAACTGACTGCAAACTGCCATCAAGAGATCCGATTGCAGCTCAGGATTTCACTGTCACCTATTAGGTTTTATGATGGCAGAAGCACAAACTGAAAGATCCAAGCAGGTGGTGAATGTTTTATAACCGTACTTTTGGCATTGTAAGTGTAAAAAGAACTGTCCTTGTACAGCATCTTGGAAAACTGCATTAGAAAACCTTTTTTTGGTGTCACCCAGTTTTTATAACTGAGGCGACAGAGGACTTGACAAGAGTACTAAAATAACTGCCCCAGTTAGAAATGCAAGCCCCTGTGCAAGTGAGATACCAAGGGAACCTCCAGCACAGACATATTGCAATACCACATGTAATAGAATACTTTACAGGAGAAATGCACAGGACATGTTTATATGCTTCACGCTTTCCAAATTATAGATCAACTACAGAACACAGGTGGTTACCATTTACTAATATTCAGTACATGCACTTGGGATGCAATTCAGTGGCAATGAGGAACCTTATATATTAATAAGATGTATTCAAGTTATTTTTCTAAATCATATACCGTGGCTCTCAAAAGTATTCACCCCCATTGGACTTTTCCACATTTTATTGTGTTACAACATGGAATCAAAATGGATTTAATTAGGAGTTTTTGCCACTCAAAAAAGTCCATAATGTCAAAGTGAAAAAAAAAAAATCTACAAATTGTTCTAAATCAATTAAAAATACAAAACAGAAAATAATTGATCGCATAAGTATTCACCCCTTTGCTATGACACATCTAAATAAGCTCTGGTGCAACCAATTGTCTTAAGAAGTCACATAATTAATTGAATGGAGTCCACCTGTGTGCAATTAAGGTGTTTCACATGATTTCAGGTTAAATACACCTGTCTCTGGGAGGTCCCACGGTTGGTTAGTACATTTCCTAAAAAAACTACAACATGAAGACGAAGGAACATTCGAAACAAATCCGGAATAAGGTTCTTCAAAAGCACCAATCAGGGGTAGGATATAAGTACATTTCCAAGGCATTGAATATCCCCCGGAGCACAGTAAAGTGCATTATTAAGAAATGGAGAGAATATGGCACAACTGTGAATCTGTCTACAGGCCGTCCTCAAAAACTGAGTATCCGGGCGAGAAGGCCACTAGTTAGAGATGCCACCAAAAGGCCTATGGTAACTCTAAAGGAGTTACAGTCGTCCACGGCTGAGCTGGGAGACACTGTGCATATGGCAACAATAGCTCGGGTGCTTCACAAAACTGGCCTTTATGGGACAGTGGCAAAAAGAAAGCCAGTTTTGAAAAAAACTCACATCAACTCTCAGCTAGAGTTTGCCAGAAGGCATGTGGGGAAACTCTGAGACCAAGTGGAAGAAGATTCTATGGTCTGATGAGACCAAAATAGAGCTTTTTGGCCTCAACCCTAAGCGCTATGTTTGGCGCAAGCCTAACACCGCACATCATCCTGAGAACACCATCCTTACCGTGAAGCATGGTGGTGGCAGCATCATGCTATGGGGAAGCTTCTCTGTGTCAGGGCCTGGAAAGCTCATGAAGACAGAGGGATGGATGCAGCAAAGTACAGAGAAATCCTGGAGGAAAACCTGCTGAAGTCTGCAAAAGACCTGGGACTTGGGAGAAGATTTATCTTCCAGCAGGACAATGACCACAAACAAAAAGCCAAAGCCACACTGGAGTGGCTTAAAAACAAAAAGGTCAATGTCCTGGAATGGCCCAGTCAAAGCCCGAACCGCAATCCAATTGAGAATATGTGAAAAGAGTTGAAAATTGCTGTTCACCAAAGGTCCCCATCCAACTTGACGGAGCTTGAGCAATTTTGCAAAGAAGAATGGGCTAAAAAGATTTATCCAAATACTCATAGCTGTAATTGCTGCCAAAGGTGCATCTACCAAATATTGACTCAAGGGGGTGAATACTTATGCAATCAATTATTTTTAGTTTTGTATTTGTAATTAATTTAGAAGAATTTGTAGATTTTACTTTTCTCTTTGACATTATGGACTTTGTTTGTGTTGATCAGTGGCAAAAACTCAATTTTGATTCCATGTTGTAACACAATAAAATGTGGAAAAGTCCAAGGGGGGGTGAATACTTGTGACAGCCACTGTAAAGTTGTAAAACCTAATTTGCTGGACAAGATTAAATGCACTTGTGCACTTAAAATGACTACTGTACCCCTTTTCTAAAGGGTTTTTCTTTTTTTTCACTATACCCTAGCTTGTAGGACAACCAGGGATCCGAACCGTATTTTCTTCAGAACCAGAATTTTCGGCTCCAGTTCCGAAAGTTCAGAACGGCTGATTGAACCAAATGAAAAACCGGTGTCGTAGGAAATAAGCTGACCGGGAAATAAATTGATCCCGCAAGCGCAGTAATGCAAAACTAGGCAAAGGTAAGGCG
This sequence comes from Polyodon spathula, assembly GCF_017654505.1. NCBI lineage: Eukaryota > Metazoa > Chordata > Actinopteri > Acipenseriformes > Polyodontidae > Polyodon > Polyodon spathula. The sequence goes on from NC_054549.1 coordinate 23,943,766, forward strand.
GGGCAACAATTTTATTAAAAGGGGAGGTTCACTGCATGGATTTTTATTTTCATCTGACCGTTTTAATTTGCAAGACTATGTTGGTTGGTGTGTGTTCGTCCCTCATGTTGTTTACACACAATACATTAACATAAATGCAATATTCTTCGTAAATGTAACAATTGTAATCCTTGCAGTAATATATAGTATTACTAAGGGAAAAGATTTGTACTATGTTAAAAAAAAATCCTCTAGATAGGACAAATACAGAAATGAAAACCATATGCCTAATTAGATATAATTGCTCGTTACATGTCTTACATGGTTGTTGCACTACAGGAATTTATCATTTTTAAAATCATGCTGATATACAGTAGCCCACATATACTGTACAATCTCTCATTCTCACAATAGCTGTCTTGATTGGTATTGAACTAGTACAGATACTTATCACAGTTTAGCAAAGAGGTTACCTCTTTAATTTTTAACTAATTATTAGTTTCTTCCCAAACTTGTAATTGAAATACATGCATAACCAGTCTCTTGTTAATGTTCTGTCCTAATTATACAAAGTACTGTATGTAAAATAAATGAAACAACAAAGTGCATAATACAAAATAGTAATACTGTTTAAACAACACTTCCCTTTCAATTCGAAGATGGCCACCAAACACATTTATGGGATATACGCCTGCCTATTGGTAGGTGTCACTGAGCTTTTACTAATCAAAGCTGCCGATAGGCCCTCCTTCCCTGGATGACCTCCTCGGTCCCGTCTACCGAGGGAATAAAACCGTCATGCAGGCAAGGATCGACCTCTTTTCGCTTCTCCAGTTGGTAAGGTAAGACCATCTGTGTTGCATTGAGCCCTTTTATTACTTAAAGTGCTGTGTTGAGCTTGCTGCTAGTTCCCTTGCACTCGAGCTGAACACTGGCTTGCCGCTTTCACAGAATCAGTAGCTCCTAAATCGTAGCCTTTTTCTCTTTCTTATACTGCCTTCAGCACCTGCTTGCTTGTGTTGCAGGCTGTTTTGTCTTTACTGTCTGTCATTTGTGAGTCGACTGCCTGTGCAGTATTGATTTTAAAGGAGTGAGTGTGTGTCTTTCACCCTTTTTTACTTGGGAGAGCGCTGTTACTCCACCGGAGATAGGCTTGCCTTGTCCCCATTGTCAAGTTAGCCCACCAGCCACCTTCGGGCCGCCAGTTGGGGCCTTGTTGTTTTGATTGTGCTGCGTGTCCTCGTGCTTGCACAGAGGACTAGATGCAGCGTGGCTGCTTACAGTCCGAACAAGCATGTGTTGATCCACACGGACAACATATCAGTGGTGGCGTATGTCAACCACCAGGATGGCCTCGGTCCCCAGGGTTGCATCTTCTCGCCTCGCCTTAAGGCTTTTGACTTGGGCCCAAAGGAACCTGCTGTCCCTTCAGGAGACGCATATCCCGGATGGGGACAATTGGGTGACGGACCTACTCTCGAGGGAGGGTCCGTACCCGATTGAGTGGCGGCTCCACCCTCAGGTGGTGGAGCGCATTTGGGAACAGTTCGGGAAGGCGCAGGTCAATCTCTTCACCTCAGCGGAGACGACACATTGCCCCCTGTGGTACTCCCTCCACCACTTCAGCGGTCCACTCGGCGTCGTCGCCCTAACCCACGTATGACCCAGAGCGCTCCTTTGCACGTTCTTGCCATTACTCACTACTTTTCTCAAAAAGGTCCGGTCAGAGAAGGTGTCAGTTCTCCCTGTGGCCCAGGAAAATCTGGTTCTCAGCCCTGTGCCAGCTATTGAACGGCCCACCCTGGGAGATCCCGCTTCACCTGGATCTCCTCAGTCAGACGAGAGGCATGCTTTGGCACCCGGAGCCGGGCAGGCTCCATCTGTGGGTCTGGCCCCTAAAAGGGACCACTGGTCAGTCTTAGGGCTGTCGGACGCAGTTGTGGGTACTTCACAGAATGCTAAGGAGCATTCCACTAGGTCGTTGTATGCCTATAAGTGGAAATATTTCCAGTATTGGTGCTTGACTAATGGTCATGACCCAATCTCTTGCCGCATGCCTGTCATCTTGCAGTTTCTGCAAGATCTGCTTGGGGATGGTAGATCACCTTCCACACTGAAGGTATACCGAGTGGCTATTTCTGCTTGCCATGCCCCCTTTGACTCAGAGTCCACGGGCGTGCATTTTCTGGCTACCTGGTTTCTCCGAGGCGCTCGGTGGTTGCGCCCTCCTAGGAGGGCTACTCTTCCCGAATGTAGCCTTGGGGTTGTACTGGAAGCTCTCACTCAGGCCCCGTTTGAGCCTATATACTCCATTGAGTTGAAGTATCTGTCCATGAAGGCAGCCTTTCTCTTGGCTATCGCCTCCGCAAAGCAGGTTAGTGAGCTACAGGCGCATAGCTAAGCATAGCTCCTGCATGCGTATTTGGGATGATGGTAGTAGAGTGTCACTGCATGCAAACCCTGCTTTCTTCCCCAAGGTGGTCAAAGCTTTCCACAATAATCAGTCTGTGGAACTGGAGTCCTTTCATCCACCACCGTTTACTTTGGAGGATAGGAAGTTGAATTTCATCTGCCCGGTTCGGGCATTGAGATGCTACGTGGCTAGGACGAAAGCATTGCGTCATTCTGACCAGCCCTTTGTCTGCCACAGGACACAGACCTTGGGACAGCCCCTTTCGAAGGAGCGACTGTCGCATTGGATTGCGAACACAGTCTCAACGGCGTATGATGGTGCTGGCTTACCCCCACTTGGACGGGTAGCCGCACTTTCCACAAGAGGTGTGTCTACGTCATGGGCCCTCCTCTGTTTCAAAAACCTCTTTAGAGGTGCCTCCATGGCTGAGATTTGTAAAGTGGCTAGCTAGGCTATGCCGCATACTTTTTCCAGGTTCTATCACCTTAATGTGATAGATCCCTCATTGCCTTTAATGGGCACAAGAGTCCTTGAGGTTGCATGCTCGCACTGCTAACCTGGCAGGCAGGGTTGAGGGGTCCCTTGTGTGCTGCCGTTCTTCTCTCCCTCACGACGGCTCTGGTATTCATTTTCCCATAAATGGTGTTTGGTGGCCATCTTCGAAAAGGGAACGTTAATTTACCTACCTAGCCCTGGCAGACAGGCTAAAATAATTTAATCTATTCAGTCTTGAACAAAGAAGACTACGCAGCAACCTAATTCAAGCATTCAAAATTCTAAAAGGTATTGACAATGTCGACCCAAGGGACTTTTTTGACCTGAAAAAAGAAACAAGGACCAGGGGTCACAAATGGAGATTAGACAAAGGGGCATTCAGAATAGAAAATAGGAGGCACTTTTTTTTTTTTTTTACACAGAGAATCGTGATGGTCTGGAACCAACTCCCCAGTAATGTTGTTGAAGCTGACACCCTGGGATCCTTCAAGAAGCTGCTTGATGAGATTCTGGGATCAATAAGTTACTAACAACCAAGATGGGCCGAATGGCCTCCTCTCGTTTGTAAACTTTCTTATGTTCTTATGTTCCTAGGACACCTGTCATCTCAGTTCAATTTTTGTCTGGCCAAATAGGCTATTGTATTGGTGTTCATAGGACAATAACTTAATGCAGTGTTTGTCTGAAATGAACTCTGCAGCTAATCGAGATCATGGCTCCATCAAATATGCCATTTTTTTTCTCTGTTCTGTTCCTCCTTTCAACTTTGTGATGCTTTTAACGTAAAAAAAAAAAAAAATGTCCAGGGCTCTACACATCTGCCATATATTTGAAAGGTAATACCAAAAAAACTTTTTTTGTGACAAACACCTCTTCAAAGCATTATATATTTACCATAACCTACATATTTTTTTTTATTGCATAGCTACTCTGTTTTAAATAGAAGATATGCAGAAAACAATCCTCTCCAAGTAATCAATTACATATGAACACTATTATTAAGCACTACAGGGAACATTGTTAACATCGGGATGCACATTCCACAGTAAGACATACAACAACAACAACATGTACACACCTGCAAGTTTTCTACATACTTTTGGATATATTAATGAAAATTAAACACTAAAACAATTAAATCATGAATCATTAAAAACCTCTGATAATTAACAAAGCACTTCACTTGCCACACATGCTTTTACAGCTTGTTTTCTGTCTACATAACTTAATAAGTTAATAAGAGTACCTGTTTATTTTGAGCGAATACAAGACTGATCATGTAACGTGGATCTAGCATGTAGCCGACCACAAGGTGGAAGCCTGAACTGAAGGCAAATACAGTGCTATTTGAATTCTGATTCGCTGGCTGCTCTGAAAAAGCAAGCTAAATGTAATGTTGAATTTCATTAGCTGGCTGTGATGTAATGTTTTGTCATTGACAACTGAGGTGTAAGGCTATGGGAAGCGTGCTTTTTTTTATTTAAATTACTGTATGTTTGAAAACAATGACACAGTGAGTGACACAGAGAACAGGCTGAAAGGGAACAAAAAAAAACAAATCTTGAAAATAGTTTTTGTTCCAGAATGTAATAAATTAACTGGTTTGAAAACAAACTTTATTTAAAAAAAAAAAATTTGAAAAAATAATGCCCAATTGAGCAGTGACCCCTGCTCCAATTCCCTTGTATATTAACATTAACATTGATTCTGTATTCAAACTCTCCTAAATATTAACAGTTTGCTGGTCCACGCAGATTTTCCCATTAAAACGCATCTTGCTTGCGTATCACTTCACAGCAGACATTAAAAGAAGTTCACTTCACCACAAACCTTTTACAAGCTTGGTTTCTTCCATCACTTTCATCAGATGCCCATCGTCTATAAGCTTGGCTGGTGAAAGAAAAGAATGCTGATGACGTTGTACAGGACGAGCACTTCTATGTACATGCCTCTGAAGCCAGCAATTCAATATAAGTTAACGATCTTCCTGGGGTTCAGCTGCTCCAAAAGGTACACACTGTAGCAAAGCCAACCACCTTGCTAACCTGCTTGCCTGTTAATTGCAGAAGTTCACAGATTAAGTGAAAGCTTGCTTCAAGGCCAGTTTACAATAAAAGCCACTTTTTTTACAGTTCTAACTTGTTTCTATTGACTGCAATATTAAGCCCGCCCCAGCATTCAGTATTAAGGCCATCATCTGCAGTATCCAAACAAACCCCTGTTAAATTACCCCTGTAATAGACTTGCATGCTGTAAATGACCAAACCCTCAGATAACATGCATGCAACATGATGGAACTCATTTCATTGAGTTTAAAAAAAAAAAAAAAAAAAACCTACTGGAAAATAAAACAGTAAATTAGAACAGTTTGCACAGAAGAGAAACAAAATAAATAACATTTAGTAAAATTATTTATTAAATGTTTCAACCATGTACCTTAAGTAGTTAGGTACCCTTTATTACATTTTAATAGCGAGGTGTAACTGTATGTTCACTCTGTACTGTATAGCAAATCCATCCTGATTCTAGGAGTGCCCATTACCTTGATACACTTGATTTATTATGTTGGCTGGCTGTATGATTGGATACAGGAAACAAACGAAATGCGTCTTAAATTCTACACCCCTAAGGTAGGAACAATTAATTAATTTCCTTTAAAACCACTAGATAATCCAGGACTAAAAATGGCTGGAAAATAGACTGTTCAGCAAGTCAGATAATTCATTTTGTGCTATGAATCAAATTACCTTTGAGTCTTTCAGGACTACTTAAAATATTTTCTTCTGCAGTTTGATTGTTTTCTAGATGAACATCAACAACACCTAAAAAAGAACAATAAAAACATAAAAAACAGCTAATACTGTATTTATAATACACATGTTAATAGTTCTAAATCAAGGCTTTAAAATACATTGCATTGCCTCTTGGCATTAGCAACCTTATCATTGGCTCCCCTTTTTGTGTTAAAATGATTTGCTTATTTCTACTCATTTGGGATACACAGATGTTTCAACCAAACGCTATACAAGAAATGCTTTTGTATTCCTGTGGTCCAGTTCAGACTCACTCCAATGAGCTGGCTGCAGTCAGACCATGTCACCCACAGCACAGCATGTAAGAACAGGACAGTATTCAACTAGAACTGTTACATCTCAAATATATATATTTTTTTTAAAAGTTAGTGAAAATCCTAAAGTATTAAAATGGAAGAATACTGAGTTATCACTCAAGCCTACTTTGTGTTGCAATTGAGGCAAAGTGTTGTACCAGTGTTTTGCAACAACCACTGCATTAGCATTTATAGTTTTAAATGCCACATTACAGGTTAATTACTTTGTACAGTTAGGACCTTGCACTTAAAACTGTTTTAAATACACCACAGTGGCAAAATGGTTGAAGGTATACAGGTGAAGGAGTGATGCAGTGCATGAAAGAATTAGACCGTGCCTGGCCCCTTGGTAAACGAGTGCAACCGCCTCTCCAATTTGCGGCTGCTACGTCGTTTCCCTTCCAGGTCAATACATTTTTGCAACAGTCTTGCTGCCTTCCAGACTGGCCGACTTCCCGACCCTGGGAAAGAACTGTCAGACCAGCTCATCCAAAGAACTCTGTTATCGCTACTTAGCATCTTCACAGGTCGGGAGGGAGATTTACAACCAAGATTCATTGTATTTCTGTCACAACCACCCACTCGGTATATTGTGGGTGTTGGGGTCCAATATAAATCTGCTATTTATCGAGGGCCGCCAAAGAAAAACAAATAGGTTAACAAATACTGTTCAACCACTCCCTCGTTTTTATGGGGGGGGGGGGGGGGGGTCAGGGTCCAATATAATTCCTCTAAGCAACCCGCTTTTTCTCATTTTCTGTATAAAAGCAGCACACCTATTTAATTTGTACTGCGGAGGGTAATTGCTTTGCATCAACTTAAGTCTCCAATTAATTTCATGAGTCTTCCTCTCCTTTCTCAAATGCACAAACCCGCTCCATTGAAAGAATCCAACATCCAACACTTTTGCTAGTGCATTGCTGCCACAAGTGAACACCTTGCTGGCTGAAATAAAAACCGCTCCAGCATAGATATTCAATTTGCTTTGTGTCATTATGCAATGCGTGTGTATATATATAATATGGTATTATTGCTTATATAACGACAGGCGATATAACGAGGGGTGGGTGTACTACCCAATAGCACATTAAATGAAAACATTAAAATGACACCCTATAATATGCAAATGAATAAACTTGGCAATCAATATAGAGTTAAAACTAGCACAGATCTTGAAAATTTAGTCACAGTTTCCAAAAAACAAGTTGTTACTCAACCAAAAAAAAACAGGCATCCTCTTGCTTCAATTCTTTTGTATTGACATGTTAACCCGTTTGTCTGCCAGCACAACCAGGACTAAACTAAAAATCACTGTGATAATTACTTTGAAAACACCACTGGAAGATGCAATAGCACAATACAAGAACATGACTGCTGCTTGCTGAAACTGTTTCAAGTGTCTAGTTCTTTTTTATTTCTTATGAAGTAGGCAGTATCCTGCATTTATTTAAAAGACAAAACTGCACACAAAAAAACCGGGACATAGCCAACAGCATCACTAATCATTATTCTTTAATATCTATACAGTAGATGTATTCTATTACAAGATAAAACTACACAGAGGCATAATCTCCTATAATTTAGAGGACAAGCTGTAAAGGATTTCGAGAATTGGTCTTAACAGACATGGCCAGTAGGATCAGAGCATATTCATTTACCTTCCAAACTGGAGATCTTGTTGTTATGTGTGGAATCTACTGGGCCTTTCAGCTGCTTTACTGCTGTTGAAGGGGGGGGGGGGGAGAAAAACAAATGCTTGAGAGATTAAACAAAATGAATAAAACCCATAATTAACGATTTGTGTATATGGCTGCATGGAATATTTATTGTAATGAGACTAGTTCATTTACATTATATAATATTTATTTGAATACTGAAATACTACAGGCAATGCGTTTTCTTCACAGGCAGGACACAACAGTCTCAAATGGAATTTCCTATTTGAATCCTAATTTCTATTATTATGAGAGATAACTGCAAATTAACGAACTAAAAAACAGTGACATGGACGTTTAAAGGTAAAAAGTCAAAAATGCTTAGTAAAAATGCAAAATAATTAATTTACATTTGTTCTCAAAATAAATATACAAACCCTAAAGCAAACACCATTTTATTGGTTTGGAATAGAACAACCAGGTATGTTTGTAACCACACACATTACAACACAGGACAAGGCAATGAAAGAGAAGTTCACCACGACCTGCACCTCATAACAAATACCCATGCATAGTTTAAATTAAACCCATACAAACAGCCCCAATATCATGCTTTGAATAGCTCAGCCTCACAATACCCATTAGTTGCTAGGGGGAACAATGTAAAAGTAACAGACACCTGTCATTTTAACATTACATGTAGCTAAATATTTCATCCCTTCATTATACTGTCAGGAAGGTTTTCCATATAGGGTATACTAAGGGGAGGCCCTGGACAATGGGTTTTCTTTTTGTTGGCAGCTCTGACTGTATGACAAATGGATCTGAATCATTTATCCTGACCTCAGACTGCACTAATTATACAATGTTCTCCACAAACTGCTTTATGATGACAGGCTGACAAGAGCACAATTTTGGTCAACATGGTAAAGATTTAGTCAAGATAGTTTATGATTTTGCCAGCAGTCTCACGTCACTCTAATGCTGAACGAAACTCCATCACAATGCAGCAGACCTACTGATTCACAAGCATGCCTGTGCAATCCAAATAATCTTAACAACAGCCATTCCCCAGTTCAGTTGGTCATTAATTTCTGCCTCTTTATTGGGACGCAAGACAATAACGTAATGGTTACTGTGTATGGCTGCAGCTTTCTTGTGGACAGTCTTCATGAAATCAAGTTACAATGACTGAACAGAGTTTGCATTACAGTGAGCACCATCTAATCAGGATACTGATAAAATCGGCATTTCTACTTAAATGGGACACAACTCTGAGAGACGTTTATGTCATTTGGGATGTCACTCGTTTAATTAGGATACAGTATTTTTAAATAATGAACGGAGATTGCTGTTTGCAAAGCACACAGCACGTGGGTACATCATTACACTGTGACTTGTGTAAATTGCGTAAACCACATTGAAATCTTGAAGGAGCTGGAGTCTCCTGTGGTTTCTCAGGCTGCTGCTGCAAAGAAAGTTGTCGTGTCAACATCGCAGTTGCCTCGCCTTGTGATATGATGCGATTTCATTCTTTCATTTCGAGTAGAAATAAACTGTGAATCATTTTGTTTAGGAATAAAAAAAAACAATTGATTTGGATTTTAAATTATGCAGTTAACATTTAATCATGACACGATTTCATTCTTTTTCTTTTCATTTAGATACAAAAAAGTGTGACTAAGGTCATCTCAAATGCCTCTCGTTTAATTGGGACAGCCACTTCCTTAAATGGGGATATTTTTACTTCTTGAGGTGTCCTGATAAAGCGGCGCCAACTGTATTACTGTAAAAATCAGATAATCGTATTCGCTAGAAATGACAAAAATACCTTACACTTATTTACCACCTCACCAGAAGTTGCGCGACAGTTTAAAAAATGGAAAATGAAAAAGAGCTCTGTGTAATATGCAATATTAATATACAAAAAAAAAAAGATTAACACAGCAGGTCTTGAGCCTCTACTTAAAAGTTTTAGACAACAAGTAAACAAACCAGATAATGCACACACACGGATATGATCTCTATGGAAAGCCACCTGGGACAAAAACGTGTTGTGCTGCTTAGAGCAAGCCAGAATCTTATGGGACAGAAAAAAGGCAAGCATGTCATTCTGAAATGCCTCACTTTAACAGTGCCCAACTTCCTGAAAATGTTGTGTAGTGATTTTTATATAGATTGTATATGTGTGTGTGTGTGTGTGTGTGTGTGTGTATATATATATATATATATATATATATATATATATATATATATATATATATATATATATATATATAGTTGCGACTTTGTTATGTGGAATGTAATAAACAAGAAGGCAAAGAGTGGTCACCCCAAATATTGATTTGATATACATTTTTCTTCTGTTCACTCACTTTGCATTTTGTTAATTGATAAATATAAACAATTAACATGTCTATTTTTGAAAGCATTCTTACTTTACAGCATTTTTTCACACCTGCCTAAAACTTTTGCACAGTACTGTATATATATATATATATATATATATATATATATACATATATATATATACACACACACACACACACACACACACACACACACACACACACACAAATAAATGTATATATTCTAAGATAGATGTACACACATACACAAAAACAAAAACTTTGAACAGTAAAGGTTTACCAAGTACAACATAAATACACAAGTATTAAGGACATTGTTCTCAGAAGGGACAAAGCTGTGTACATCTACTATTACTTTACAGGTTTGTTTTTTTTTTTTTTTTTTTTTTTTTTTTTTTATATTCTAGTGTGCATTCATACCTCCCTCCCTTCCCTAACTAAAACATTCCCAGATGCAGACTGAGCACCACACAAGTTCCACTATGGAAGAAGACAACAGCAACATTTAAAGTAAATACTGTATCCTTTCTAAAATCAGAAGGGCAACCAAATTCAAATAAAACAGAAAGAAAAAAAGGAAATACATGTTTAAAACATTTAACTTTCCTCGTCTGTCAGACGTAAAAGTCAACATTTTAAAGTTTACTTGTGTAAGATGCTTCACGGTTTCATACTGCAGTGGCTTTTGTTGGCTAGCTGTCTTTGCCAACACATTTGCACCCATCAGGAGTTAAGGGGAATGGTCAGTGACTAATAAACCACGTAAAGCCACTGCACATACTGGGGCATGCAGAGCTGAAGAAGAAGTGTCTTTGCCTACTGAAGACTCATTCAGTTAATATCTAAATGGACAAGAGGGACAACCCTGTCAATGGAACCACATGAAGCTATTGCACACGTGTAAGAAAAAACAAACTGTATGTGTTTCTGCCTAGGTATCAGGATCATAAGCAGCAGTCATCACAGTATGTACAGAATAGTTCAACAATTTAATAATGAGGCCCTTGCACAGGACAACCAAACCAGGAAGGTGGATCCCAATATATAGCCTTCAATATCCCAGAAATCTGAAGCCAAAGCAGGTTATCGCAGTCATGAACTTGAGCCAAGCAATACCTACACCAGATCTCATCCTAACGGGATGACCAGTTAACATACAGACACCTCCACTAATATGTCTCTGCTTTTATAAAGCTGCATTGTGAGCAGAAAGCAGAACACCGATCCATGCTTTGATCACGAGACAAGCACCTGGCGAGAGGTTTAAACAAGGCTGGGTAAAGTCAAGTATGCAACCATTTTTAAAATACCTGTAAACTTTGTAAAATTATCATTTAAAACAGTAATGCAATCAGAGCAAACTGAAAGTGAAAGACATGGCCTTTATTCTGAGTCACAGCTGCATACAGAATTGTAGTTGGGAGCCTTTGAACTTGGACAGGACGAGAATGAAGAGTCTCCCTATTTCCAGTTCTGTCCCATTTATTACAGTTTAATTAGAGCAGCTAGAAAAGGCAGTGTAAAGAATACTGTGTACTCACTCTGGCACTCAATGAACTGTTGGATAAAAGTGCAGTCCCCTCCACTCTTTAAAAGAAAGTGGTCTAACAAAGAAAAAAAAACCTTTTTTTAAATGTTACAATTATAATTAGTTTATATATTTTTCACAGAATACAACATTAAACAAGTTTAAAAATCTGACACACTGTGTAAGCTAGACTTGGACACAGACAGATGACATCATACTGCCTGGCTCGTGAAAGTTTTGCCATTTAAAAAAAAAAAAAAAGGAAAATTAAGGCTATTAATATGTAGTCCACTACGATAGTGACTAGTTTTGAGATAGTATAGCAAAGGTCCTTAACCAAAAACCTGATTTGAAAATTCAATGTGCAATTACTGATGTGCTGATATATACTGTGCCAAATAGTGTATTCCAATTGGGCTAACAGTATGTCTGATCTCAGATAGCCCTTTTGTAATACAGCATTGTCTACACAATACCACCACATCACTACATCAGACAGTTACCCTTATTTTAAATATCCATAGATCTATACAGTATATTATTCACAAGCTTTAGCCCTCCTGCCAGCAGTACACGAGTGGCTGGTTTCACAGACCCTGATCAACAATAATCTTGGGCTATCAAACATTTGTTTAGCGAAGACAGTCCAAGATTAGTACAGATCATGGTCTGCAAAAATAAACATATATTTAATAGTCAATGTCAGTACATTCCTGAAAATATCTTTAGCTGCTAAATAGCTTGGCAGATTATTAAATTGACACAAACTAGTTTAATTAGCACCAGGTGGCCACCAACACCTGTTCATCTAAACTGCTGGAATAATTCTTCATGACTCCAAGCCTTGTGTCAATAGTTTTTATTTTTATTTTGTATTATTACTATTTTCTATAGATTCAATATTGGCCAAATTGTTATTTTTATTAAAAGGTAGGTACTTTACTGGAATCTTGTGTATAGAACCATGGATATTAATTCACGTAACTGTCTGAATAAGGAGCCTTGTTTGATGATCCCATACTGTACTAACAGCACAATGCACTCCATTGAATCCATTCAGTTTACACACTGCTGCCAGTGACAGTTTCATACGCATCTTCAAACAACCCTTCACTGTGCTCACACAATGGTTTGCAGGATCTGTCTAATAACCAAGACATGAAGCCAAGTTGACAACAGCTAATGCCTTCATCAGTGAGCTCTCTACACAGTGGTGGCCACAAATACTACATGACATTAATGTAACAATCTAAATCTGGTTTAATCATTACAACTTTAACTTTCTAACTACAACTAGCAACGACTGATTTTAAATATTACAAACATACATTGGTCATGATGCAATATATTAAACTGCATGAATCAAGATCAATTCCACACTGTACAAAATCATGTGTCTGTGTTTGTCTCAAATTCAGTAACTTCCCACTGGGTATCATGTTCACTGTTCAGTCATATTTAGATCATAACACTGGTTTAATTTGTCAATACACAAGTATGTTAACAAACTAGTCCAATATTAATTGGCCACCACTGTATTCACTGCCACTGTGAACTGTTAACTAACGCACCCCACATGTGATCTTCCCCTTACAACTGTTACTGCTGTACTGTGTTAGAACTGAGTGGTTCTGAACTTGCTTGCAATGAACTCCCATTCAATGTAGGCAAGATGTCCTCAACCTAGATTCCTATTATTGTCAAGAGATATTTTAGGCAAAACTAGAAGAACAACTATCAACTCACTTAAATACAGCTATAGTATCTAGACATTTATACACTAAAGCAAAGTAGATTTGCTAAACCTTTCTGTTTAAGAAAAGCCACGATTCATAATTTTTAGCTTGTTATGTTACATTGCAAAACTAGATCTTGCGCATGTAGTGTCCAAGGATTTCAATCTCTGACTGTCACTTTATACAGCATTGTTCAAACCTCCACAAAAATGAGGAGCTGATTCACTGTTCACATTCTGGATATCCTTTTCATACACAGACAATGCTTAATGATGGAAGTGAGGTACACACAAATGTTTTTGTCCCCTTTAAAAATACTATGAAATAAATGATAATTTTACAAAATATACTTTAATTCTTCTCATATTCAGCATATTTAAGAAAAACCTATTTTGTGTTTTGTGTAATGAAGTGCTTGTGTAAATAAAAAAAGTCCTAGCTGCTACAGGAGTAAGAACGTGGCTCAAACATACAAAATGCATGAAAACATGCAACACAGAAATAAACTGGCATGGCAGTTTGGCAAGTTAGTACATTTAACAGCAGGTTAGCACAAAAGGATGGCACTTCTGCAGTCTCCATATCCTGCCCTTACCTAAACTGTTGTGTTCCTTAATATTTTTCTCTTGAAGTTGTTCTAACCGTACTGAAAAAACAAAAACACAAAAAGACCAACTTTACAAAAATAATAAAAAAAAAAAAAAAAAACAGGGCGGGGCCTCCCACATGTGGCTGTTTAACACTAGCACCGCCATAGCCGCTTTTTGAACGGCTTTTGCAATTCAAATTGAAATATCTCTGCATATGTGAATATCTTGTGCATGTCCGTTCTTAAGTGTTAATAAATATTTGAAATAAATACTCATACGGTGTTTCAGCTGCAGAATCATAAAAATGAATAAATCCGCAGTTTATGTGGCATATTGAAATCAATACAATATAGCCGATCAAAGTCATTGTGAAAGAAAGCATTATATATTCCTGTAGAGTGCTGAAACACTAATGAAAGTCATTCTACACATCATATATTATTATTATTTATTATTATTTATTTTATAAACAGTTGTCACAAAATATGCACATTGAATCACAATACAGTGTGATATAGCTACGCTACTTTTTTCTCATCTGCCTGACCTCTCAATCAGTTTGCAAGTTTGTAACTGTCCCCCTGCACTCCATGTCACTCCTCAGGCAGAGCGACTGTGCCACCCTTAGTGTGTACAGGAGTATTTAAAAAAAAAAAAAAAAAAAAACATTTCTAAGCTCTCTGCACAAATCAGTGACCACCAGGACTGATGCTAAACGACAGTCAGAGACTGTTGCATTTCACAACACAACGAAGTACGTTGTGGATATACTGGATCAAATGGCAAGGCTGTATTCTGTCAAAGGATGGTACTCGCAGATGGCCTGTGGCTGTTTTTTATAATGTTTTGGACCTGGCAGCCATCAACGCTTTGGTTTTGTACAAGGAGTGCACCGGCAATACAGTCACTCAGGAGGGACTTCATTTTGCAGCTAGCCCTGAAGCTTTCGGCAGAAACATTTTGGTAAGAGACACGAAAGCCGGCTTGCAAATGCCCCTCAACCTTCAGCCAGCGCTGTGTCCGCTGGCATACAGAATAAAAGACAATGCCAGGTTGCTAAATGCAACAAAAACAAAGCTTTCGATGTCTGTGCCCGTTGTGAAAAGGCAGTCTGTAGCAAATGCACTGGTACAGTTGAAAAGCGTGTTTTCTGCGTAGATTGTACTAGGAAAGCTGTAATAGAACTCTGAACAGACAGAGCCTTTAAACTCTGCTTCACTCAAAGTGCTTTCATGTCGCATAAGTTATGTTATATTTTTGTTTTATGCTATTTTTATAATTAGTTATTTATATTTTATAATTTTATATGTGCATACAGCTTTCTACACCTGTTTATACAGAAGTTTATTGCGTAAAGTTTATTTTACTACAGTTTTTCATGTTCATGTATTGGTGCTCGTTTTGAAAAAAGAAAAAAGTTTAACTTTCAATTTAAATACGGTGTTTCTGCTCTGAAAATGTTATGTACAATGTTCATAAATAAAAATATTAAGTTGTATCCGATTGTTTGTTTTTCATTTTTATATTGAAGCCTTTTTAAAATGGAGCCGCACATTATGCAGGTACGGTGGTTGTATGTAGTCCAAAATCTTGGCGGTTCTAGTGTTAATCCATTTCATGACAGGAGCGTGTCCTTAATTATTCAACTAATGCTAGAATAAGTCCTTAATGAATAAAATTAACCAGTTGAAACACACACCCAGGTGCTAAAGCACTTCATCATTTCATTATTCCAAACACATGTTCAGTGTCCAGAATTGTCTGCTGCTTGTACAAATGAAAAATAATAAAATACACATTTACATACTACTGTCACTGTCTTAGACACACAGTCAGCACATTTCTGTTCCTAACTATTTCTACACAGAGAGATTTACGTTGTTACCTTGTAAAGCAGCGAGACGCTCGTTGGTGAAGTCATTGTCTGCCTGCAAGGCCTCTATGCGTGCCTGCAGTGCCTGCTCCTTCTCCTCCATCTCTTCAATCCTGTGCTGCAGCTCCTTCCTCTCAGACAGGCTTTTCTGCTGGATCTCCTCCTGCCTGCCCTCCGCCTGCTGCTCAACACAGGCAGACACAGTCTGAGACCAGGCAGACATACAGAATCTGAGACCAGACCAGACCAGGCGGACATACAGTCTGAGACCAGACCAGACAGACACACAGTCTGAAATCAGACCAGACCAAGCAGAAACAGAGTCTGAAATCAGACCAGACCAAGCAGAAACAGAGTCTGAGACCAGACCAGACAGACACAGAGACTCTGAGACCAGAGCGAACTCCCACCTACCCCAACCCCTAGACCAGAGTGAAAACACATACAGTACAACACACACCCAGACCAGAGTGAACACATACAGTACAACACACACACTCACTAGGGATCTACTTAAATCATGGTAAATTTCGGTATTTTTCATGGGTAGGTTGCAGAATAAAATTAGGATTTTGCGGACATTTCGCTGACCTGTTTAAACATTAAATATACCGAAGTAGACAGTACTTCGGAACACTATAAGCCTAAAAATAGTGGTATTTGTTTCCTTACTAAAACAGAGTGCTGTCATTTGTTAAAGACAAGCATGCACCATCCCCCGCAGTTGACTTGCCGATACATTGAGACTGCACATTCTGCATCCACTGAATTGATTGGAAGTTAAGGCAAAGCTTTGCCAAGTTATACAGATGTGAAAATCAATTAGAAACAGCCCCAAAACTCATTTACCCAAGGGCATCTGGCATATTTTAATAAAAGCAATGTATGCAGCACGTTTGTTGTCATGTTATTTGTCCCATCCAATAATTTATATTATTAGTCAAAAAAAAAAAAAAAAAAAGAAAAACGCAGCTATTCGGGTCTAAAATAAAAAAAAGTAAGCAGCAGGCTGAAGCGAGGTGGCTGTGCTCGATCGTTGTAGTGCTAATTTAACTAAGAATACTTTCTGTCTGGGCTGACTTTCCAGTTTGGTTTCTGAAAGCTGTTTATTTTACGTTCTGTTCAGCAGCACCCGTAGTAGCCTTTTGTTTAATGTGTGATTCTGAAGCTAAATAGCGATATAGATATAGATATGCAAAACAATTACCTCCACCTGCATGTACAGTTTCTTTGAGAAATATCTTGACTGATTATACTTTGCTTTTTTTTTTGCTTTGTCATCCATTTTTACCTCCAATGCTGAAAACTAGATTTTAGCAACCTAAATCCAAACAATGCAGCACTAACTTTGTCCTACTCCCTATTGCACAGTACAGGTCACAGAAAAGCAGAACAGATGCACTGGTAGGCTGATTAAAACTTTATTGTCATTTGAATAGCAAACAAGAACATTAACCGCTTTGGAGAACTTTTTTTGTAAATGTTATTTGTGGACGTTTTTTGTTTATTTGTTTTTTGCTTAAGTGCAATGCACACAGGAAGGCGAAGAAATAAAAAAGGGCTACAGAAGGAAGATACGTAGTTTGTGTCTCTTGCAGTACTTCATTTAAACAAAGTTTCTTTTTTTTTTTTTTCTCTCTAAACTTGTCCAGTATGCATTGGCCCCTAAGAGGTGAATTTCGTGGCGACCCCTCAATTTCATGATTTCCGCGAAATCGCGATTTAGGTAGACCCCTAACATTCTCCCAGACCAGAGTGAACACACATACACAAAACAGAGCAAACACATACAGTACAACACACTTGTCTCACTTGTGTGTGTGTTATGTTGTGTGTGTGTAAACACACACACATACAAAACATGTGGCACTTGTGTGTGTTTGGTCACACACAAACCAGAGTGAACACATACAATACAACACACACACACACACACACACTACTGTACCTTCTTGACATGAAACTAGAGCTTGAGAACATACAGGCAGTTTCAACCCCATCAGTGTGATTGAGGGTGAAAACAAACTTTCTCTGTCATTCACTGGGAACCAAGATTTGAATTAAAAAGGCCTAGCTAACTGTACCTTTAACTTGTCAGCAAGGTCTTTGATTTCGTTGACCGCTCCGTTGTACTTATTGGCCAGCTCGCTCAGCTCTTCCTGCGTCCGCTCGTTCATTTCCTTTAGATGGGTACATTCATCCTCAGTGTTGCTCAGACTTCGCTGGAATACACAAGACGTTGCTGATTAGAAATCTCATCTTATTCAACAGGACATTCTCATAACTAGAGAATTACACTAAAATAACATACTGCCTCCAATTAGTTACACCTTACCGAACTTAATACCTGCGATACAGGAACACAAGTTTAGACTGACAGTTCAGTCGAACTGGACTTGAGGTGCAATTCAACATGTTCACTATATATGAGTGGTCTGTATCATTTTGTATCTTTTTACTGGACAACACTGGTAATGAAATGTAATGCATACAATAGAATAGAGCTGTGTACCATAATATTTAGACTAGAACTGTCTACACCTAACTAGCTTAGCTATATTAGGTCAGAGGTCAAGCACACCAACACATCTAGCAATATGAGGTCTCGACTTCAAATTGCTGGCTGAGACCAACAGCATAGTAACATTTACAGCTGCAAAATCAAAATGGGCCAGAAGATATTTTTTGATTATCAGGAATTGTGGTAGTTCTGATGTTCAGATACAAATACAAAAATAATTCTCAGCATCACCCATCCACGTCTTTGGAAAGATGTAAAGGTATCGCCAAAAAAAAAAAAAAAAAAAAATTAAAAACAAACTGGGTGAACAACGTAATTTTGGATTTTGTAAGGTGATGCAATTCGGCGTCCTGAAATTAAATCAGGTTGGGCTTTTTAGGTAGGGTGCTGTCCATATGAATGATACTGGTAATGATATATTTCTATAAAACCTCCAGCATGGAATTAAACCACACCTTCTGTAAATATATCCTTCCCTTCCCCATACACCTTTGTTTTTATTGTACATATTTTTATGTTTTGTATATTTTGAATTGTGTACATGTATTGTGTGTATTGGTTCTGTTTTAATAAAAAGTGCATTTTTAAAATATCTTTGTTATTGAGAAATGTATAAAGACATAAGTATTACTGTATGGTATGCAATGAATGCTGTATGATATCTACATTATATACTCATGATATATTTATATTTGATTAATGCGATTTCACATAATAATCTACAAGTAAAAAGTATAACCTGTGATACAACGTTTTATCTCTCCTGAAACACAACGACTGATGAGTGGGGACTTTTATTGTAGAAGTGAGAATCAGAGATTTGCACAGGGTACTACAATAAATTGAAGAGCTGTCTGAATTATTAGTACAGTATCTGGTGCTGTGAAAGTACATCCACCATGTCAACTCGGATTACAGGTGTTCATATAATAATATAACTGCACTTTAGGACGGTACGTATGCGAAGCCAATCTTTTTGTGTTTTCTCAAATTATATATACACCTTAAAACACCATCTTCCACTAAAAAACCGTCCACCGTCCACCTAGGAATAACCAGCAGCCCCGCATCCTGTGATCTTAGAGTGCGGTTTGGAAGATATGGGGTCAGTAACTCCTGCAAATAACTAGGTGCTAATCCATTCAGGGCCTTGTAAGTTAACAGCAAATCTTTAAATTCTACACTGCACAGGGAGCCAGTGTTAAGAGGCCAAAACAGAGGTAATGAGTCTACTTTTTCTGGTTTTAGTCTGAATTCTAGCGGCAGAGTTCTGAACAAGCTGCAAGCAGGATACCACACTTTTTGGGACATCAGAAAAAAGTGTATTACAATAATCAATTCTAGATTAAACAAAGGCATGCATTAGTCTCTCGGCATCAGATATAGAAATAATTGGTCTAAGTTTGGCTTATTTCTCAAATAGTAAAAATATAATTTAGTAAGTTCCGTAATACGAGTCTCAAATGATAGATCAGGATCAAAGATGACCCCCAAACTCTTAATTTCTAGTTTTAGTTTTGATGAGAAACTGCAAGGATCGAGCTTATGAAATCCCACATTTCCTTTTAGCTGGTTCTGTGAGCCCACCCAGGCAGAAGAAATTCCTGGCTTTAGGGACAAATATAGCTGGGTATCATCAGCATAGCAATGTAAGTTCATTCTGCGGATAGTGTCACCTAACCACCCGCTGTGTTTGTTACATCTTTGAATCTGTTTCAGTGAGTGAATCCTTTGTGTTAAATTTGCATGACATTTTAGGAAAATATTTTAAAAAGAAGCAGCTTGCAATCTAGCATCCAAATTAAAATATAATGCAATTAGTCTGTAACCTTACTTAGGTTGGATAATTAGATGCAATTCATTTACATTTCAGTCTATACTCTTTGTACAGCACGGTTTTCGAGGGGTTCCTCACAGAGGACAGTGCTTTGTAAAGCACAGTCTTCGAGGTATATCTCAGTGTTTGGTTGCTAATTTGCTGTAAATGTTTCACAAACACACTGTTTCTCACCTCCACTTCCGAGAGCTTGCGGACCACCTCAATTTTCTCCTGAAGAACCTGCCTCAGGGACTCTTTGGCTGTTGTCTCGTAGCTGTGTTTGTCTTCTTGCAATGCTACCAACTCCTTTCGAATGCTATCTTCAGTTTGGTTCTGTAAATACAGCAGACAAACCAATGAATACAATAAATAGGGACAAAGGTTAGAGTCCTGCATTGGGTCAGGTAACCACGGTGTCAGCGGGTGACCCGCAAAAGCGGGTCAGGTTCGAGTTGAAATGTGAACTTTTTCGTGGTTTGCGTTAAAAAAAAACCAAAAAAAACAACACAAAACATTTTCGGGTCTGAATTTGAATCTCCAAAAACATTTTCTGTCCTTTCAGCGTAATTGTCTGTAACCCTTTCTAAAATAACGTTTAGAAGGTAAATGTACCAGTATTTCCTGCACTAAAGCAGGAGGTGATTAGGGAGGAGTCAGCTGACTAAGCAGTGTTGTTCTTGCTTGTTTGATACATCGCAAGATGTTTTATCACGTCTGCTTGGTGATATTAAAAATGTTTGTGAACGAGGTGAAACAAAAGATAGCGCAGGGTTTATATCATGTAGTTTGAGAGGTAAATCAGAAGTGTGGAATTGTATAATAATAAACATGTGGCCGGATCCATTGCTTGTAAAACCTGTCATCATGTTTTTACAAATGACAGCCACAAAACTGGGACATCATCTATGCGAAAGTAAAGGTGTAGCTCCCTTTCAACTGGTAGCACGAAAAGAAGAGACAGGTATTTTACAGTAAAGTAAGTAGATATAGTTAATATGTTACAATGTTAAAATATATCCAGACCACTAGAGAAAGCTAGCACGCTGCAGAGCCTATTGTGTAAACTCAATCTGTGGAAAATCGTAGAGATATCTGTGTGTGAATGTGAGAGCGTGAGAGAGTCACTTGACTCAGGTTGCAGGTCTTATTAAAGCGGGTCGGGTCGGGTGGCGGGCAAGAAGACGGTGTTCTAGCGGGTTGCGGGTTCAAGTCCATGTCGTAAAAATCGGACCTGCTCAGGACTCTAACACAGGTAGACAAACTATACAGAACAACCCCTGCCCTATTTTAGCTTGTTTTTAATAGAAGCCACGTGCCAGACATTCAAATATATAAATAGATGTATATCTGCATATTGCAAAAAACATAATCAAATACCTACTTTTGAATAAGCTTGCAACTGGTTTCCCATGACTTCTAATCTTGAAAGCAGTCTATCTTCATCTATTAAAGCCTGTTAGGAAAAAAAATATATATATTATATCAACACATGACAGGACAAATCAAACTTAATAAAAACACGTGGAAATTTTTAATCCTCCGTCGAATGACAGTAAACTACTGAAGTTAATAAACCCACTGCACTCAGGTGGCGAGGTTTAAAGAGACATACTGCTTTAGTTAAATTGGATTTCTACACAGGTTACAACACACGATAATGTGCATGTGTCTGCTTTTCCATAACCTGGATCTAATTTGGGTTTTAAACTGATTTCTTCCTAACACTAACCCTAACCCTATGCAATCTTTATGTGCTCTGCAAGTGTGGGAACAAAGCTATGGAGCCAAACGAATATTGCTGATCTACACACTAACCTGGCCTTTGCAGCAGGTATTGTTTTTATCAAATCACACTTTCGTTTTACCACTCTCTCTTATATTCCTGCTTCCTCAGCACTTAATAAAAAAAAGGCAGAAAATTTTAACTTTTGTGCTTAAAAAAAATGTACTACAATGAAGTAAATCTTGGGATGATTTGTAAATGACTCAAATGCAATAGATCCTGCCAATGCAGGGTGAATCCTAACTGACAGCAGCCACTGATTCAGTTGTGGATGCTTTGTGACGGGCAGCATGAATACAGCTGCGTGTCGAACGCAGGTATCACTATGCTGGGTGAACCTTGAATTGGTTAAACGCTGAAGTCGTTAATAACACAGTATTTTATTAAAGGTTTAATAAAAAAATCCTTCTTAAAACGAGTCTTGCAAAGTTTCATTATTTATACCATCTTGATGTACTGCTAACCCGTAAATGAACACTGTACATGAAAATCAATTTACAGTTTGAAATAAATATACCAGCTTAATATAAAAGATTACACTTTTCTTTTGCATTTTAGCATACCAAGTCTGAAAAATGTTGACATTCATGTCAGTACAGTCTCGTGCTTTGCATGTCTGTTTTCTGCAAGGATGAGGAGGGTCACAGACTAGGGTCACAGCTGAACAATCAGATCCTACTGTAATGAATACAAACATTCATACTCACTTACAGGACAATATGAATGGGACTGAAGACAGACCAGGCTTCTGGAGAGAAGAATTATTGTTTCTTTTGATGTACATTGAGAGGGAGCGCACAGAGGTAGAGAAAATGAATGCATTCCCCTGTAGCCTGAAACCCCTAAAGCTAGAGTAATGGTTAGTCATACAGCTGCAGGTGTACAGTGCACAGCTCTGGAGTCACGTTCCTTTCCCCTCATACTTTAAGCCTAACCGTTTGTACAGATGACCTGGTGAGTCAGTGCCCTTTCCCCTTGCTAACCCTAACCCTAACCCTACCTGCCAGCTGCTCTCTGATGCCTCCTGCGTGCTGGCCAGCAGGCGCTGCAGGGTCGCTAGCTTCTGCTCCAGCATCTGCTCCCGGTGTAAGGCCTCCTGATAATGAAACAGCAAACAGGGTTAATAGAGAAGGTCTACCTGTAGCACCATGGACTTTTCATAAAGGTAAACCAACACTTACAGCATACTTTTTTTTAACCAATTAACAATTATTCAAATCTAATGCTTGGACATGTATATGACTATTCAAACAAAAAACAGACCCATTCCAGTGTACAGAAGAGTGGTCCTCTCCTGGCCAATAGCTCATTCACTGAAGTACAGGGTTTAATTACAGATTTGTACTATAATACAGTATGATTATACGTCATTTAAATACTGGTATTCATTTACATTTTGAACGAACATTTGGACATGAAAAACATTTTCGTCCCAGCAGTATTACAAATCAAATGTAAAATAATTAAATTAAAGAGAAAATGTATAAATCAAGCTGGAATAGAGGTACACTCCACCTAAAAACTGGAACCCCATGGCTGGTATTTTTCACAATTTGCCCACAGTGGAAAAATCAGGCTCCAGGAGTTGGTAAACATGCCAGTAGCATTTTAGGCATTTAAACATTATTCTAGCTCAGTGGTCCTCAAAAGTAATTTGGTCACGGGCATAAATTGATCTTACATGGCTGTTTGTGGGCACGCGGACTATTGCATAGGTTCTTATCTTAAAAACTGCCCTCCTGCGACATGTGCAGTATATGTATATATTAAGAGATTTACTGGGAGTTATTCTTGGCTCACTCTGATAAGACCAAATCTCAGGTAGTAATTGTGCGTGCTGCGCTTATTCTTTAAATAATTTATATAAAATATGCAATGCAAATATTTTTAAATAGCATGTTTACACAGACAACCACAAATAAACTAAAATAAAAGAGGATAGATAGCATCTCACTTTGTTAACACTACTCTGCTTTAAAGATCGCTCATCTTCAGTACAATTGTTCAGATTATTCGTAACTAAATCTACTACAGTGCTTCCCTTGTCTGGTGAAATTAAAATATATATAGAGAGAAAATTAAATTCTAAATACTGAAATGTATCATTTTCTCAATAACAGTTAGCGAAATTCACTGCTTACCCGGCATATTAACACCCTGCCTCTGCTTGCTTATGATTGGACAGCTGCGTAAAACTTGGCAGATATTTGACTCTCTTACTGGTTAAACATACTGTCAGTACCTGCAACTGAAACAGACACAGTTTATCGCACTTATGATTGGGCTACCACAGAGAAAATGCTGATATTCAATTGGTTGATTGTTTCGCAGAGGCCCTTCAGACAAAAAGAAAAAATGTCGAGTACGTACAAGCACAGCATAAGCGAGCAGCATCAACAGCGCTGGAACTAGGGGTGCTGGGTGTGCAGCAGCAACCCCTGGTTTAGCATTGCTTCCATCATATACAGGGGTTACAGTTTTGTTCAATGGCTTTCAGCACCCCCACTTTAAAAAATGTTCCAGTGCCACTGAGCAGTACTGTCAACAGACTGCTGTGATGCTTTTGTTGGAAAATGTGTTTATTTATTTTCCCACACTACGACCAGCCATAAATGTGTTCACGACCCAAGAACAGCTGCCGCGGGCACCACTTTGAGGACCACTGTTCTAGCTAAATCTGAAGTGTGTTTACAGCATATATCCAGTAGAGGTCACTATCACACCATACCTGTATATACTGAGAGAGCTGAAACAGTTCCTGAGAATACATACTGGGAGTAGTAGCAGCAACCTGTAGGGCCAAAGAAAATAGTTGTCAAAACCTGGAAATTCAACATTATTATCAAACGATGTACATTTATTCCAGGCATTGTAATCCCTGCAAACCCTGCTGCTCGAAGTGTTCTCTTCATTAAGGACTTCCACTGCTAACTGAAAAGAAAAAAGTAGTACAGTAGATAGAGATCTGATGAAGCATGGGCTTCTATGCATGACCCCAACCAAATACAATAAAAAAAAGAGATTCCAGGTGTCCTTATACTGATTTAAAAGCCATCTGTAGATCCAATAAAAACTTGTATGAATTGAATAGATTCAATCCTAAAATACAGCACCAGACCTCTGATTTATGAAGCCAGCAGCTGATTTCCATCTGGCTCCCCTCGACTAGGCAGGGCTGAACACAATTGTAATTGTTTTTATATAAATTCACAAGTTGGGTGTCTAATAATACATATGACCTTCTGAAGCTGAAGTTCTCTATTGTGTAACTAAAAGCACCTCCCAGTCTTTTTCTCCAGTTTCAGTTAGAGAGAGGTGGCCGAAAAGAATTTATTTACAGCATACAATGTGAGCGAAAGGAAGTGAAAGGATTTTAGTGGCATTTTCTCAGCTGGTTAATAACACGTGTAGCATTGCCTAGTTCACTGTAAAACTCAGGATCTGTTCACCCTACTCTTTGCTTACTGCATCACAAAACAATTTAAACTCACAGCTGGGAAACAACTAGAGATCCCTTTGGCTCTGGTGTTGACACAGCCATTCAATGATCTGTTCACTGGATTGATCGGTATGTATGTCTATATAAATTACACTGAACGTACGTATAAATGTGTGCCTGTGCTGGCCCTGTGGGCACAAAGTGAATAAACTAAACTTAATAGGTTGTTTCTGGGGTTTATAAGCTTGTTAAGGAAACTGTCTGAACAAAACTAAAAAAATCAATACAGAACCTGTAACATACAACTGCGCAAAAAACATACATCAGTTTTAGAAAGGTCTGATTACCAATGCTGATTTCACCTCTCAAATTCCCCTCACTGATTGTACATTTTATTATGGTATGATTACGTTTCAGCTGTTTGATTGAAAATGAACTTTGAGATCCCACACCCTGTCAAACAGGAATTCTAAAAGGTTAGTTTCACGTGACATTTTTTCCATAAGCAAAACCTGTTTAAAACAGAGCCACACATTTACAGAGCTAGCCCAACAGAAAAAAATGACTTCAACTGAATTAGTGCACATGGCAGCATGTTAAGACAGCAGGAATAATGGTACGTGCTTTGATCCGGTAAGAGAACCATCACAAGCACATCTGCTTATCTCACTGTGGGTTCACAACTGTCTTTCAGAGGCAATTGTTTTTCCTTTAATCCTTGAATGAAGCTCGTGTTTTTTTAGAGCAATGCTGGTGTTTGTTTCTGCCATGTGTTTTGGCCCAGGCTGTTTGGTATGCAAGGACAAAGGTTTATAGTTCATACCCACATGGACGTTTTGCTAAATACAGTAGTACAATATCAAGGACAGGCAAATGTAAGGTGAGCCATATTGTTTCTTCATGTGCTTAACAAATTACGAAATCATTCACAATGCCTTTGTAATCATTTAATCCATGTGTGTTTTTACTGGAGTTACTATACGGAGTTTAGACATACTGTTTCGGCACTGACACAGATGACATGCAAAATACTGACAGTGCGATTGACTATAATAGTTAAGCAAATGCAACTCTCCCAAACCATTGTGGTTGTACAGTGCTAATTACTCAAAAACTACTAAGCCTATGAAACGATGCTAATTCTTATAAATTATAATGAAAGTTTCAATGTTTCACAGACCTATCACGCATTTTTAGACTTTTAGAATTACTACTGCTCAGTTTTTCCATAAAATGTCAAGCCTTCGTTTTCCAGATATAACGTCATCACTGAATTTAAACATTTTCGTGATTCATTTACAAAGCCCCTCTCTTGAAAAAGGGTTGAAATGGTACAGTGGTTTGCGAAAGTACTGACCCCCCTTGGCATTTTTCCTATTTTGTTGCCTTACAACGTGGAATTAAAATTGATTTTTATTTGGATTTCATGTAATGGACTGTAACAGGGAGAGATCTGTGCTGACTCTGCTGGCGTGTTCACAGGCTGCAGGAAGAGGGCGGCAGTCGTCCAACAACCGCCTGTGAGTCATGGCAGTGACACGGGGAGGTGGGAAAGTGGGTGTGTAGACTTTTCCCCCTCTCTGAATGGCTGAGAGGCGCGTCTTGGGAGATTGTTAGCCCTATAAATTAACGCTCCGTTGTTTCCTCAGGTCTGCCCACTTAGACGCACCGAGAGTGCGGAAGCACTGATCCAGGACCGGGAATCAGGCGAAACAGAGAGTTTCACAGCGAGACAGAGAGAGCGGGGAACCCTTGGGCAGACCCCGGCGTATTGTGACAGAACAGGCTAGTTAGCCTACAGAGTAGGACGGTGATCCGGGTTGTGCGGGTAGCGACGACCGGGATAACACTGCCGAGTGCAGCACCTTTTATTTGTAGTTTTATTACTGTTTTATTTTCCATTGTTCTTTTCGCCTTCTGTTTTCATTATTATTTCTTTGAGCACCTGCGAGTGCACTTGCTGTTCACGTACCAGCTGTGGTATTTCCGTGGTGCTGTCTATCATCGTTGATAGGCAGCCCACGGTCAACAGTGCCCTCTGCCGGAAAAAGCAAGAACTGTTTGAAAATAAAACTGGGCACCTGTGTGGTGTTTTCAAGTACACCCGTCTGTCTCCTAGTCAGTGAATTACCCACACCCCTTCCACACGGACATACACAAAATAGTCCAAATTGGTGAAGTGAAATGAAAAAGCTCCACAGCGGAGATTGGAGTATCTGTCCATAGGACTACTTTAAGCCGTACATTCCACAGAGCTGGGCTTTATGGAAGAGTGGCCAGAAAAAAGCCATTGCTTAAAGAAAAAAATAAGCAAACGTGTTTGGTGTTCGCCAAAAGGCATGTGGGAGACTCCCCAAACATATGGCAGAAGGTACTCTGGTCAGATGAGACTAAAATTGAGCTTTTTGGCCATCAAGGAAAACGTTATGTCTGGCGCAAACCCAACACCTCTCATCACCCCGAGAACACCATCCCCACAGTGAAGCATGGTGGTGGCAGCATCATGCTGTGGGGATGTTTTTCATCGGCAGGGACTGGGAAACTGGTCAGAATTGAAGGAATGATGGATGGCGCTAAATACAGGGAAATTCTTGAGGGAAACCTGTTTCAGTCTTCCAGAGATTTGAGACTGGGACGGAGGTTCACCTTCCAGCAGGACAATGACCCTAAGCATACTGCTAAAGCAACACTCGAGTGGTTTAAGGGGACACATTTAAATGTCTTGGAATGGCCTAGTCAAAGCCCAGACCTCAATCCAATTGAGAATCTGTGGTATGACTTAAAGATTGCTGTACACCAGCGGAACCCATCCAACTTGAAGGAGTTGGAGCAGTTTTGCCTTGAAGAATGGGCAAAAATCCCAGTGGCTAGATGTGCCAAGTTTATAGATACATACCCCAAGACAGTTGCAGCTGTAATTGCTGCAAAAGGTGGCTCTACAAAGTATTGACTTTAGGGGGGTTGAATACTTATGCACGCTCAAGTTTTCTGTTTGTCTTATTTCTTGTTTGTTTCACAATAAAAAATATTTTGCATCTTCAAAGTGGTAGGCATGTTGTGTAAATCAAATGATACAAACCCCCAAAAAATCCATTTTAATTCCAGGTTGTAAGGCAACAAAATAGGAAAAATGCCAAGGGGGGTCAATACTTTCGCAAGCCACTGTATCAACACATTTCTGAATCACATTATTGTATTACTTCCAATGTCAAAACACAAACACATGTTTTCCGAAATACCAAATTGTAAAAGATACATTCAACATGGCAGTTGAATGTGCCATCTAAAAAACAAAAGATTACAATTTGACAACCAACAACTTTTTCATTCAACATTATATATAAGTTCCTGGGCGGGAGATAATGGAATCTTCTCTAACCTTAGTACCTAAAACTACAAGCTCCCCCCGTACTGCACACAATCAAAACTACAAACCCCCCGTACTCCACACAATCAAAATACAAGCTCCCCCCGTACTCCACACAATCAAAACTACAAGCCCCCCCGTACTGCACACAATCAAAACTACAAGCTCCCCCCGTACTGCACACAATCAAAACTACAAGCTCCCCCCGTACTGCACACCATCAAAACTACAAGCTCCCCCCGTACTGCACACAATCAAAACTACAAGCTCCCCGTACTCCACACAATCAAAACTACAAGCCCCCCCGTACTCCACACAATCAAAACTACAAGTCAACATTAAAATAAAAACATTCAGTAAAATAAAGCTGACAATGACGAACTTACCTTGTCTACAGGAAGTGGTAATGGAACTTGAATGATGCTGGAAAACATTAAAAACAGAAGTATTTCAGTGACAAGCCAACATACTTAAATACCCTGCTCATTTGTACGGGACAACAGAGAAAACATTATGTCACAGTGGCCTCAGCGAAGGTTGGGAATCAATTGTGCAAGCACTGTAAATGTTTAACTCTGAAGTGCACAGTACACACAGGAGTCTGACATTGTGGTTTTCTTTATGCAGGTGTGGTAACAGTCAGAGCCAGGACACTGTACTGGAGTGGAGCAAACAATATATCCTTTAGAGCAGGGGGTCAAACTTTGTGTAGTTGGGACCCCCTTTTAAATCACTTTGGTCTTGTGCGATCCTTATATTTAAATACTTTTTCTTTCCAAATGAAAGAAATGATTAGTTTAATAAACAAACAGTAAATATGCAAATAATAAAAAATAAATAAAACAGACAAACATAGTGTATGTAGTGTTTTTACCTGACAAAACTTTCAAAATGCAAAGTGATTTCTTGTACAGATCTGCTATGCTCTAGTGCATGTCAGTTTGTACAGGATGTTCTCGTTTCACGCCCCCGTTTGAGAAGCCCTGCTCTAGTCAGAGGTTGACTAGCTAAGGTTTTTTTTATACCAAGATTTACTTTCCTCTGGGTTTCAACAAAACATTTATTATCTTCTCCAGCAGACCTGCACACGGTAATGACCAATAAGAAAAAGACCACACATTGACAGACTCACAGAAATGTAAACTAAAGTGAGGAGATCACTGGCTCATGCCAATCGTGTCCCAACTGCTTTAAACTTGTTTTTGCAGATTCCTTTGTATTGCACACTACCAGGTTACATAAATAATAAAAAAAGACAACTCTACAGTAACATTGCTAAATACAGCCATACTCTTCCAGTTTAATCTCTTCTCTCTAAAGCTGTGAATCCACCTGAGACAACGAGACATGAAGTTCTCTCTTTAGTTTCTATCCCTGCCAGGTGTTCTTTATCTCCGTGGCTGGCAGGTGAAAAGCACACAGCTTATCTTGTCCCTCCACTGCAATTGACTGGGATATTCTGACAGCCAGAGGTACATTTAGATAGAGCACTGAATCCACACCCTGGCATACACCACAGTACCTCCCAAAAAAACTATATTGACATTGGCCCCAGCTCCAATCCAACAGAAAGAAAATGTCTTTTACCAACACCCTTTTCCTACCCTCTTCAAAGCCACGCAAAACAAAATCTACTGCAGCCAATCTCAATTCACCTATGGGATTACATACAATCAGCAGCCAGCACTGTACAATCACATGTTAACCTCCATGCAGATCACCCCTCAGGATACTAGTTGTGTGCAGCCCTACGAGAAATCTCTTCTTCACTACATCAGACAATACAATGTCCTTCCTCTTTGTAAACATCACTTCTAATCTGCTGCAACAAGCAGTTCAAATCCGTTTCCATTTTGAATGCACACAAACCTTCTGACGGCGATCTGCACAGTGCTAAAATAACATGCTTCCAGTTTATGTAAACTGCAAACGGCTATATTTAATCTGTTCTGTGCAGAACAGAAAACTGCACCGAGCAGCAATCACAGGATTGCAATCACAGTCTTAATTCAAAATCTACACAATAAAATTACATTTCTCTTTCAACAAAATTGAAACAGCTTCCTGCGTGGTGTTAACATTTGAGCTATTCAATTTTTACAGTTCTAAGATAGTGGACACCTTGTTACTAAAACTAGGAAGGAGGGTATGTGAAGAAATACAAAGCACCCTCAGTGGCATACTCTAAGAGTTGTCAAAATAATTATACACAACACTGTTTTCAATTATACACAACCTATTATCAAAATAATTATACACAACACTGTATCAAGTAGAAAAATATCCAGGAGTGAAAATAGGTTGTGAAGGTCTTACTTTACTGCACTGAATTAACTACAAAAGCAAAGGATGCAATACAGTAGTTTAAGGTAAACAGTTTTTTCGTATGTGTATTTAAGGTAAAAACAGTACATAAAGTAGACATTGCTTGCTCTTTTATTTCGTCATTGTGGTTTCTTTGCAACAGTGGCCATAGACACATTTATTATATATATATATATATATATATATATATATATATATATATATATATATATATATATATATATATATATATATATATATATATAATAACCATTACTGAGATTTTTTTTTTTTCGCTTAACAAAAAAACAAAAACTGTTGTGTAATTTGAACACTTCGAATGTGGTACTGGGGAACTGTCCATTTTGGTTCTCGTTTATTACATGATACATAACAGAAAATAGGATCACAACATGGAACAATAACACAGTGCTGATCACTACACAACATTTGTCCCAGAATTTCATTTTCTGACTAACTGCACAAAGGGGAGCTTATTTAGAAGTTCTAATTATTTAATGAAGCACTGTAGTATTTTTATTGATGTGCTAGCCTATGTGACAGACAACCATTTGCTTGCATGTTCTTTTATTCACAATCAATGTATTATTTAAAACATGTAAACACAGAAGTATTAGACCTGCAAAAATACTCAAGAGTGTATAACAAAAGCACAACCCCGAATGAAAAAGTAAATACAGACAAACTGGACTTTTTGTAACTTGGTTCGTAAATTCTTATTTGACAGCATGTAAATCAACACCCCCAAAGACTCATGCCCCGAAAGGCTCTGCAGATATCTCGGCACCTACAGGCTTGCAGCCAAGCAGTGCTTCTTGTGGAATAACATACGAATGGAACCAAGGAGATCCTACGCACTGGAATACCACTTGTGATGCAATGGCTTCCTCTGAAGACTAAACAGCAAAAAGGAGCAGGAGGAAGGCTGATACAAAAATGAAGCAATTCCACAGTAACTACAGACTCCACAACTTGCTATCGTGCTGGTGCTCTTTTCTTCTATCGAATTCCTATTGTTTTACTGACCAGCAAGAAAGCAAAGACAACACACCCATCACATGGCACACCTAGCTGATAATCACATTACATCCATAAATGGACAAAGAGCCCATATAGGAACTGTGCCGAACCAGCTCATTTCTCAGACTTCAGTCATTCAAGAAGAAACTCCTTCTTTAGAAGGATTTTTACAGTAGTTATTAATTCATGCAACTTACAACTACAGAACAATGCAAAGCATACTGTATTAAAACTATATGGTAGGTTTTCAATCATTTCGGTTCCAAGCTCAAAACTTTAATCTACGATAATGTCCAGTACTCCAAGCATATAGATATTTGATTGAAATAATGCCAGATATTAAACATGAATAGTTGGTCCTTATGATAATGTAAGTTTCTAAATTAATTTCTCAATAAGACCGACAAACGTGACATTAGAATAACTTCTCATGTAAACTTATCTACTTACCTTTAGATAACACAGCCCACACACTATAAAACACATTTCAATGGCTTACATAATCAAAAGAATGAAACAAAACTTACTCTGACCGGCGCCGAGCCTCCATGCCATCAGGTAAAAAGAGTTTGATTGTAGAAACTATACATCCATGGGTAACTGCAGATAAATATATAATGCACATTATTATTAAACACGCATGATAGGACTACAGGAGCAATATCACAATCACAATCTTTTACTACACATCCTCTTTGTGTTTTTCACAGAACTACAGGATCTTCAGTTTGCTAATGTGCATTTCTTCACTGCCTGCCCACACTATTCACACAACCAGACAGCTTCCTACCACAGCGGTTTTGGTCAACATGAGGTTGTGCAACTATCACCTTGCACATGTTGAGCATGGAAATGAAAGAATAACCAGAAATGGACATGTATATCCCACAATCAAAAAGGAGGGACACAAAATCCTTACTTTTTTCAGCAGATGCCCATGCAAAGTTTGATTAATCTATTTCAGAAATGTTGTCCGAGTTAAATGCATGCTAATAAAAGTGTCCATACCAAGGGTTCATCACAATTACAGGAAATGTCTTCCGACAGCTCACCAAGAATACCACTGACAATTTCAACAAAATAACACATTTTTCAGGTTACAAAGTATTTGTATTAATGCACAAGCGTCAGTTTAACCCCTTCTCTGCCGAGGCCCTTTTGACGCTATGTGCTAAAAATAATTTGTGATAAAGTTTCGATTTCCATACAGTACATTGTAGATCTTTTAAATTCATACGCCATTTTCCTTGCTTTCAATTGATGGAAAAAATAAGAATAAAAAACAACAATAAAAGGTCATCCAAAGCCTAAATTGGACCACCTTCAACCGGGAGGACCAAAATAAAATTGTCTTTTTAAATTGCTCATGGTACAAAAAAAAGAAAGTGGCCGAGTACTCGCAGTTTTGTTTTTCAAACCAGCTTCATCTTCCCAGTGGATTTCTATGGGCTACAGTGATTTAAAAAATCTTCCACGGGCTGTAAAAATATTTTTTCTACAAATGACATCGCTCAAGATTTATCAAATCAAGTAAATCCACAATGTTTTTTTGTTATATTCAGTTGCTTGACTTATGTGCTACTTATACTATATACATCTATACTTTTGAAATGTGCAACGTTTTACCATGTTTAATAAGTATATACATATATACTGTGTGTACATATATGTGTGTGTGTGTGTCATATATATATATATATATATATATATATATATATATATATATATATATATATACACACACACACACACACAGTACTGTGCAAAAGTTTTAGGCAGGTGTGAAAAAATGCTGTAAAGTAAGAATGCTTTCAAAAATAGACATGTTAATAGATTATATTTATCCATTAACTAAATGCAAAGTGAGTGAACAGAAGAAAAATCTACAAATCTACATCAAATCCATATTTGGTGTGACCACCCTTTCTATTTTTGAACACATTCTTACTTTACAGCATTTTTTCACACCTGCCTAAAACTTTTGCACAGTAGTGTATATATACACACATATACACACACACACACACACACACACACAGTGCCTACAGAAAGTCTACACCCCCTTGAATTTTTTTCACTCAGTTTCATGCATTTAAATCAGGATTTTTCCACTTATCTACACACCATACTCCACACTGTTAAGGGGAAAAAAGTTTTTCTTGAGAAAAAAAAAATTATATTAAAAATACAAACCTGAAAGATCATAATTGGATAAGTCTCCACCCCCCTGAGTTAATACTTCGTAGAAGCACCTTTGGCAGCAATTACAGCTGTGAGTCTGTTGGGATAGGTCTCTACCAACTTGGCGCAATATTTGACAATTTTTCTTTACAAAACTGTTCAAGCTCTGTCAAGTTCCCTGGGGAGCGTTGATGGACAGCAATCTTCAAGTCATGCCACAAATTTTCGATTGGAAAATTTTCGATTTTCGACAGGGCTCTGACTGGGCCACTCATGGACATTTACGTTTTTGTGTAGCTTTGGCTGTGTGCTTTGGGTCATTGTCATGCTGAAAAGTAAACTTCCATCCTAGTTTCAGCTTTCTTGCAGAGGGCAGCAGGATTTCCTCAAGGACTTCTCTGTACTTTGCTCCATTCATTTTCCCTTCTATCCTGACAAGTACCCCAGTCCATGACGATGAGAAACATCCCCATAACATGATGCTACCACCACCATGCTTCACAGTAGGGATGGTGTTCTTTGGCTGATGCGCTGTGTTGGGTTTGTGCCAAACATAACACTTTGCATTTAGGCCAAAAAGTTCCATTTTAGTTTTGTCAGACCACAAAACTTTTTGCCACATGGCTACAGAATCTCCAGAGTGTTTTTTTGCATACTTCAAAACAGGATTCAAGGTGGGCTCTTGAACAATGGCTTCCTTCTTGCCACCCTACCATACAGGTCAGATTTGTGGAGTGCTTGGGATATTGTTGTCACATGCACATTTTGACTAGTGTTGGCCATAAAAGCCTGTAGCTCTTCCAAAGTTGCCATTGGCCTCTTGGTAGCCTCTCTGATCAGTCTCCTTCTTGCTTGGTCATCCGGCTTGGAGAGACGGCCTGATCTAGGCAGGGTCTTGGTGGTGCCATACACTTTCCACTTCTTAATCATCTTGACCATGCTCCAAGGGATATTCAAGGCTGATATTTTTTTAAACCCATCCCCTGATCTGTGCCTACCTACAGGAATTGCTGAATTTATCCTGAAATCATGTGAATCACTACAATGTAACACAGGTGGAGGCCACTTAACTTGATGCGTGATTTTGAAGGTGATTGGTTACACCTGAGCTAATTTAGGATTGCTATTACAAAGGGGGGTGGACACTTCTCCAATCAAGCTATTTCAGTTTTTATTTTTAATTAATTTTCTACAAATATTTCTAGAAACTTGGAAGTTGTGAGGTAGCATGTGTAGATAAATGAAAAAAAACAACTATTTTAATTCCAGGCTATAACGCAACAAAAGGTGAAAATTTTGAAAGGGGGTGTAGACTTTCTATAGGCACTGTGTGTGTGTGTGTGTGTGTATATATATATATATATATATATATATATATATATATATATATATATAAGAGTATGTACGAAAATTCTTGACAATAGATACTGTTTCGGTCAGCACAGTGATTGCCCAAATGTTACTAAAGTACCAGCTAACTTGCACAGATTGTGCTTCATCATACATGCCAAGGACATTAAACCTAATCAGAAACCAGAACTGCTACGCATCATATTCCACATGTAAAGTGTGCATGCTGAGACTTTTCCCCCTGATTTTTACCCCATGTTTCAATTAAAAACAATTTTCTACTGATTTTATTCCCATTTTAATATATGTAAAATTAACTCTGAAAAGTTCCCGGAAATTTGTTTTAAAAGATAAAAACTGAAAAACGCGTTACATTAACACAGGGATGGGAAAAAAAACTCCTATTGCATAACAGATTCACTCAATCCAGGTTTCACTATCAGCCGTCTTATTAAAATTAGTTAAACCAGGAATGGATAAAACTGCTGTGCAGTGGGAGTGTTATTCCGCTCTTGTAACTGCACGTTCAAAACACTGCTGTTCAATAAACGAAGCTAAAATAGCACCTCTGCATCCCCAATGTTGGCTTTGTATCCCCTGAAGCAGATGTGTGTTCAGAACACCACAAACCCCCCCAGGTTCCTTTCAGCTCCAGTGAGATCTGTGGATCTTGAGTCTGAACTAGCAGGCTTCAAGGACTGTGAACTGTCAGCTGAATAGTTGATTTTTTTTAGTATTCATTTAATTTCCATTTGCTAAAATATTAAGATATTGCATAGCTGGCAAAAAGCCATGTTCCAGGTTTCAAAACTCTTCTGCAAAGGAAATTGCATCATTTACCCTCAAGCTGGAGGACCATTCGATTATCATTTTTAAAACAGTATGCTTGATTGCTGCTGTTCGGCCCATTGACTGAGCTTATAAAATGAGTAAGTGCTCTTATATTAGAATTAAACCTTGATCTAAACTGGCTCAGAATGAAATACACCACTAAACGTAACCAGGATTTATTTGATCCAAATCAGGGGGAATATTGTGGTTTAATAGAAAAGCAAAAAAAAAAGAAAATGAAGTCAGATACTGGTGTGCACCAGCTGCTATTGGCACTAGCACACTAAACACTAGCCAGATACTGCCTGCTGTCTCCATGCCAACAGAGACAACAGCGATCGAGGTCAAGAAAGATGCCATTACATATGCCACATCCCTTAGGGAGTAAAAAAAAACAGTGTGCCTATTCCCACAGTAAAACATGTTAGGAATGGCTGGAAAAGGAAATGTGAAGCAATATTCAATACTCAAACCACCACTGTACATACAGCCTTTGTTTTAATTAATTAATGCACGAACTATAGCAATATGAACCCTACCTGGAGAGGAAAATACTGTACAATCCTAACTTCACAAAAGCATCATGTACACATACAGTAGACTTGTTTGTAAGGCTGTAAATCTGTTTGTAGATTAAACATTTAAATGTTCTTTGTATGTGGTTGTTTACTGTTTAAACTATTAGATAAATCGAAGAAAAAATAGACATTACATTGATTTTTACAACATGCAGGACTCCATTACAGTTGTTTAATGCATTCAAATATCGCAAGTTATGAAAAAATGTGAAAATCTAAATTACAATAGTACATTTTCAGCTACACATTTAGTAAAATGAATACCATGCCTATGTTTCGATGTTACTTTCATTTCCCATTTAAAGAGAAGCAGAAGACAGCCCTGCGCTCTCCCTCCCCTTTACCTTTGCGAGTGTTCTCCGTCACATCCACTCCGAACTGGATGATGTCACCAGACAGAATC
The DNA here is from genome assembly GCF_017654505.1 of Polyodon spathula. NCBI lineage: Eukaryota > Metazoa > Chordata > Actinopteri > Acipenseriformes > Polyodontidae > Polyodon > Polyodon spathula. The sequence continues at coordinate 23,981,130 of NC_054549.1, forward strand.
TCACATGGAGGGCTTTCCTCCGAGCCGCGGCTCAGGCGCTGGCTGTTGATGAAGGTTCCATTGCTGCTCTTCGTGTCCTGGAGATAGAACTGAAAACAGAAACGGAAGCATTCTTGTCATTTCATTCTGCACACAATACAACTTTGTTTGTGTATTCAATGCTAAAGCTACAGCTGCTGGCTTCACTGACCCCAACTGGCATTAATCTTGAACTACTTAATGTTACCTTAGGCAACTTAGATCAAGATTAGTGCTAATCAGGGTCTGTGCAACCAGACTATGACGTTTTTATATCAGGTAGTATAGATCACAGGGTTCTCGCCAGCGCTGTTGAGCGCAACAGGCCGCTACGTTGCTACCTGGAAAAATGACGCTGTAATAAGGCCGCTATGCTGTGTTTTCAGCTTGCGTAACGGCCAAAAAATATAATAATCCCATGAAACATCGTTGATTATTCATTTGTGAGAAATTGGTTTGCTTAAAATACTTGTTTCAGCTCTCAATATTCTTAAATATTATATTTAAATTTGCACTATAACTGATTCTCATTTAATAAATGCCAAACTTAATTCCATGTGAAAAAACGTTACAGATTTCCTAAATTCTGAATAGGTTTGCAGAGATATTCATGTACTGCATAATCCCTTACATTATTTTGACTTAAGTGGTTTTCTTTCCACTACAGAACGGTAAAGCAAAATTGTGCCAGTAGACAGTGCTATTAGTGTATGTTATTAAAGCCTCTCTGACCAACCGCAGCTCTAGTTATACAAGATTGTACGAGTATGATTAACAATATTAGTAGGATTGTACAGCCACTACTGTGTTTAAAAAATAAAAAATAAATGTTTCTTTTTTTTTTTAACCGTGTTCTTTCACCTGTGACTACTGATAGTAAGACATTGCACCGATTGACATTAAAACTCAATAAATCAGAGACAAATCCTTCTTTTTATAATAATAAATGTGTTTATTATTTTATTAAATTTTTCCTCCTTCGAATCCACTTTGTTAATATTCCAAACGATAGTAAAACACATTTTAAAGAGATAGCAAACAATGGGGGGAAAAGAAAAAAAAAAAAAACTTAGCTGTAATCTTGAAGCTGTGTGTTTCTGGCTTGCCATCTGAAAATGTTCTTTTGTGACCAGAGTGTATGTCTGAAACCATTACTGCTTCACCTCCCTGTGACTAGTATCACAGTCATATTTCAGTTGTGTGCATGGGTGCCTGGTATTCCTTGGGCTGCATCTTTTGGAACATGATTCTGGTAATTGGTCTGTATAATTTGTTTTCTAACAAAATTAAATCAAAACTAAAAACAGTCTGTATTGACTCATCTCATAAATAAACAAATCGTTCAGATGAAGAACAGTAATGTGTATTCCAAAAGTTTTGAGGTATTAAATGTTTTTTATTTCAAGGTCTTTAAAAAAAAAAAAAAAAAAAAAAATCAGAAGTTCCAAAATTTTACAATAGTCCTTTTGCATGACTTCAGTTTCCCACAGATAGATTTTCATATAGTATGTAGGTTTTAAAATATAAAATGTGGGACACAGTACATGCCCAGTTTTACATGCGATAAGTGAAAAAAACATTTATGTTGTAAATTCCTTAATTATGGAACAAGTGACAAGGGTTTTCCACTTATTCTTGCAAGCACACGTGTGATCGAGTGTAAGTTAAGTTATGTTGCAACAACCATATAATCGGAACAATGACAACAAAAGAAAACTCCAATCACATGATCACAGTAAAGTTTATTAGAATATTTAAAATGTGAGACAATGCACGTCATTAGTATAGCTTTTTTTTTTTTTTTTTTTTTTAGTAATCAGTAAGTAACCTATATTATTTTAACTACAAATACTGCAATACAATGCATATGCAGAAACTACTATGCAGTAGGCAACGATTGGGGGGGGAAAAAGTCATGAATTAAAAAAAGTTTAGAAAACCTAATAGTTATGATATTTTTGAAAGAAGAATAAAAACAGCACTAATTTTATCTACGTATTCGTAGACCATTTTAATGTTTTGAAAGGTAAAACAGGTTTCTCAGTCGGACAACGATAACACTATGGAAAAAATCTAGTTTCCCCTTAGTGGAATGGCGTACATGCTAGGGAGTAAGTCAACCTATGACGCAGACTCTGCATCTACCTGCTGACAACCATACATATAGAATATTATCCTGACAGCTACTTCCACAAAGCGTAAGCATGTGCATGACTTGTCCTGGCTCGCCTGCAGGGGGTTGCGAGGATCTCAGTTTCTTTCCCCGCCCGGCCGGCTGCACACAAGGAGGGGCATATGTGGTGGAGTCTCCTGCCCCTATATACATGTGTGCGCTGAATTATTATTATTATTATTATTATTATTATTATTATTGTTTTGGGTGGACGGACGAAAGGCATCAGTCATCATTTGCCGTTTTAGACCAGCGGCAAGCCGGTCTCAAAGTGTGGATGGGATTGACTCCCCAACCCTGGTAAAGCTCGTGGGAATGTGGCTGGAGCCTTAATAAGGTAATGGTTTATTAAGGCTCCAGCAACGATATAAAATACCCACGCCAAGCTCATTAGGGGAGACAGTTCAGAGTGGAGAACGAGTGAGAAGTTGGGAGGTAAATCTAAAGTCGAGAGATAAACAATTGCTATACGTGTTGGTTAAAACCAGCACGACACTTGTTTAGTTACTACTGTTTATTTGTTTGGCCAACATGCCCTTTGTTTTGTGTGTGTTTGGTTTTGTTTATACCTTTTATTTTCTGTTTATTATTTAATATACTGAGCATCTCACAGCTCAGTTTTAATCCGCCATTACGCGTTTTGGTTTCTGTGTTCTTACGGGTCTGACTCCACCACTACTGTCATCCTGGTCTCAAGCAGACACAAAGATCTGTGTTCATCATGTTTGAGATGTCAATGTATTACAGAACAAGTTGAGCCTCAAGGTGTCAAAACCAAGTCTTTTCAATGTGGAGTGGTGAAGGTAGAGTTCAAACTCGGCTCTCTCACTGCCATCAGTACTGGCACAGCAATCTCTCATTGCAGTGCTACAATCCTTACAGGGCTTCAGTCTTACAACTGCATATACTGTTCAGTGATGCACCTATCAGACATACAAGCAAAATCAAATCTTCCCACTGAATTATAACATGGTCCTTTACTGTGAATAGTTTAACAGGGGTTTTAATTCAACAAAAACATTGAATCAATTAAACACCGCTCGTAAAGAAATCAGAAGGGCGGGACAGAAACTTACAAACGCTTTACATAGAACAGTCAAAGGACAAACCATGGGCAGCCTGGATGGCTCTGCTCTGACACAGCGAGTCTGCAGCGTCTTCACAATTATTCTGGAGGGTTAATAAGAGGATTGCTTTAATCCTTCAGTGAAGTGTGGTATCAGGATTTGTCTCATGTGACTCGGCTCCCTGTTAATCACCGTTACACTGAGCTCTGTAAAAATCTGCTATCTGGTCAATTGTTACTGAAACTCACCCAAACAGGGCGATGTAGGAGTTTCTTCTTGTTTACACCCACAGAGGGGGCTTCAAGTTTACTGGGCATGTCTTTTCTGTGGGTATGGGCAGTCTAGTTTCCATAGTAACTTAAACTGGTCTCACAAGCAGGCATCTCTGCACAAAGAACATTCCTCAGAACAACAAGAAAGGGAATCAAACCAGAAATACACTGCACAGCAACTACTTTTAATCTGGAGAAAAACATAACTAATCTCAATGTGAAGTAGTTTTGTTTTAAATGCAGCTAAACCCTGAAAGTATAAAAACATCAATAGTTTTGGCTCATGCTGTCTCCATCTAAATATAAAAAACAAACAAAAGGCAGCCTGGATAATTGTTGCATGGTTCTTACTGCAATTACTAAAACATTTTTTTTATTAAGTCTGAGCTAATCGAGTGTACAGCAGTGTACAGCCTAAAAAACTAAAGGAGAGTCAGTCTGCTCACTCTTACAGCTCTGAAGACACTACAAATCCATGGCAGGCCACTAGAAGCAAGAAGCAGCTCCTAAACGCTTCACGAGTTATTTAATGGTTCACTGATTAGGGGAAGTAAAGACTACTATGAACCAGGTCAACAAATCCAATATTTCTGCTAATGTCTTCATCAGTTTAATTGTTTGACTGAACAGCGGCCTTGCTGGTGTCTATCTTGATCCGTCTAGCTCAGCACTGGCGCGATGAATAAAAGGGGAAAACATTAGCGGCTCGTTTCACAGACCCGGGTGAGCTCTAACCTTGGATTATTTTACCTAAATTAACATTGACAAATCCAAGATTAGTGATACTCAGGGTCTGTGAAATCAGCCGCAGGAATTGGTACTGAAACACACATTAGCACAATCCTGTAGCAACAGTAAAACAGATACAGATTGACCTTGTAATGCTGCAATAAGTACACATTACCTGAAAGGTTAAAAAGAGTTTATCGGTTTATAGGAGTGTACAACAAAAGTTTTGGAGAAGAATCAAGGCAGTTATCAGCCAGCCACAAAAAAGGGACTTTCTGACTGGTTACCCTAAACATACAGACTGGTAAAGTAAAATAAAAAAAATAAAAAATAATAATTGTTTTCACTGTTTCATGTGAATATTCTGATTTATAGAATTGTTGGAAAATTTGAACTGATGCAGGACGTACCGATTTTGACATTTTACTGTAGATTTCCATTTACTGCAAAGTGACTATCTAACAAACGTCACAGAAATTCTAATTTTAGAAGCATTTAAGCTGCACAAACAGTTTGACAGCATTACTGAAGCAAACACATTATATATCACCAGTTACAAAATCGCTAGATCTTTAAAAGCAGGAGACATTCTACAATTAGAAACTCTGATTAACATAATGGTCCTGATTTGCTTCCATGCAAGATTGCCACCTTTGTTGAGCATGAGAAAGGGGTTTCACTTGGTGTGTTTAAAGAAACTTGATAACTGAAATTAATGATTCAATAAACCAACAATTGCTTGTTTGGTTGTTAGTAGCTTATTGATCCCAGAATCTCATCAAGCAGCTTCTTGAAGGATCCCAGGGTGTCAGCTTCAACAACATTACTGGGCAGTTGGTTCCAGACCCTCACAATTCTCTGTGCAAAAAAAAGTGCCTCCTATTTTCTGTTATGAATGCCCCTTTGTCTAATCTCCATTTGTGACCCCTGGTCCTTGTTTCTTTTTTCAGGTCGAACAAGTCCCTTGGGTCGACATTGTCAATACCTTTTAGAATTCTGAATGCTTGAATTAGGTCGCCGCATAGTCTTCTTTGTTCAAGACTGAATAGAGTCAATTCTTTTAGCCTGTCTGCATATGACATGCCTTTTAAACCCGGAATAATTCTGGTCGCTCTTCTTTGCACTCTTTCTAGAGCAGCAATATCCTTTTTCAGTGAGGTGGCCAGAACTGAACACAATACTCAAGATGAAGTCTTACTAATGTATTGTATAGTTTTAGCATTACTTCCCTTGATTTAAATTCAACACTTTTCATAATATATCCGAGCATCTTGTTGGCCATTTTTATAGCTTCCCCCCATTGTCTAGATGAAGACATTTCTGAGTCAACAAAAACTCCTAGGTCTTTTTCATAGATTCCTTCTTCAATTTCAGTATCTCCCATATGATATTTATAATGCACATTTTTATTGCCTGCGTGCAGTATCTTACACTTTTCTCTATTAAATATCATTTGCCATGTGTCTGCCCAGTTCTGAATCTTGTCTAGATCATTTTGAAGGACCTTTGCTGCTGCAACAGTGTTTGCCACTCCTCCTATTTTTGTGTCGTCTGCAAATTTAACAAGCTTGCTTGCTATACCAGAATCTAAATCATTAATGTAGATTAGGAATAGCAGAGGACCCAATACTGATTCCTGTGTTACTTCACTGGTTACCTCACTCCATTCTGAGGTTTCTCCTCTAATCAGTACTTTGTTTTCTACATGTTAACCACTCCCTAATCCATGTACATGTGTTTCCTTCAACCCCAACTGTGTTCAGTTTGAGAATTAATCTTATGCAGAGCTTTGTCAAAAGCTTTCTGGAAATCTATATAAACCATGTCATATGCTTTGCAATTATCCATTATCGATGTTGCATCCTCAAAAAAATCGAGCAGGTTAGTTAGACACGATCTCCCTTTCCTAAAACCATGTTGACTATCTCCCAGGATACTGTAACCATATAGGTAATTTTCCATTTTGGATCTTACGGAAACTATAATAAGTTTGCACAGAATAAAAGTCAGGCTTATTGGTCTGTAGTTACCTGGTTCCGTTTTGTTTCCCTTTTTGTGGATCAGTATTACTTTTGCAATTTTCCAGTCTGTCGGTACAACCCCTGTGTCAAGAAACTGTTGTATGATCTTGGTTAACGATTTATAAATAACTTCTTTCATTTCTTTGAGTACTATTGGGAGGCTCTCATCCGGCCCAGGAGATTTGTTTATTTTAGCAGCTCCTAGTCCCTTTAACACTTCTGCCTCGGTTATGCTAAAGTTATTTAAAACTGGATAGGAACAGGTTGACATGTGTTGCTGAAGCGGTTTTTATTTTAGCCAGCGAGGTGTTTGCAATGCGCTAGCAAAAGTCACAGGGCAGTGTGATTAGAAACAAGCTTGCAGCGGATTTGGGCATTTAAGAAATGAGAAGCTCCACAGATCTATGAATCCTGCTTGGATGCCTTCCCCTCCAGAAGATCCTTATTTGTGTCAGATCATTCTGATACACTTCAAATGAAGTGTCATTTCAAGCAATGTTTGTTTAAAGATTTGCCTGTGTACAATAAATAAGTCGCATTCCCACTGCAACCTGTTAGCAGCAACTACATTTATAATGTTGCCGAGAATGTAGATCCCACACTTGGAATATCAATGACAAAGAATTCAAAATGTAAACCATAACAAAATCTACATAAACAGATTAAAATGTTACTGTTTTTTTATTTTTTAGATTGAATGACTTCCAATATGTTTCCAGGTGTTCGATGGCTCTTGCATTCTTTGTAGGACAGACCCAACTCACTTCGCTTGTGGTCCTGACACAGCAAAGAGTGTGCGAGAAATATACTCTCAACTCAATTAGAGGTAGCCACCAAATACTTACAACCATACATGAGAAGTATATTTCTACTCACATATCCTCGATCATAAATCAGTGTTGACCAGTGATTTTCATATGGATTGATTAATCTCGTTTCACCTTCCATACGCAGCTTAACAGGGCAGTGAAAACAATTTGGGTCATCGGGGCAAGACAGCCGTTGCATAAAACAAGCCAGATCTTAGATGTAGCACCTTTCAAAGCAACCTCCCCAGGGTGCACACAATGACAGATAGAACACCATTCCCAAAGCATAAATACATGCTGAAGCAAAATGTGTATTAAAAAGATTTAGTACTCTACCACAGAGCAATCTTCCAAAAAAAAAAAAAAAAAAAAAAAAAAAAATGTGATCCTTAAGCAGCCTCATACTTTCTAGTCCTGTCCCTGATTTCCATCAAAATAAAATAGTGAAAATGATTAACCTGACTTGGGTAAAACTATTAGTTGTGTTTTGGTGGGATACAAACCAGGGACCATGAATACAATATCACTGGCAACACGGTTTCACGATCAAGGGGATGTGAATACACATGCAAATAATGCACAGGCAGCAACAATAACTCATGAGTTTTGTTGTAAACTCTACAGCCTGTTCTGTGTTCAATAGCACTATAAAACTAGTCAGGATAGAGTCTGTCCTAGAGCCACTGACAGCAGGGATCTAGTTACACTAGGTTCTGCCATGTAGTACACTGACATACCCCCAAGCTGTCTTCAACACTACATAAGGAGAGTACAATAACAAATATCCCCCAGCTAGAGAACACAGACAACACAGACAACACATTATTACAAGTGTCAGTACAATGAAGAAGCAGGACAGTATGACTTCTATACACAGCACGTAGACAAAAGCTTACAGTTCAAGCTGGAGTTCATTCATTAAAAGTGGTATAAATGCACGTTTTGCAATTCCCTTTAAGCTCCGTACAAATCTACCATGTTTACTGTTACCTTGAGATGACCTGAGCCCAAACTACAGCAGTTAATGCTGAAACTTACAGGTGTCAGACACATGTAGTCTACTGGTTGGTGCTTCTGCCTGCTGTGTTACATTGCTGAGCTCAGCCCTCCCCTACCTGCACCAGCAGTGCTGAGTGCCCAAGTCATACTGTACAGTAAAATATACAAATCAAACAATATTTCAACATCCTATTCAACACCTACATAACCACTGTCTACAATTCTACAATTGAATCAGTGGTGTCATTAGTAGAAGCACTTACCTCATATCGTTGCTAAAACGGAACAGTTAAGTGGAAACTGATTGTTAAAGCCAAAAGGTAGTAATTAAAATCATACTGGAGATACTGGCATCAGAACAGGTACAGGGATCACCTACCAATCAATCACATGCAGATGCCTATATCGTGAACAGTCATGTGCATGCTTCTCTTATTTTAAAAGGTTAAAATGTTTTTTTTTGTTGTTTTTTTTAAAATATAGAAATGAAAAGCTGCTGAAGTGGCTAGCATTTTAACAGCACTGAACTGTGATACCATACAGCTGTACTGTAGTATAGTACTTCTGTTTAAAACTACTCTAAACATGCTTCTAAAACCACAACAAAAGCCTGCAGAGTATACTAGTGCATTCTTTTTGTGTTAACACAAGCATGCTCTGACCTGGCCTGCTCCCCTAGTGATGTAATCAGTCAAACTCTCGCCAAACACTCAGCTGAACTCACACAAGGACATCGAGCCGTCACCCTGCCAGCAGCTGCTTGGTTTGCAGAATTCACTCCAGGACGCTGGGAGTCTGAACGTTAGAGTCAGATTAGAGCTACCAGGTTTATTCTCACTTCTACTCTCGTTCCAAAAGGAAGTCATCTTGCGCATGTAAACATAGTACATGCTCAGCATTTGTTCTTACACAGATGTTTCACGAGCACAAATGACACCTGTGCGCGAGTGATCAAGCAAAATACTACAAAAGTGAATCTAAACACTGTCGCCATTCAGTTATTACATCTGGGCCTTGCTTGGCGTTACTTGCTTTTACAGATACATGGTACATCAAAAGATACTCGCTGTTAAGGGATTGTGTTTGTATTTGCAACCTCCGTACAGAAAGAGCCTGTTTTCTTGATCTGCCCAGGTTTAGCTGTTATACAAGCTGTGTAGGCACTTCAGTAAACTCCATACATGCAAAGTTTACCTGGATATGGCTACCTCCCTGGCTCAACAGGATAAGCTAAAACTGCTTATAAAATTCAGGAAATTATTCAATATTTCGCTTCACAAGAGGGGCACAGTAATGGATCTGTGTGACCTTCTAAAGCTGGATTGTTTATCTACTGTGAAAAGCCTGTTTGTGTCATTAGTAACAATGTTTAAGGGGAGCCTGAGTTTACACTGTTGCAACTAACTGCTGCCCCTGGGACACAGTGAAACAAGCACAGGAGAGGCAGGATGCTTCAGCAAACCTTACTCAAATGTTCAGTTTTATTTAAAAATCATCTAAAAATGTTTCCAATAAAATATAAAACATACTGTTTAGCATGAAGATCATGCTTTAGTTAGCACTCCTGGTCACCCAACATTTATTCAAAATTCCAGTTATCTCGTGTATGGATCTCGTGAATTGAACATACATCACAGTTTTAAAAACAAAAAAACTCAGCGTACAGTGTTATTTTTTATGATTTCTAATAAGTTAATGTGTGTACAGTGCCTCTTAATAAAAAAACAAAACTGCAAAAGACAACATCTCTTATGATAAGAGGCACCGTATACACAATACATTAAACTTCAATTACAACGACTCCATGGAGTTTAAATTCAGCATACTTGAGGAATTGTCAGCCAAACTTTTCTCCCTTTCCCCCACACCTGCATTTTAAAACTATATACGTCTTCTCTTAAAAATGGAGTAAATGTTTTTTTTTTTAGAATCAAGGTAAATGCTGAAACTCTGCTGAAAGGTGAATGTCTGACAGCTGTTGGGCTTCCAGTGCTCTGAGAAGCTGCAGAAGCTGTTCCATTGTGGCTCAGTTGCTTCTCTGGGTCTCAGGTTTCAATTCTTCCTCAAAATTGAGCACCTTATTTCCTGAGCCTGCCTGGGAGCAAGTGAGCACACCCAGACTGACAAGTCTGTACAGACACCATTTCAATGGGTGTGGGATTAGAGAAATATCTCATTTCTCACTGGTTCTGGGGCATATATAATGCATCTACAATACCAGCTTTCGTGCCAAGAACACAGAAGACAATAAGAAAGTTTACAAACGAGGAGTCCATTCGGCACATCTTGCTTGTTTGATTTTTAGTATCTTATTGATGCCAGAATCTCATCAAGCAGCTTCTTGAAGGATCCCAGAGTGTCAGCTTCAACAACAATAGTGGGGACTTGGTTCAAGACTCCCACAATTCTCTGTGTAAAAAAAAAAAAAGTGCCTCCTATTTTCTGTTCTGAATGCTCCTTTATATAATCTCCATTTGTGACCCCTGGTCCTTGTTTCTTTTTTCAGGTCAATAAAGTCCCCTGGGTCGACATTACCTTTACCTTTCAGATTTTTGAATGCTTGAATCAGGTCGCCGCATAGTCTTCTTTGCTCAAGACTGAATTGATTCAATTATTTTAGCCTGTCTGTGTATGACGAGCATTTTAAACCAGGAATAATTCTGGTTGCTCTTTGCACTCTTTCTACGCACCAGAACTGAACACAGTATTCTAGCTGAGGTTTTACTAATGCATTGTAAAGTTTTAACATTACTTCCCTTGATTTAAATTCAACACTTTTCATTATATATCCAAGCATTTTGTTGGCCTTTTTATAGCTTCCCCACATTGCCTAGATCAGGGGTGCCCAATCCTGGACATGGCGGGCCGGTGTCCCTCCTGGTTTTTGTTCCAACTGTACACTAAATTGCTTAATTGGACCAATTAAGCTTCTAAAAAGTGCTTGATTGGTCCAGTTAACTCATTTAGGAGACAGTTGGAACAAAAGCCAGGACACCGGCCTTCCAGGACCAGGATTGGGCACCTCTGGCCTAGATGAAGACAACACAAATGCATTAACGTGTGTAGAAGTAAATGAAACAATGGTAAAATGTAATTTTTTTGAGATTACTACTTTAATCCAGCAACCATTAATGTGGTAGTTACATTATCTGCAATTTTTAAGAGAAGACATATATAGTTTTAAAATGCAAGGGAGAAAAGTTTGGCTGACAATTCCTCAAGTATGCTGAATTTAAACTCCTTGGAGTCGTTGTAATTGAAGTTTAATGTATTGTGTATACGGTGCCTCTTATCATAAGAGATGTTGTCTTTTGCAGTTTTGTTTTTTTATTAAGAGGCACTGTACACAAACAAAGATTACGATTTGTTTTAAAAGAGGTGATTATGTTTTCCATAGATCAGCAAAATGTAAATCAAACTGAAAACCAGATTAGCATTCAAGCTGTCAGAGGTTGACTTTTTGTTCTGTGTCAAAAAAAATAATTATTAAAAACTAGCAAGCTGTTTGCCCTTGACTTCATTGAACATAACATGTGAACCATCAATGCATGGAACATTACTGTACATGCTATGTGCAAAGCACACAGGAGCTGCAGAGGCCAGCAAGCAGGCCTCCAGTACTTTTACAACTTCGGATTACAGAATAATATTTTGCATTACTCAAGTACACACACACACACACACACACATATATAGCTTTATATTACTATTTTTTGTTTTATTATTAGTTTTACTTGTTTAGTTGCAATTTATATAGTTTTTAGTGAAAGCTAAACATGGCAACATACGTGAAGAAATACAACGGGAGTGATGAAGATTTCAAAGTTGGTTCGGAGGAGTTCGATACCAGCGACAGTGATGCTGACTTATCACTCAGCGATGACGATGATGAAGAAGAAGAGGATGAAGTGCCAAAAACAGCAGGGGACTGGGTGTTTACTACTGAACCCTACAATGATGCCAACCCTCCATCATTTGATTTTGCACCTGTTTACACAGATGTGCACCCCGCCATGGAACTTCAGTTTGCGTTCTCCATTGGAGTGCTTTTTGGCTTTTGTTCCCGAAAAACTAATCACTTACCTTTGTGACTGTACAAACAAAACAGCATGCAGCTACTTTACAGGTAAGTCAGCTGCAAACGGGAAGGTGTTTGGTTTGATATGGCAGTGCTATGATGAAATACTATCAAAACACAGTCCTGGGTATAAGGCAATGAAGCAGGTGTCTGCTGCAGCCAGATCCATCACAATGCCTGTGCAAAGTAGCCCTGTATATGCATTTGTGACTATCCCTTCAACATAAGGGAAGCAGAGATCACAAAAAAGGTGCACGGTCTGCTACGAAAACAAAAAAGAAAAGGACACAAGAAAAATGTGCAGTGGTCAATAGCGCATGCGCGACTGGAGTGGTCGGATGGGGTTTACCTAGCTCCGGATTTGGCATAAGATCCACGGTTTTTTAAATTAAAATTAAGCGACCTATGATCCTATAATCTTACAGTACACCGTTGGAGCTTAAATATTGTTATTTTTTGTTTTTGGAGATTCTGAACAACAAGATTCGGAAAATAACATGGATGCGCACATGGTAAGAACAGGAGACAATCAGCAACTCACTCTACTCAGCCTAAATGACAATGCAAGAAAACAAAAAGACCCCAATGAAGAAAGGCAATTAAAACTAGACAAAATGCTAGACTTCAACAAAAAGCTGACCACTGAATTAAATTCCATGTCTTCAAAAATTGACTCTGTGGTCTCGAGAATGGATTCAATTTACAAAAAATTGGAAGTTTTTAACTCTGATCTGTACGCAAGGCCTCTGACTGACTGAAATCATGGCCCTTGAAACAAAGCTACAGAATGCCATAGACGAAATCGACCCTTACTCAAGTGCTTTTTATAGTATATAACTCATTATATCTTAATATGTTGCCAGAAAACATGCATTTATTTTGTTTTAAAGATGTAAAGAAATGTTTTAAAACTATAAAATTGAAAGGTTTTGTTTTTGTATGCCACAGAATGCTAAAGAAAGCAGACAAATTTATAAATTAAAAAAATTAAGATTTTTATGGAAAAACCAATGAGGTAAGTCTTTGCTAAAGTTCACAAAACAAAATTCAATGTAGTCATCTTTTTCAGACAAAAGAAAATTGGTTAAGAACAAAAACATAAATGGATATTGGTCTTGTTAAAATGCATTACCCTGAAATTTGACATTTGATTGGTCTCAGAATGCATATAAAATGACCCAGTGGTTGCAAAGGCAACCCTGGGTTCATTTCAATAAAAGTGACTACCTCTAATTTTCTCCCTCCTACGTGTCGAGATGAGTTACACACACTAGGGCTTCTGGCTTTGTGTTTTCTTCCAACTTTACGCTTCTCTTTTACGAATTAATTTCACAATTAACAAGTTCTCTGTTTTAATTCAGAAACCAAATCTTAATTAATTGTTAGTAAGGGCTAATTTGCAGCCTCTTTGCATCACTTACTTTACACATCTTAAATAATAAATAGTGAGAAAAAAAAAAATATATATATATTTTTAAACCTTAATGGTTTTAGTCAGTGGTAGGCAGTAGTACAGTGGAGTCATCTATTCGGGTGATGATATCATGTTTTTGAAAGCTAAAGGAAAGCACACTAAGCTGATCAAAAGGATAACAAGCCAGCTGTTCAGAGATTCTTGGGCAGGACCTTTTTTTTGTTTTTGTTTTTTTGCTGGCGGGAAATGACTTGTGTGCTCAGAGGGAGAGAAAGGCAGCGAGACGTTAAAGAACTCACAAATTCAAACAACCAGGAGTGCAAAGAAACCGGGACCAGTAAGGTACCCTATTACTAATTAGATTTAATAATGTTACTCTATTTCTTGACGTTCGTTAGTCTGAATTTGAATTATTATGCAATACAAAACCACGTTACCCGACTGCTTTTAAAACACCTTGCCCCCCTCCCCAAAAATGAATTATGTGGCTGCTCTGTGTGTGTGTAGAACTGCACTAAAACAACGGAAGTAGGTACTTTGAATATTTTTATTTAATCAAAGTACAATTTTATAATACTTTGTTGTAAGAAAAAAAAGAAGCATAAATTGTATTTTTGGTTTTGCAACGTAAAACAATATGGGACTGCTGCAAAGTGGTTAATAGTGTGCAGGTGCAGGTGATCAAGAACAGACAAAGACAATTGTAATCCCAGTGTAAAGGTTTGTTTTGTTTGTTTTGTCCAGTGCCTGATGGCGAAATAAACAGTAAATAATGATGATGTTGTTGTTGTTAAGTAATACAGCAGCGTGTATTACTTCAATTATAATCCCCATGTTTGCCCTGCAAGTAATATTCCCATTTTTATCATACACCCACACAAAACACAGACTCAAGTCTGTTGGTGCGTGAATCTCGAGGTCTCTTACAGTTCAAAATGCTTTTAAACAAAACGAGGGAACAGATACATTGCTTCGACCCCTATTTATACCGTCACTCATGACCCCTTGGTAAACAATTGCAGCTGCTTTTTATGCTCTGCAGCTGCCACATCATTTGCCCTCAATGAGTTAGTGTACCAAAGCTCTGTCTCTTTTCTACATGACCGACTTCCTTTTAACCCTCGGAACGCATTGTCAGGTCAAGTAGTCCAGAGTATTCTGTTTCCGTTACTTAGTGCCATCACAAGGAGAGAGATTTACCACCAAGCATCATCGTCTTTGTCACATATCCCACCGCTCAGAGTGGAGCCGAAGGAACACTCGGCTGAATCTACCCTTCCCGTTACTCCCACCTCCCGGGAAAAATAATCTGCATTTTGGTGGTCTTTCCCTGCAAGATGTACCAAGTGGTACATGAAGGGCTGGAATACCAGATACCACCAAGTTATCCGGGCATTGCTATTCTTCATTGTGCTTAACCACTTGAGTGGGGCGTTGTCTATAACAAGATCAAATTAATGTCCCAACAGGTAGTATCATAAGGAGTGAGTAGCCCACTTAATGGGCTAACACTCCTTTTCAACTTCAGAGCAGTTGTGCTCCTGAGGAAGCATCTTTTTGCTGATATACAGTACCAGTCAAAAGTTTGAGTACACCTGCTTGAAACCAGATTTTTCATGATTATCTATGCTTTTAACTGTATAAACTTGTCTACAAACGCTTAATATTTCATTATATGATACGTGTACTTATATAAGCTTATAATCATAAGTGAATTGCATTCAAAAATTTAATTTTTTAATGAAAATATAAATCTTGCCAATTTCAATTAAATGGTCACCCAAAGCAAGGGGATTTCAGTCTGAAGCCCAAGTCAGTTAAAAGTCTGAAATGTGTATAACACAGTGTTAGAACACTGGTCTAAGTATAAAAGTGTATTTGTTAGACGTGCTCTGAGTTAACTAGCATATTACCCAATTAACCTTTTGTCACCAGTTATTATTAACAGGTGAGGGTCCATGATTACTATAAATACAGGTAGCATAGGCACAAGTTTGTCATTCCTGAATGTAAGGGAGCAGAAAATAGTAAAATATGCTCAGTTAAGCAAAGAAAAAAAAAGACAGTCTGTAATTACTTTAAGAAATTAAGGTCAATCTTTAAAACCAATTGCAAGAACTTTGCAAGTGTCTGTAACTGCAGTGGCCAAGACCATCAAACGATTTGAAGAAACTGGCACTCATGAGGACCAAACAAGGTCAGGAAGGCCAAGGGTGACCTCAGAATCAGAGAACAACTTAATTTGAGTCACAAGTCTGCAAAAACGGTGATTAACTGCCCCTGAAATACAAGCTCAGCTAAAAGCTACTAGAAGTACAGATGTTTCAAAATCAACTGTTCAGAGGAGATTGCGTGAAGCTGGCCTAACTGGAAGAATTGCTGCAAAGAAACCATTGTTAAGAGTGCAGAATAAGAGGAAGAGACTTGCCTTGGTTAAAAAACACAGAAACTGGACGTCTGAGTCAAAATTTGAAATATTTGGGTCCAACCGCCAAGTATTTCTAAGACGCAGAGAGGGTGAGCGCATAAGTTCTGCATGTGTGGTTCCCACTGTCAAGAATGGAGGAGGCAGTGTCATGGTCTGGGGTTGCTTTGCTGGTGACAGAGTTGGTGATCTTTACCAAGTCCATGGCAAGCTCAACCAGCATGGCTATCATAGCACACTTCAGAGGCATGCCATTCCATCAGGATTACGGCTAGTTGGGCAGTCCTTCATTCTTCAGCAAGATAATGACCCAAAACACACCTCAAAGTTGTGCAAGAACTACCTGGCAAAGAAGGAAAGTGAAGGACAACTCAATCTAATGACCTGGCCTGCCCAGTCTCCAGACCTCAATCCCATAGAACTTGTATGGTACGAACTAGACAGAAGAGTCATAGCAAAGCTACCCACAAGTGCCCTACATCTCTGGGAATTGCTGCAGAAGAGCTGGGAAGACATGTCGGGTGATTTCCTGCTGAAACTTGTTAACCAAATGCCTCGTGTTTATGAGGCTGTTATTAAGGCAAAGGAGGATGAATCTCTTGGTGAAATCTGGTGTGATGAGAGTAGCGGCCTGACAGAGTCTTCGCTTAACAGTCAAATGCCCCTTGACACTCAGCTGACCACTTAATTAAATTTGGAGTACTCTACATATACTTGGGGATAAAGCGGGCAGTAAATAATAGTGATAAGTAATATAGCAGCATGTATTACTTAAATTATAATCCCCATGTTTGCCCCGCAAATAGTCTGTTTTTACTATACACCCACACAAAACACAAAACACAGACTCAAGTCCGTTAGTGCGTTAATTAGTCCTAGTGGTGCAAATACAATTTATTGTGATACAGTGCTGTTCCAGGTTTGTGCGGGCCTCTGGCAACAGCTCCAGAATTGTGTTTAGCAGTCTAGTAATATATAACACAAGACAAGTACTGACAAACAAAATAAAACTCAAAACATTTTTATTCCTCACGGGGGTCTCTCTTTTAAACCAAACGAAGGAACAGATACATTGCTTCGACCCCTATTTATACCGTCACTCATGACCCCTTGGTAAACAATTGCAGCCGCTCCTGTAACCAGCGGCAGCCACATTATTTACCTTCCAGGTCAATGAGTTAGCGTACCGAAGCTCTGTCTCTTTTCTACATTTTCTCTTTTCTGGACTACTTTTCTCTTTTCCTCTCTTTTCTTAACCCTCAGAACGAAGTGTCAGGCCAAGTAGTCCACAGTATTCTGTTCCCGTTATTTAGTGCCCTCACAAGTCGGGAGGGAAATTTACCACCAAGAATCATTGTCTTTGTCACAGGGACAATCCGTGTCCCCAAAAGCCACAGTGCGACCGCAACTCGTTTTTCCACCGATACCAAACGTCTCATCTGTGTATTTTGGCACCCCAGCAAAGATGTCAGTAAGTGACAAAGATGCATACACGACTCCTTAGACATGCATACAGTTTTAATCCAGTCATTTGGAAAACACTCAAGTTGTTCCTACCAGCCTTCTGGTCGGCAGATCGCCCAAATGTTTCGATCTACCGTCATGGTACTGCAGATCGTCTCCACTATTTAGCAGTGCAGAACAAGCAAAATGGCGTCTCACTTGGTTTTGCAGAAAACAAAGCTGTGCTTGACGAGCTCTTAAGCAATTACGTACTGTGCCTTTTACCAAAATCAACAAAAACACAGCCTACATGCTGCCGCCACACAGACCTAACGAATGTCGTGTAATGGTGGTCCGAGTTCAGTTGTTAGTTTAACCAGGGAGTGCACTCACTTCAGTAATGAAAGGCGTGTGTACAACAAACAATGCAGCAAGTGCACTTTGTTAATACGGCTGTCAAGCTAACCGCAGTGTGCGTGTGTACGAAGCCGAAATTTTTACCTCTGCTTGTGAAGTAGTTCAATTGGGTTCCCTCAAATTGTAAAAATAACAGAAGTTTAAGAAAAACACCAGGCTTTGTTTGATCTTTACTGCTGAATCACTCCCCTTGTTTGGTGCCTTTACAGTAAGTTTAAATATAAATGCTAATCTTACCTAATCTAATGCTTGTAATTGGATTTCTAGGTCAACAGTAAATGAACCATACTGTACATTCTGTAGGGACCATACATACTGCTTTTGCAGTAACCGTAAAAAACAAGTGCATTATGAATTCTAGATTTATGCAAAGCAGCAGCTTGGGTAAGGAATATGTTTAAAACCATGAATCTGCATTATGGTGTATGTATTTAATTATAATGTCTGGGTTAAAATTTTACAAAATATAAATATATAGGTTTTAACATTTGTGTAATTCTCCGAAATAAGTCTGCTTTCATGTCTAACTTAGAATCTCATATTTGCAAGGGCCTGTCCCATGTTTGAGCTCTTTGAATAGGCAGACACACCTCTGTCTTCTGCTTTCGAGTATGTGCTAGCTTCGGAGTTGCAATACTAACTGAACTGAGCTGAAGATGAACACAAAATATTTAATTAGATTCCAAAACAAAACTGGTTTACAAACAGTCTATCTACTGTGATGTTTCACTGTGAAAGTACTGTTTGACTAGCAGTGCCCAGTGTGACACCAATAAATACATTGTCTGTCCCAGATCAGACTGAAGAGCAATGTGAACCTTCGGTGAAGGAGAACAAGCTATACCACGGGTCATAAAGACCTGACACAAGGGAATGATGAGAAGAACTACACTAAGATACATTACGCTACTTCAGATAGTACTTAACAAGCCCACTGGAGTATGTTATTTGTGACCAATCCACTAATTAATCACACAAGGTTCAAAAGTTTTAAAAGAACAAAACATGTAAAATCAGCCCAGGCATCTTTCAAAATGTACATAGATACCTGAATACCAACTGAAGATGATCCTCATGCCTTCCCGATCTCTGCAACCCATCTCCTCCTCAAACAGTAATTAGCTGGTTTACTATAATCATCACTTCTGTTTGGATCAACTGTACGAACAGACCCTGGTGTCTTGATAGAAGATGCCAATGCATGTCAACAATGCCATGTTCCTAATAAATTAGCAAAGTTCACCATATAAAATATAGGATTTTAAGGTATTACAGTACATTTCCACCTTACAACTCCGCTGCTCATTGGTTTGATTGGTAATAAAAAGAAATATTACAAATTGCATCAGAAGCTAGCCTTCATATGGAACAATCCCCCCCCCCCCCGAAACATGTGCTGAATTGAAACCACCAAACAGAGCCCGACTCGAACCCAGGTCTGCAGAGGGGAAAGCAATGAAAGACATTACATAGTGACAGTGCGAAACTCTTCAGGAGAAATGTTTGCAAAGCAGGACTGTGAGGTCTGTCTAATATAATTTTCATTGCTAAACTATTTTGGCAGAAATTAAAAATACTATCTGGAAAAATGACATCAATCTGTATCAAGGTATTCTTTCCACATTTGTACTAAAGTCCTGGGATGCAATGGAAATCAACCCTCAATATGGAATACAGATTAGCTACCAAACAATCGGCACTAGGACCTTCCAATATGGAAGACCGTGTCTACATTACAGAGGGGAAAAGAACATGTCTAGAAATTTTTATGTAGCGCTTGCCTTGTTTTCACATTTTAACAGTAACTTACAGCACACTGTATTTAAGTGAATACAGTGCTCCTTTTTATATTGATGTAGCTGGGAGACAGTGAAGAGGTCATACTACTGTATTGGAGAATGGCAACATGAAACTGATCCTCCCTGGATACAGAAAGCTCTCTTCATGCCATCTGGTTTCCCAGTCATTGAATCTGTGTGACTGTAAACCGAGCTAAAACCACAAGCAAGAGCTCTTCAGCTCAGCCCATTATATAGAGATGTGAGAGAGTAAAGATTTACAAAATATCTCTATGGACACAGCGGAATGCAAAATGTACACAAATCAGGTGTTGCAGTTGGAGTAACACAACTTCTGAGGAAAATAAATGCTTGATTGAAAACAAATTTATACAGATGCAAAAATGTGTTTAATTAAATAAACCTGAAACACTATATCATTCTATATTATTAGTTAAATCAACTACCTGTACACTGCAATTAATTATTTAATAAACTTCTACAACATCTACTCAAGGTACTGAACTACTTTGCATGATGTGCGATATGAAGGATTAATGAAGGACTAAACTATGTAATAATTCAACACCACTTTCCTGGTAGCCAATGTACTGCTTTCAAAATGTATAATATGCAGCTCTATCAAATGTAGGATTCCAAGCATAAAGACAGAAACAGTAGTGAGACTGCTATGAAAGCGAATGATTCTTTCCCAACGCTGTTAGACCTATCACAGATATCGGGAATCACACTACTTCTGCACCCAGTCCTGTTTTTAAGAACCCTCATGCTGAGAGGAATTAATATAATGATCTTCTGACAGCAAACCAGTTCCTGCTACATCAACTCACCAGATTATTCCTGGAGCAACACAAGTGCTGCAAGTCTCATGCGTGCCTGCAGTCAGTCTTTACCCTCTGGAAGAGCATGGCAGATTGCTGGCTGATCTAGGACTGGGTGCAGGGAGACTCCCCCACACCTGCAACCTAAAGTCAGTTCTGAACTGACACTGAATTTCTCTCACTATCTGATATGATATGTGATTTTCCAGCATTGTGACATGACCGGATTTGTATAAAAGTGTTTTACATACAGGGAAATACTAAAAAGTTATCTATATATTATAATATTAACTGAAGAAAGAAAAATATTGATTACAGATCATTTGTTCAAGCAAACCTATTCCATTCATGATGGCCTGCTATTACATAATTTTTTAATGAAATCAATTCATGAATTTAAACACTACTAGACAGCTGTGGCAACTGATTGCACTAGCACATGTGGGTATTTAACTGTACTGTTGCTAGCCACGCAGCTCAGAGTAGACTGCATTGAAGTCAATACTGTGAGATGGTGAACTCCAGCTAATTTGAATCGTTTTTTAGACTAATCGTTAATTCCCACTATTTAATATATCTTTGAGTCCTAACCTAGAATCTCCTCATTTGAGAGGCAAATTCAATGCAAACCCTTATTTCTAAAGTGCACACTGCAGTCTCTAAAGTCGCTAGTTAAAGGCACAATAATTTGCCAATTAATGATTCCCTAAAGTGAAATGTGCTTACTTTCTTTACATTCTTAACATTTAGTTTTTACAAGAAAATGCCTAACTCTGTAACCGATTTACAAGACATGTGTTTCAAGTCAGTGCCACTGCAGGGCAGGCATGTGTGCTTCAAGATCTCATGAAACATTTAAACATTAGTACATTCAATAAGATCCTTACCTGGAAGAACATCTGTGTTTCTGCATTAAAACATAACTGTTCTTTTTGTTGGGACGATTATGCTTTTTTTAAAAGCCACGATAGCCGATTTAAGGAGGGCTGTACATTTGGGATAAAAATCTCAATTTTTTTTTTTTTTTTTTTTTTTTTTTTTTTTTTTTACAAAATATATCCTTCAGCTTTTGGCATTGGAGCAAGGGCTGGAGAAAACTGAAAACACAGTTGTTTGACAAGTATTTACCTGTAATTAAAACAAAATTTACCAGTACGTAGAAACAGAATAGCGCTCAGGCTCTGTTAAAGTCTGTGAACGCTGAAATATTGAGTAAAGAAAGGTAAACTAGAGTATTGCATGCAGATCCTGTACCAAGGTTATACCACAGTGAATCTCCGCATTGAAAAGGATGGGAGGGTATAACTGTCCGGCTTAGACATATCATTCTTCATATCCACACGTGTTCTTGGTAAATGAACATCACACAGTTCCCTTAGGTGCTACCAACTCAATCGATAATGAACCGCCGTGTTCCAGGAAACACCTCGCTGAATGTCGAGGCTACAAATAAACAGAACCGCCTTCTGAAACACCACAAACCACTAGGCCTAAACAGACGCACGGTTTACCTGAAAAGCGCTTTGTTTTGCTCTGTTACTAGCTTTACATTGTATTCATAGTTTTACCATTTTCAAGATGTGCTGCTCCAGTACAACGTATTGGCTCGTTTTTGTTAGTTTTTTTTTTTTTTAATTCACTGACAATCTTATTACGTTACTAAATTAGGCACATATCTCTAGGAATGCAGGTATCTTGTGGCAAAAATAACAACAATAATATCCACACACCTGAGGTTACGTAAATGTCAGCGATGCCAATGAGTTCGCGTCAGACTAAGCCTGCGTGCTGCTGTGTGTGCACTACTCTGCATCATACGGGGTGGGTACCTCGCTAAATCTGCTTTGCATACCTGCGGCTGTAATACATTTCACCGAAATAAGACTGCTCTTACCTTGCCCGTCTTGTGGTCAAACCAGATAAGAGCGTGGTTCCGGGACAGCACTTTGCAGTCAAACGTCGCGTTGTTTTGAACCGGTCGGCAGCGAGCCACAGAGCGCCCGATCTTGACCGGCTCGTCCAGGTACACATGGCGCTCCTGAAAGGAATGTGAATTCGGCCGACAGGTAAAGACTGCCAATGCAGAAGGCATCGATGACAGCTGGGGGGCGTCGCTCCAACCAGGCACGAAAGTTAACGTTTCTTGATCCAGGCTGGCGACTTTACGACTACCTCCAAAAACTGAAATATAACAACGAAGAAAAAAAATACAAATATTATCTATACATAGTCTTACAAACCAATATATACATGTGGTCGATCCCTAGGTCCACCCATCATTGTGTCACTCTATATTAGCAGTGCCAGTAATCAGGAGTATCCTCTCTTCCATAAAAAATGCGTCTCCATAGCTTCAATATACCAAAGCTTTGCTCACAAGAAACCAGTAGGAACTGATGATGATATAACGAACTTGGACTATGTAATAGTTATGAAACAAGTCAATTAATTAAGCCGTGTGCTGTATTTTTTTTTTTTATAGAATAAATACTTTAACTTTACCTATATGCACGATGAATAAAAACACCTTATCATACCAGAATCGGCCCAGCTCAACAGTGCCTTACTGATCAAGCACTTTCATGACCGAGCATGTCTCTCTCTTCGGCTTACTTTTATTAGGCCAGAATTTCAAGCCCACATTAATCCAAAAAACGCTTTTTGTTTTGTTCAGTTTTCTTCTTGGAAAAAATATATTTAAAAAGAAAGACTCTTTCGGTTTAATGTGCCGCTCCCCGCGCTTGTAACCTAGCGGGTAATCAGTTTCATCACATTTGTCTATACAGACAAATCGACATTCTTCCCCTTTCAGTCTTGGTATAAATATTTACCGGAGCAACAAACGCGCAACCTCGAGTCTTCGCATCCCTACAGCATCTTCAACTTCATATATATTCCAATAGGGGATCCACGTCCAAGCAACCGGGGGCCCAGTTAAAATCCTACCCCCCGTTTTAGAGGTAGTAAATGAGGTTGCTGTCAGGCAGCAGCGGCGGCGGCGTGAACTTTCTGAACTGCAAATCAAAACAAATCCCCTCCTTTTAAAAAAAAAAAAAACATACACGGAAATTTCCACACAAGACGCTCCTCTCCTCCCCTCTCGCTGCTGTATACCAGCTTGCAGCTATATGGGAAGAATCTGCTATTTAAGCCATCTGCTGTCTTGTCGCTGGGCGGTGTCCCTCGGGGGTGTGAACGATCCTGTCCGCTGCAGGTTACTGTTTTCCCCGGTGAAAGTGAGGACAAACCCCGATACTGTTGGTAACGGCAGCCATACTGTCTAGAAGCACATTCACACATATGCTCGTGCTCAACCTGGCGCGCGACCAGTGCAGCAGCGCGAAAAAGGGGCGAGCCCGGGGGGGGGGGGGGGGGCGGTAATGACAGCTGCTCCTCGAATCAAGCAACAGGTGCTCTGAAGAGTGCTCCAATGGGAACGAAGGTAGAGCGGGGCGTTACGTATTTTCCACTGTAAGAAAACGATTGGAGTAATAGAAGGGCAATAAGGAGGCTGGAAACGCCCACGTGACGACGGGGTGTCACCAGCTTTGGGATCGAGCAAACCATCATATTTTAAATACGGATATGTCTTACACACAGTGAGAGAGTGCAGTTTGTGCTCTGCACTCTTGCTGTCTGTATTTTGCTGCGGGAGAGAAATTTGTAAACTTTAAATCTGAAACAGCCCGAGGTATCATATGCTATCCCTCACCCTACATCATGCCCATGGTGTAGAAGTTAAGGAGCAGATAATTGTCTTATGGCCAAGTAACATGCACTGAAGAAGGGTGAATGCGTTTTGCATTTTTATGTAAATTTAATGGGCTGTCCCTAAAATGTCTGACCAATGTTATGCAATGGAATGTATTCTGCAATTCAGAAAAGAAGCATAACCTGTGCAAGTCAGTTTCAGTCAGGATGGGTAAGACTGCAGCTCTGAAAAATCCCTCAAGAACTGTTTAAATACCAGTGGTGTTAATAGTTGAGAGCTCACATTTTAAACAGTTTAAATATGCAGCCTGCATTTAGGAGGTAGCCTCAGTGTTTACATACCTTAGTGTTTGCCTTAACCCATTTCATGCTGGAGCCTGGACACATACAGTCTTATACAGGAATATATGTTGCACATGTATCAGAAGTGAAGGAGGGCTCTTATGGTTGCTTCTTAGTCAAAGGAAGCAAGCGCCGGTATTAAATACCTTGCTGGATCACTGCTTTGATGAATCCCTCCCATTGCAATGGTGAGCGACTCCCTGTGCACAGTGCTCTGGGTCTCATTGCATATCTTTGTATACAAAATGAAGGATGTTTGGCAATTAAAGTGAAGGTGTTCCACAATCAATCACTCTGCATTCCTCCGTTGCAAAAGGAGACTTTGCTCCTGGACATTTGTCATTGTCTCATTGTTTCTCTGGGTACGGTTTGTTTGAGGTTTGAATAAAACTGCAGTGGAACGCATGGCCCAGTGCAAAGAAAACATTATTATTCAGAGTAAAGAAAAAAGAGCAATGGATGGGTCCGTTTTATTTTTTGTTTGTTTTTGTCACATCTAAAGGAGATCTCTGGAAACTCTAGCTAGAAGTTTCTACAGGAATACACAGTCTTCTTGAAGTTTCATTAAAGCCGCAGTGCTCGATTTTAAGTAACTGTAGCTAAGAGAATACTTTCGGAGATCTGACCTGTCATGACACCTCAGCAACTGAAAGCAACTCAAGCCAGTAATTACAGGCTGTAATTACCTCAATGACCACTAGGGGCACAAGGAATAACTCAAACCAGTGATTGCAGACTGTAATTAATGATTCAAACAAACCACACAAACCCCAAAAACACAACTGGATTCAAACAAACCGCACAAACCCCAAAGGCACAACCGGATTAAAACAAACCACACAAACCCCAAAGACACAACCGGATTCAAACAAACCACACAAACCCCAAAGACACAGCCGGATTCAAACAAACCACACAAACCCCAAAGGCACAACCGGATTCAAACAAACCACACAAATTTTTTACTTTCATGGCTAAAAGCAATCGCTGCAGGGTGCATGTACCTGCACAGCAAGTCTTCTGAGTGGATCCATTGGCAGACACAGCCCAGGGTTTCTCCTAGCGAGGCAAGCTCATCCAAGGAGGCACCATGAAGGAAAGCCCACGAAGTTGCCTGGCCCCTGGTGGAATGGGCCGTAATGTTCCTTGGCAAGGGGGAGTCCATCTGTTCATACGCCAAGTATATTGCATCTGCCACCCAGTGCGCTAGACGTTGCTTCGATAGGGCCTGACCTCTAGAGCGGGACCCATAGCAGACAAACAGCTGGTTGGACTGTTTCCAAAATGCCGTCCTATCCAGGTAACAGCGTAGAGCCCGAACCGGATTCTGACTCATGCGGGGGAGGTCTGAAAGTTTCCAAAACCACTGGTTGGTTAATATGGAATGGTGAGACCACCTTTGGCAAAAAGGCTGAATTTGTTCTTAATATTACCTGCGAGTCATTGCCAGTGAAAGCCATACATGTGTCAGCAATGGGCAAAACATGAAGCTCACTTACTCGTCTTGCAGACGTAATAGATATTAAAAACGTCACCTTCAAGGAAACAGGATGCATAAGGACCTGCAATACCAGTTTCAGATCCCACTTGGGGACCATGCTTTTCATGGGAGGACTAAGACTCAGAGCCCCTTTAAGAAACTGTACTGTCAGGAAGTGTGCCCCAGGGGACACAGAGTCAATTTTGTCGTGGCACACTGATACTGCTGCCAGGTATACCTTCAGAGTGGACGTTGATTTTCCCACATCAAACAGGTGTTGTAAGAAGGTTAATGTTGTCTCAATAGGGCCAGTCACTGGATCGTGACCTTCGGCAATGCACTAGTTTTGGAAAACTTTCCATTTATATGTATACTGGGCTCTAGTGCTTGGTGCCCTAGCAGACTGTAGTGTCTCTACCACTGCATCTGGCAAACCTTGTCTGGATAGATGGCTCTGTTCAACGGCCAGACCCAAAGTTGGAGCTGGGCTGGGTCCGGGTGCCTTAATAACCATTCCGCTTGGCTCAGGAGGTCCTTGCACAGTGGGAGCTGCCACGGTTGTCCCAACAACATGTTGGAGTGGAGAGCAAACCAGAAGCGCCTTGGCTATCGGGGTGCAACCAACAAATCCTGTGCTCTCTCCACCCTGATCCTCTCTAGTGTCAGCGGTAATAGCAGTAGCAGAGGGAACGCATACAAGATCCCCTGTGGCCAGGGGTGAGCTAACACATCTACTCCCAGGGGACCCCCTTCTCTCTTTCCTTAGAGAACCACAGGGGGCAATGAGTGGACTAGGCTGTGGCAAAGAGGTCGACTCGTGCAGTATGAAACCTCTCCCAAATCTGTTTCACCACCTGAGGGTGCAGTCTCCATTCTGAGCTGTCTGGAGCTCTTCTGGACAGGAGGTCTGCTGTTATCCACATCAGGGAGGTGGACTGCCCTGATGGAACGCAAGTTCCTGTGCATCCAGGACTTGAAAGGCAAAGCACAGATACTTCCTGTGCACATGACAGATCGGGACATGGAAGTAAGCGTCTTGTAGGTCAATCGATGTGAACCAGTCACCCGGCTGGACGGACTGGAGGATACGTTGTGCTGTCAACATGTTGAACTTCCTTTGTTTGAGTACCCTGAGGTCTAGGATAGGTCTCAAATCGCAGTCCCTCTTGGGCACCATGAAGTACCTGTAGTAGAAGCCACTGAAGGCATCGCTTGGGTTTACCAAGCGCACAG
The DNA here is from genome assembly GCF_017654505.1 of Polyodon spathula. Lineage (NCBI taxonomy): Eukaryota > Metazoa > Chordata > Actinopteri > Acipenseriformes > Polyodontidae > Polyodon > Polyodon spathula. The sequence goes on from NC_054549.1 coordinate 24,008,381, forward strand.
CATTCTTCTGTTGAAGATTGGCGATCTCCTGTTGAAGGAGTATCATGCTTACTGGTTCGACGGTTGTAAGAAGCACTCCCTTGAAAGCTGGCGGACCTAAGCGGAATTATAGAGTGTATACATGTCTAATTGTCGATAGCACCCAGGAGTCCTGGGTGCAGCCTTGCCATGGGTCATGTCCTTTGGTCAGTCCGGTTGTGAGGGGGGTTGGTGGCAGCCAGGGCCCCTCAGGGGAGGTCTCCCTTGGGCTTGGGAGGGGGTCTTTCTTAGGCCCTGGCCTCGGTCTCCAGCCTGAGAACCGGTTACCCCTGGCTCTTCCTCTGCCTGCTTGTATGTTCTGGGGTGGAGGGTGGCATTCAGGCCCAGTTGCCCCTGCAGGCTGTGAAGGCCACCTCGTGCGCTGGCGGTAAGCAGGAAGGCACGAAAATTTGGAGGCAACCTCTGTGGCCTTGTGGGACCTCTCAAGGCTCACATCAATGGTCGCCCCAAATGTCTGCCCCGGTGTAATGGGGCATCCAATAACGCCACCTTCTCGGTCTCCACGACTTTGGCTTGGGTTAGTCATGAATGCCGTTGAGCGGCCACCAGCGGCGCTAGAGACCTCCTTGATGCCTGACCCAACTCCCCCATCAGGTCAATCATCGCCCTTGCCACCGCCTGAAGCTCCCCTGCATCTGGTTCTGTTGCCCTTTCCTGCAGCCTCTCCGCTACCTGGGTCTGGTAAAGCACCAGTATCGCCATTGCATTCACTGCTCGCACTGACATCGCTGTCGGCGCATATGCTTTTTTGAGCATGGCGTCTGTTGTTCTGCTAGGCTTGGACAGGCAAGTCGGGTCTTTGTCCCCTCTGGTGAAGGTGGATCCCTGCACCAGTACAATGACTGTGTCCCCAATGGTGGGGAATGTGCCTAGGCCCACTTCTTGGGCTCCTGCAGTATGAAGCAGGGACTCTGCTGTTCTGGAGGCTGAGGGAGAGGACGTTGGGTTGCTCCAGGATGAGCGTATTGAATAATTATTTTTCCTCTATTTGTGTATTGGTATAAAATGAGCAAACAAACAACAGCTAAGCACATGCTTGAACCATCAGTGTGATAAGACGATATGATGGGTTGATGCTTCACTGCAGCCTTACAGAAGCAATAAAATGAAACAATACGATGGGTTGATGCTTCACCCCAGCCTTACAGAAGCAATGTGATGAAACAATATGAACAGTACAAACAACATAGACGCACCTGCGAGTCCTTCAATGAACCTCTTGAGTTTGATTGGGTTTGTAGATTCCCTCTGTAGCCCATGGGAGTGCAGAGACCACTGCAGCCCAGACAAGATCATGAACTTGATCACACTGGACCCAACACAGGGAGAGAGATAAGACTCCCATTGCATTGCAGTTTCATCCATTCCAAGTTATAACAAGCTTGATTAGCCCCAGTGTATAGGTTATAATCTCAGGTGTGTCTTATTAAACTCATAATAAAGTCAGGAATGGAGCAAACTGCTGTGCAATGGGAGCTATAGTTCCATTCCTGCATTGCCGTTTATTTGCCATACTTACTGACTACTTACTAGCCCTTTACTGCAGTCTGTGAACTATTGGAAAAACCCAGATAACTTAGAAAGAGTGAAGGAAACCTGAACCCCACACACTGATAAAACACACACAGTAACCTCACTGTGCTCTTTGTTTGTTAAAGGATTCTGTATCTCTATACATGTGTGTTATTTTACCCTCCAGGTAATATACCCACACCATTCCAAGCTCACGGATAAAGAGGTCAGTATTTTAAGCTTGATCTGTTCATTTGATGACTGTGCGTCTTGGTCCAAAATTTGGGAAACAGATGTTTTGTTTTTTGCTTTTTTTCTTTGGCTGGCCGTATGTTGATTCCACACTGAGACAGCCGGAGCAGATCAATCCAGTCTTGTTAGAGAGCAGGCTCTTTCACTGGGATAGTCTCACACAGGGACACAATTACTTTCACTGAGACAGTCTCACACAGGGACACAATTACTTTCACTGAGACAATCTCACACAGGGAGACAATTACTTTCACTGGTATCTGCTACTGTATAGTGATGGTCAAAACTGGGAATACATTCACCATTGCAGAAAGTTTTGGAGGTTAAATTCAAGAAGAATCTATATTTTGGAGTGCCACTGTATGTCTTCATCTGTCTCAGTTCTTGTTGAGTGGATTGTGAATCACATGGCTGTTTGAATGGAAATTGGAATTTGGAATGTTACATACACTGCACTGAATGATACAGGAGCTCTATACATTATCTGTGCAAAAAAGAAAGTTGAAATCCAAGTGTTTCAATAAAAAAAAAAAAAAAAAACCTTCCTGTAGCTGCTGGCTTGGTGCATGTGGCTGTCTTTATATGTGTCTGTTAGTGCCTGGCCCCTCTCCAATCACGTGCTTGTGACTGTGATGCCAGTCCCTGGCCCCTCTACAATCGTGTGCTTGTGACTGTGCGATGCCAGTCCCGGGCCCCTCTCCAATCATGTGCTTGTGACTATGTGATACCAGTCCTGGACCCCTCTCCAATCATGTGCTTGTGACTGTGTGATGCCAGTCCCAGGCCCCTCTCCATTCATGTGCTTGTGATTGTGTGATGTGGGTTACACTAATGTCTCCTTGGATAGGGACAGACCAGAACTACATTGTAGTGTGACCTGGCAGAATCAAATGCAGGACTTCCTGAGGTGAAAGACATGATTGTGTCTGAGTTAAGTGGCTGAGTTAACATCAAGTATGAAAGCACCAGTGGGCAGTGTTTACGTTTACAAATTTACAGGGAATGGCAAAAAAGGGCACTTTTGCATATAAAAAACTAAGCATATTTTACTGCTTTATCACTCTACTGAGTACAGAATTCCAGTGCTTCACTCTTCACATCCCTCTCCGCAGCAGTGAAGGATGCTGTCAGAGTGCTTTGTGATGCAGAATTCCAATGCTTCACTCTTCACATCCCTCTCCACAGCAGTGAAGGATGCTGTCAGAGTGCTTTGTGATGCAGAATTCCAATGCTTCACTCTTCACATCCCCCTCCACAGAAGTGAAGGATGCTGTCAGAGTGCTTTATGATGCAAATACAGATCTGCTCCTTCAAATATCCTGCACTACTTGTATTTATTTATTTTATCTAGAACTACTCAGAATGCGGCTCATAGTGTTTTCATCACTGACACTCACTTTCTTAGAGACTGTTGTAGCGTTTTAATTAGACATTCTAAATTTGGTGATTACAGGGATATCAGCATTTCACAGAGACCCTGGATACTCAGTAGAGAAGGTCCATGCCGCATGTGGTTGTGTTGAAGCTGGATACTCAGTAGAGAAGGTCCATGCTGTATGTGGTTGTGTTGAAGGTGATTGTGGTTCTCTGCACAGATGGGTTTCCATTCTCCTCACAGACTGCGGGCAAGGTCCCTCAGCAGGGTCAATGAATTGAGTTCCGATCCCCTTGGATCTGATCTCATAAACTTAAGCAGATTTATCTTGTGTACAGTAATGACTTTGATCTCAATCGCTGAGTATATTAAAGAGTGTGTTTGGCAGTCCACTGGAAAGTTCAATTGATTCAATTAAGGTGAATGGCTCTGTATAAACATCTGTATTTAAAGCACTCTGACAGCATCCTTCACTGCTGCGGAGAGGGATGTGAAGAGTGAAGCATTGCAATTCTTTGCAGCGCTCGCCCTTTCTCTCTGCACTGCAATGAATGTGAAGACCGACTGTATTTAGCAGCGTGTTGTATTTTTGTGTGCAGGAGAGTAACTTTAACAGATGGTATTCCAAAAAAATATTTATTATCTGTAAATGTAGCTTACAAAATAATGTCATAAATCTTATCTGCTGTGCACTCCTATTTTGTAATATTATAGAAACACCTGCTTTCTGCAAACATGTATTTCCCTTTTAAAACATAATATCTGGTTCTACACTTGGTTAAGAACTCTGTTTTGCAAACCATCTAAACTATCTCAGTGAGATGAAAACTTCTTTGGCAGAGGTTATTGAGAGTATCACAGAACAGGGGTGTATGGAGGCTGTCTGTCAATCTGACTGTGTCTCTCTTACATTTTTATATGTACTTAGGGAACTGCTTGGTTTGGACATTCTTTAGTTATTGACCCTCCTCTTGCAATGTCCAATCTGTGGCTTCAGGAGGACTGAGGTCGGTATTCAGTGGTTTCTGTTAGGGTTAGGGTTAGCTTGTGTGAATGCATCTCCAGCCCGTTCTCAGCTCTGTCCCTGTGCACCCCCTGCCAGGACTGGGATTCAGCTAGCTCAGAACTCCCAGTGAGACTCCAGGGACCACTGTGGAAATGGAAAGTGGGGATTATGTGTGGAAAGTTTGAAAACTGCAGCGCTAGTCATAGAGGCATCGTCTGCTTGGGTGTGAAATTCCATTGGAGGACAAGATCCATCTGCCTGCTCATCTGTCTCTGAATGTCTTCCTGTCTTAGAGTGTCTCCTCTCTGGCTGGCTGTGTGTTAACAGGGGAGCGATGTAGGGCACTGGGAGGGATTACAGGATCACTGCCTTGCACCGGAGTGCCATTCGTGGGGACAGGGAAGTTGTTTTCTATAAAAAGCAACGCTCCTTCAACACAGAACAAGTTATTCTCCGGGGGTGCACTACGTGCCTGTGTACAGAGTGTATCAGCTGTGTTTTTACATGGCTGGTGATGAATGCAGTGTGTATTAATGGCTCAGCACTGCATGTCTGTGTACAGAGTGTATCAGCTGTGTTTTTACATGGCTGGAGATGAATGCAGTGTGAATTCATGGCTCAGCACTGCAGAGCATGTAGAAGCTGTTTACATGTTGCCTTACATTTTTGTGAGAAATTGTTTGCAAAAAAAGGATCTGTTATAAAGGTGCAGGTAGTTTTTCTTTGAAACATGCTCAATAAATATGGTCTGAGCTGGCTGGGCCGGGGCGCCCATCTGTCATCTCTGCATACTCGCTGTGCTGTGGCTTCTGTGAACAGAAGGGGAGGTTCCAGTTTGAAGTCCTTGAAACATAACCACTGCACACACTTTGGGGTTTGTGCCTTGCAAAAAGTTGGAAATAACTGCAATATGTGTAAATGGGCTCTCCTTAACATGATAATTTACATTAGAAATGAAAACAATGTGCTGTGTTAAAACTGCATTTTCCTGTTGCGAGTCGCTTTATCACACTGAGCAAACCAGTATATGTGAGAAATTATTCTGTGCTTAAATTGCATTCTTCAATAAAAGTGATGATTTTAAGGGTTGCCTATAGAACCATTTAAATACCTTTGTGGACTTGTCACATTAATCAGTGCTGTTTGGTGTCTGCACCCCACCTGACAGTGTTATGACAAGTGTTTCTGCTAGCCCATGCATCCGGTGGGTGAATTCCCCTTTATACCACTAGAGGGCGATGTCTCCAGGCCCAGGCTGTAGTCCCACAGCCTCTCATCAAGGGAAAGTGCCGCTCTGCTCACAGCACCCGCACACACACACACACACACAGAGCTCTGGCTTGGTCTGGGAGAGTAGCCCCCTGGCTTGGGCTCTTCTATGTCCTGTCAGTTTTTGGCAAGGTGTTGCAAATAGCTGGTGGGAGGGCCTCATCACTGCCAAGGCCTGCGAATCCTCCATGCTAGCGATAAGTTCTCAGAGCTGCAGCACCATAAAGACTGCAAGGATTATTCACTGTGCCATGGTCAGCATGATATCAGTGCTGAATAGGACTGATTAAAGAGTTTGACCATGCAAAGATATACATATTAGTATGTTAAATCACTGCTGCCCAGTGTTGAGTGGAGTTTTCTTTCCTATACAATTAGAGCGCTGTGCAGTGTTGAGTGGAGTTCTCTTTCCTATACAACTAGTTCTCTTTCCTATACAACTAGAACACTCTGCAGTGTTGAGTGGAGTTCTCTTTCCTATACAACTAGTTCTCTTTCCTATACAACTAGAACACTCTGCAGTGTTGAGTGGAGTTCTCTTTCCTATACAACTAGAACACTCTGCAGGGTTGAGTGGAGTTCTCTTTCCTATACTACTAGAGCGCTCTGCAGTGTTGAGTGGAGTTCTCTTTCCTATACTACTAGAGCGCTCTGCAGTGTTGAGTGGAGTTCTCTTTCCTATACTACTAGAGCGCTCTGCAGTGTTGAGTGGAGTTCTCTTTCCTATACTACTAGAGCGCTCTGCAGTGTTGAGTGGAGTTCTCTTTCCTATACTACTAGAGCGCTCTGCAGTGTTGAGTGGAGTTCTCTTTCCTATACTACTGGAGCGCTCTGCAGTGTTGAGTGGAGTTCTCTTTCCTATACTACTAGAGCGCTGTGCAGTGTTGAGTGGAGTTGTTCTATACCAGTATAGAGCTCTGCAGTGTTGAGTGGAGTTGTTCTATACCAGTATAGAGCTCTGCAGTGTTGAGTGGAGTTCTCTTTCCTATACTACTAGAGCGCTCTGCAGTGTTGAGTGGAGTTCTCTTTCCTATACTACTAGAGCGCTCTGCAGTGTTGAGTAGAGTTCTCTTTCCTATACTACTGGAGCGCTGTGCAGTGTTGAGTGGAGTTGTTCTATACCAGTATAGAGCTCTGCAGGGTTAAGTTAATTCAGCTTTATGTTAATTCGAGGCACACGGTGGCACTGCTGTTCTAAACAAAATCTAATTTTTAAACCCTGGTTAGCACTAGTGTAGGAAAACTGCTCGATATAAAGCACACTTCTGGCCCCTTCCAAGCACCCCTCCCCACTCTCTCTAATTCTCTTTGTTTCCAAAGGTTGTCATGGAGACACACATTTCTGTTTCCGATTCCGAAAAGATGTGGGCAGGAAGGCATTACTGTGCTACTCTGTGGACCAGAGCGATCAAGATGCCCCTGTCTATCTGAAGGTTAGAGCTCTGATTGCCAGCCTGCCCCTCCCCTCCATCTCTGTCTCTCTACTGCACCAGGACATTGTGAGAAGCTTCTCAGTACAGATTAAGGATCTCAACTGAACTACAGGGTTATTAATAGAGCCGCCGCTCAGGGTTCAGATCATTAACACAGCTGCTAGAGAGACGTGTGTGGGGGAGGCTCAGTTACTATTAGAACTGCACTTTCATCTTTGATTGGACTGCTTTTTTAAATTGTGTTTCTTTACTTTTTAAGTGCAAAGAGTAACCTGTCTGTGTGTGTGTGTGTCTCTTTCCTTGGCTAGTAAGAGCTGAAAACTGCATCTCTCTCTTTCCCTGCCTGCGCTCACTCTCCGGCTATCTTGTATCTGCGTTGTGTTGTGATGTTACTGAATGGTTTGTTAAAAAGAAGACCACTGGCGATCAATTGCTGGAAGGCAGCAACGTTTATTTCTCTCTGTATAACAGAAAATGAAAGAAAATAAGATGGCTACACCCAGACAAACACGGTGAGCTGATATTATTTTAACTTTAACTATTCTTATTACCTTCATCTCCAATCCCGTTCTCCACTGACCGAACACACAACCCGAGTGAGTGAAAACATGCTGCTTTTATGCAGCTGTACCGAGACTCGATTGCTAATCAGTCATTCAACTGGAGTCTCGGTACAACTGCACATGAATTCAAAAAAGTGCAATTCCCCGTGCTCACATATTATTACATTTTACCTGCGCGTGAAGTGCTGTGCAATCCTCATGTCTAAATACAAATATACATTTTAAACCACTTGTGTTACACAGACCCATTTATATGCCATGTACCAATGACTATACACCAACATGAACACACTACACATAACATACAACACAAATAAATAGCCCAGGGGTGGGGCACTTTGCCACAACCAGTTACAAAAGCAAGGCTTTAAAAATCCATTCTCTTACCAGTCTTGTGGGTGCATAACACACAAGGTACTGTGCAGAGCTTTGAGGCAGAGAGCATTGGCTGATACCAGCTTTCCATAATGTACATCAAACATGCATTTTAAAAAAAAAATATTTAAAGGAGGGCTCCATAGAGTGTGGAAAAAACACATAATAATCAATTGCCTGGTATTAAAGGAATCCACTTGGAAAAAAATGTATCGAGAGATTCCAAATTTAAGATAAAGAAGCAATATGATTAGTTAGCCTAAAGCCCTGGTTACTGAAGCCCTGAAGGCCAAGAGAGAAAGAGAAATGAACATTGCTAAGGGAGCTTAAACCAATTCCAATTCCAATTCCAAAATGTTTTTCCAATATTACAACAGCAAGAGAACATTCAAGAGGAGGTTACATGTTTAAGAGATACAAATGGCAAAATCACAGATGAAGAAAAAAAAATAGCAAATATACTAAATGATTACTTTAGCATAACCGAGGCAAAAGTGTTAAAGGGACTAGGAGCTCTTAAAATAAACAAATCCCTTGGGCTGGATGAGATCCTCCCAATAGTACTCAAAGAAATAAAAAAAGTTATTTTCAAACCGCTTACCAATATCATGCAACAGTCTCTTGACACAGGGGTTGTACCGACAGACTGGAAAATTGCAAACGTAGTACTGATCCACAAAAAGGGAAACAAAACTGAACCAGGTAACTACAGACCAGTAAGCCTGACTTCTATTATATGCAAACTTATGGAAACTATAATAATATCCAAAATGGAAAATTACCTATATGGTAACAGTGTTCTGGGAGACAGTCAACATGGTTTTAGGAAAGGGAGAGCATGTCTAACTAACCTGCTTGATTTTTTTGAGGATGCAACATCGATAATGAATAATTGCAAAGCATATGACGTGGTTTATTTAGATTTCCAGAAAGCTTTTGACAAAGTCCCGCATAAAAGATTAATTCTCAAACTGAACGCAGTAGGGATTCAAGGAAAGACATGTACATGGATTAGTGAGTGGTTAACATGTAGAAAACAGAAAGTGCTGATTAGAGGAGAAACCTCAGAATGGAGTGTGGTAACCAGTGGAGTACCACAGGGATCAGTATTAGGTCCTCTGCTATTCCTAATCTACATTAATGATTTAGATTCTGGTATAGTAAGCAAACTTGTTAAATTTGCAGACGACACAAAAATAGGAGGAGTGGCAAACACTGTTGCAGCAGCAAAGGTCATTCAAAATGATCTAGACAATATTCAGAACTGGGCAGACACATGGCAAATGACATCTAATATAGAAAAGTGTAAGGTACTGCATGCAGGAAATACAAATGTGCATTATAAATATCAGATGGGAGATACTGAAATTGGAGAACGAATCTATGAAAAAGACCTAGGAGTTTTTGTTGACTCAGAAATGTCTTCATCTAGACAATGTGGGGAAGCTATAAAAAGGCCAACAAGATGCTTGGATACATTGTGAAAAGTGTTGAATTTAAATCAAGGGAAGTAATGTTAAAACTGTAGAATGCATTAGTAAGACCTCATCTTGAGTATTGTGTTCAGTTCTGGTCACCTCGCTATAAAAAAGATATTGCTGCTCTAGAAAGAGTGCAAAGAAGAACAACCAGAATTATTCCAGGTTTAAAGGGCATGTCATATGCAGACAGGCTAAAATAATTGAATATGTTCAGTCTTGAACTAAGAAGACTACGCGGTGACCTAATTCAAGCATTCAAAATTCTAAAAGGTATTGACAATGTTGACCCAAGGGACTTTTTCGACCTGAAAAAAGAAATAAGGACCAGGGGTCACAAATGGAGATTAGATAGGGGCATTCAGAACAGAAAATAGGAGGCACTTTACACTGATAATCGTTGGAATCTGGAATCACCAGCAATGTTGTTGAAGCTGACACCCTGGGATCCTTCAAGAAGTTGCTTGATGAGATTCTGGGATCAATAAGCTACTAACAACCAAACTAGCAAGATGGGCCGAATGGCCTTCTCTCGTTTGTAAACTTTCTTATATTCTTATGTTTGAATCTCATTTTTTCTTATTTTCTGTTTATAAGTTCTTGACCCCAACAAAGGAAAAGTCATCTAATGAGGGGGGATGTTACATTTAAGGTCAATGTAAACCAGTATCGCGTCAAATAGACCAAAAAGATAATAAGAGGGTTAATACTTATCAGCTAGTTTAGTATAAACATACACCTATACTGTTACAAAATCTAACCGGGCATTAGGGTTTGCGAGTCTCAGATCTCAGCCCCGTACATACTACTCCATGTTGGGATGTGGCGCCGCCGACGTCATTTTCTCCGCGTTGGAGCTGAGCTGGAGCAGAGTGTGACGTGGCAGAGAGACGACCGAGATCCGGAACACCTGAGCAGAGAAACAGAGCCGGCGCCGAGGAGCAGAGACTCTGACTGGACCCGCACGACTCCCAGCAGCAGTTTATTTAATAGCACTGAATTCGAGGCAGTGACAGAAACATGGGCCTGACCATTTCGAGTATTTTCTCTCGTCTGTTTGGCAAGAAACAGATGCGGATTCTGATGGGTAAGTGTGGGATCGGCCCGGCCTGGCCTGGCCTGGGTATGGCTGGGGTTACTGTGGACTGGTAGATAGTACGGTTTAGTGTTGCTCCAACGCGGTCATTGTTTAGCAGTAAGTAGTAAACTTGCCTTTATCTTCGATAAGGTTAGCCTGAGTACAGATCTGCTTCGTACTGAATGTGTTTATGGGGATTGCCTGTAGGAGCTCGGAATACCCCAAGCATTCTTGAAACAAGGCGCGCTGGTGGTACCAGCGGGCTAAAGTCTTGCCTTGTCAAAGGTCTGGGCTTAAACTTCATTATTTAAAACCGAATTATTAAATAGGTCAGGCAGTATATTTGTTAAATATCGGGGTATAACAAATCACAGATACAAATGTTTTCCTAGGTTGAGCGAAATAATCAATGGCTGGCAGTGTATTGGGGTGAATTAACTTGCGTGTACCCAGCTGTAGTCTGGAATGAGTCGTCGTCCATAAAATATTTCCTGGGAAAAAAGTGTTTAATTGGTACAGTGTTCGCGTGTTGTAGCATGCGATGTTGTATAACCCTTTTGCCAGGACACGTGAATAATGCAATTTTTTCAATAATTAGAAGGCCGGTCCTCGAGTTAGATTCCCTACGCTGTGTTCTAGAAGCGCTGGACAGATGTAGTCAAAGCATCGTGCTCCGTTTGCTGTAGATACTCCAGTGAAATCGCTGCCTTATTTGATATTTCTAATAGGATGATGAGTTACATCTTCGACAATAACAGTCCGTGTGGAGTTAAAACTGCCCGCACGAAATAGGAAAGCCATATTTGCAGTCATTGACCGCTTTGTAAATTCTAGGTTAGTTTGTTTGAGTGTGTGAGTGTCTATATATATATATATATATATATATATATATATATATATATATATATATATATATATATATATATATATAATTTAGTTTTGTTTCAAAATAGATTATTTTTCCATTAAAAAGAACGCAACACAAGTGGGCTTAACTTATAAGTGATGAATGCACAGCTGCCCTTCATTTTAATGTAAACCTGTTTGTATTAAAGTACACTCTTACTACAGTTCCTTCATGTATTGATTTAAAAAAAAACATCAAGTTTGAGTGCTTTTTGACTGAACTCATGAAATATAACTTGGGTGAGTACACATTCACACCAGCCCTGGCCAGCAGCAGCAATATTGTGCAATCCTTCCTGCTAGAACAGTGCTTGTGTGTAGTGTGGCTGCAGCCCAGCACCAAGGAGCTTCCGAAACAGCTGAAGGAATGCTCAAGGAATGCTCGGCACAGTTCTATGTGCACCAGACACAGGGTCAAAAGTTCTATTGGAAGAATGAACTCTGCATTATACTGTGATTCATTTCTACCACAGGGAAAGAAAACTGTAAACCTATGTACTTAAAAAGACATATTGCCTAAACCCAGATTCATTCACTAGTATTTTCTCTATCATGAACAACAGTGACAACCTTTCTCAGGTGAAGTCGTAAATGTGGAATCACCTGCCTGCTGAGCACCTCCTCCTGTCGGCTCTGCCAGTGTGTCAGGTCAGTTTATTGGGATTGGAACGCAGGGATTTCATTCCATGTGCAAAACAATCAGTCCTCAGCCCTCGCAGCACTGTAACATGTTGCAAGTGTCCAACCCCACACTGTTACCAGTGCAGCTTTTATATACTAGACAAATGCTGTTAACCTCTTGGGAGAGTTCTCTGTTGCTTCCCTTTGGAAATCTGCTGAACAGTAAAATAAACAGCTGGGGATGTAATTACTATTTCATTGTCACAATAAGAGGCAGATTCAGGCATGATGTGCCATGTTTTCTCCGTTCTGCAATTAAGTAAGAATTATCTAAAAATACGCCTCTAGCACTTTCGCCCTTAGTTAAACTGATGCAGAAACTGTTTAACGCAAACATTACAAAATTTTCATCCAGATGTTCCAGGGAAACGCACAAAACAAATGAGAGAATTTTAAATCCCAATAAATTATTTGTAGATTATTTTCCAAAAATAAGTAACATTTACGATACAGCTCCCCTTTTACTTAAAACAACACAGTGTCAGTGGTATTACATTCTCATTGTTCAGGCCCCTACACACCAGACATGATGTGACGTGATGAAAAGAATCTATACTTCAGTATCTTTCACAGTCCAGGCCACGCAAGGGTGATGTAAAATAATTTTTAGCGATTTTCTTTGAGCGACAACTAGTGAATTGAGCAATCTGAGAACAATTTCAAAGCATGTAGTCCACCAGGGTGACTCAGTATCTGCAATGAGGTGGAAGAATTAATACTTAAATTAATAAGAAATACCCAGAGCTTTAACAAAGATCATTGCAATTTTAAAGATGCACAGATGAAAGATAATATATGGGAGTCAATTCCAAAGGAACCCAATAAGCCTGGTATGTTGAAATACCGTTGGAGAAGACACTCATCATTTCCACATCATATTGACAAATATGCACCAGTCGTGATCATAGCTTTTTCAATAGCATTTTTATAGATCACTTTTCCATAAAAAAAATATTTTAAACGACACTTATAAAATAAACTCTGCGTGTGAAAATACACTGGACCTGAAGCGCTGGAGAAATGGACCATTAAGAGTTGAGTTAACTCTTTGATTGTGCCCCTGAACTGCAGTATCCTGTGCCCTGGAGGACTGGAGGGGTAAAGAAACCAAATGAATTTGCTTGGTCTGTGAAATCAAATTGGGAAGCACACCCTGGCGATAAGCCCGTCCTACGTTTAAACATTTTTATATACTCGTTTTCTTGAGTAATTTGTATAGTTTCGAACCTGGCGGCAGATCTTGTATTATGAGGAGAGATTCAAGGCTGGTTGGAATTCTGTGCACAGTAGCGATTTACTTATGGATCAGTAATGAGCTGTTCAGAGATAGGCAGCCAGTGAATTTGTAGAGGGCTAAGCAGAGCACCCCTAGAAGGTAGTTAATGTGTCTAATATTGTGTTAACAGTGGGAACAACTTGCATTGTTTTATTTCTATGCTTGGAACTTTCAAAATGCTTTTTCTTCTCAGGCTAAGTAAATGTGTAAGTATAGGCTGCAGTTGCAGTAGAAGCATCTACATGTAAGAAATAACACACAACAGGGTGTGCGGTAAGACAATTCTTATCGCATGCCCTGGGGTGGGTTATTTTGCTTATAAAATGGCTACTTTTTTTTTTTTTTACTTACACAAACCGGCTTTTTTAAGGAAGAAAATAAGAAATATGTTATGTATCCTTCCACGAAGAAAAAAGTCCCTGAAGACTGTTTGATTTTAACATATTTTGTACTTTTATTTGCCATAAACATTACATCAACCATTGCCATTTAAAGTACAGTTTTTCAGGATGAAATGACTTACACAGGTCCAATTTATTTTCATACGCGCTATTTATTTTACATGTGCTGTTTTAAAATATTTGAGTAAAACCAGTTTAAAAGGCATTGAATTGCAAAAGGACACTCAGTACTGTATCTACAGCAAAGCCCCACCCCCTTTTCACTATTTCACATACCTCTTTATAGGCGCGCATACTGATAAATCCTCTCTTGATCACTCATTTTATCACCAAACTCCTCAATAATGCAATCCAAGTCATTATTTTATTACTATAACATCTCCAAAAGCTCTGCAAATATCAGCGAAGCAGAAGCAGCTACCTCCTTTTGTTCATTCATTCGGCTCCTATTGGTCTCACTCGGCCATTGAAAGGTTATCACTGCTTTTTCCGGAGCAAAAAACGATTAGAGGCCTCTGCTTTACGTCTTTTTGATGATGTCGGACAGGGTCCGACATTGGACTGGAAAGGGTTAAGCTTTTGTCCCTATCCCTAAAACCACCTTCCGTGTGCCAGATGGCGAGAGGATGAGGTGTCTCAAGGAATGCTTTAGGTAGGTAGTAAATATTGTAATACAATATGCAAATTTAGTGTTCCTGTGAACAAAGTGAAGGAAAAGGTCAACTTTTAAAAAAAATAAATAAATAAAAAAAATAAAACAATTCAACATCCTGTAGAAAACAAGACTCCAGTAACACTCTGTCCTCTACATCTCGCCCATCCTAAAAGACCTACAACTGGCCAGACACATCTAGAACAAATAAAAGCACTGCAAAGAGATGTGTTCTGCTGCTAAGCCTTTATATTGAGGCTGTTATTCTGTTGGTGAGCATAGTTAAAAATCTTTAAACATCACTTAGTTATGATTTTATTATAATGCTGCCTAATAAAAGCTACAGTAATATAACGTTTATCATAGTTGCTCAACTTGAAATGAGGAAATGCCCCCTGCTTAAAGGGCCATGTTATTTTATGGATATTTGCAGAGATTAGTAAATATTAAGGCTTGGGCGATGCATTGGGTTTTTTTGTTGTTGTTTTGGTTTTAAATCATCAATGCATTGATGTCCTAAATAAAAAACAGTAATATAGTGAATAGCTACTAAATTTTTTAAAACCTTTACATCATTTCAAGAACAAAAGATTATTTATAACTCCTCAGACTTGGCTTGTTTATGTCTTTTTGGTGCAAGTGGTGGTAAAAGCACGAATAATCCATTGAATAATTTAAACTAGTAAATACAAGTAACAGCAACAACATAACTTGTTTACAAAAACCAGTCTCCGTTTCGTGTATATTAAGAAACAGGATAGTTTCCCCATGCTTTTCTTTTTATGGAGGAGTGGAGCTGGTGTGCATTCTGGCCAACCTTGCTGCTTGCTGAACCTGCTCGCTGGGGACTCACGATTAGGGATGTCACGTTATACCGGTTTTACAGTAAACCGAGGTATAAACTGCCATGTTTTTTGAAACCGCAACCATTTTATATACCATGATTACCGAGTTCACACGGTTTAAGGTGATATTGGCATGTGTTTTTTTTAATTCACCGCTTGTCCATTGGTGAGAACTAGCTAATGAACGCTGATGTCTCAAGTTCTGAAAACTGCCAAGCATGAGATTTTCCGAGTAGGCTGTTAAACAAGTGATGTCATATTTAATATAAACCGCCCTACTAAACAATGACCGCTAGCAAACGTGACTGTCAGTAATGAAACGGACACTCAAATATCAAGAACAAGGCACTGTAACTTTATCACTGTCTTCCTATTAATTTACCAAAGTAGTAACATTAGCTATTATCTATCATATCAGTTAAGAGAAACACAGTAAGCACACATGAAGCAGAGAATCAAAGTCTATATTTACTACTATATAATAATAATAATAATAATTTTGTATATCGCACCTTTCATAGTGGACCACCATCACAGAGCGCTTTACAAGATACAAGACTAAGTCTAAGATAGTACAGGTATTTGTATTTTTTATTTTAAAGGGTATTGTAAAGATGTTGCTGTCTCCTCGAGTTGCTAGTGTTGTAGGGATTTTGGTTTTATGTATTCAAA
Source organism: Polyodon spathula (assembly GCF_017654505.1). Classification (NCBI taxonomy): domain Eukaryota; kingdom Metazoa; phylum Chordata; class Actinopteri; order Acipenseriformes; family Polyodontidae; genus Polyodon; species Polyodon spathula. Next base: position 24,024,194 of record NC_054549.1, read on the forward strand.
AATTAATACAATTTTATTCCCATATATATATAAAAGTTCCTAACTTTTGCTTAACTTTGCATACCCTCCTTAACTTCTTTCCTTTGTGTTTGTTGCTGTTAACATGCAGTCAAAAAAAAAAATTTGCAGGTGCCTTCTTCATGAAGTTTTGCACTCTGGTGAGAGATCAGTGGGCGGGTGCTGTAGCGCACTCGATTGGCTATTGCTAGGTAACACTTCGCTTCTCAACTTGGGTTTTCAACCTTTTTCTGAAACTGTACCCCTTCTGTCAGGAGATTCCAGATAAAGTACCCTTCACAATTTTAGCTCAATGAATGGTACCACAATGGCAATAAAAGGCAGAGTAATCTGGTTAACACTTCTTTTTTTTTTTTCTGTTTTATTTAATATATAATTTTACACGACAGCCTGGGACTGAAATTGCTGAGACAGAAAACCAAACAGTAGGCTTCATTCTTAAAACTTGGATGCAAAGAATTAAAAGCTAGTATTTAGGAATCTTTCACTTTATTGGGAAAAGTCATTATAAATAATACAAAATAGTCTGCACTATAAATGTTTAACAGGTTACTATTTACTTCCCACCTCCGCATAATTGTGTACAATATCAAAAACAATAACCTCAAGATAAAAAAACTAATTTCCAACAAAAAAATTATCCAAAGGATATGTCGATTTATGTCGCTTTGCACTTTCTGACTTTTATGTTTTCCTTTTGTTTTTCTATTGCAAAGTAAGACCTGTATCAAACACCGAACACGTATTCAACCAGCCGCTATTGCTGTTATTGCAGCCGCAGTAATAAACAAAAACTACCAAAGTAGGATGACTATTTATGTTTACCAGAGTACTTATACTTCTAAAAAACGCAGAAACGCTGTGCTTCAGTGATACAACAAGTTGAAAACATGAAAAGATCATGAGCAGAGCACAGACTGCTGTCCAGGCACAATCGCCAGACACCTTCTTCACCTAAATCCACGCATGGGTACAGGTGGAACATGTGGACTTGATAGATTCAGTTTTTTTTTTCATTAACCGTTCACTTTGAGCTGCTAAACAAAGACTAAATAAGTATACGTCGTGGTTTAAAGAATATATAATACCATGAAAAAATTCAAGGTCATTATTTTCTCTCTTTCATTTTTATTTGTGCATGTCTTGAGTCGTCCTGCGTACCCCCTATGGACCCATAGAAGTACCCCTGGTTGAAAACCCCTGTCTTAACTAACAGGATGCCGTCCAAACTGAAAGATGAAGAGGGTATTCAGTTGCATTGGTCACATCCTTATCCCCAATAGTTTCAGGCTGAGCCCAGAAAATGTTAATATTTTGTTGTTTCTCCACGGTAATTTTGAAATAAAGCATTTTCCTGAGCCTGTGCGAGCTGGAGTGAACACTACTTTCAGTTAGATAGTGCCTGATAGAACTGTAGTACCAGTTGTTGTATTTATTTTAAAACTTTAAATCAAAGGTATTTTTCTTGTTAAAAAATGACACGACATGAGTGTTTCTTTAAATAGCTGTTTAAAAACGGATTACAAAAAATGACTTTATACCGCGGGACGACGATAACTTTGGTATATTTTTTGACGGTTATCATACCGTCAGTTTGATACCGTGACATCCCTATTCGCGATGCTTTAGATGCTTCTGGCCAAGCGGCCTGCTTTAGAAAGATCTTTGTTGTTTTTCTACCATTCGTTTACTGTAATCGTCTATGAAAGTCGTGTCCGATTAATATTATTATTATTATTTAAGCTCAGCTCACCGCTAACACCCCTGCGCTGACTTGGGAGCGGGGAAGACGAACACACGCTGTTCTCCGAAGCGTGTGACACACTGCAGACCAACCCTGCAGCCACCTCAGAGCTACAGCGTTGGAGGACAACGCAGCCCTGGTCAGCTTACAGGCAAGCCCGCAGGTGCCCGGCCAGACCACAGTGGTCGGTGAGCTGAGGGCGCCCTGGCTGACCTAGCCCTCCCTCCCCTAAGGCGGCGCTCGGCCAATTGAACGCCACCCCCTAGGAACTCCCGGGCACGGTCGGCAGTGACATAGCCTGGATTAGAACTTGTGATCTCCAGGCTATAGGGCACATCTGCGTGGAGCGCTTTTACTGGATGTGCATACTGTACAATTACCTTTTGTGTTTTGTTTAATGCTCACTGTTAACTAAAATATGCCCTTTCTTGTTTGCAGTGGGTTTGGATGCTGCTGGTAAGACCACCATTCTGTACAAGCTGAAGTTGGGAGAGATCGTCACAACAATTCCAACAATTGGTAAGAACCATTCAAACCTATCCCAATATTGTCCAAGAGTCAGTTCTGGTTAATGTAGCTTAAGAGTAATACATCAAAATAAGGGATATATGTAAAGGCTAGACAAAAGCTTAATTTTGTCTTTTGCGCTTTAAGGATTCTCTCATAACCCCTATTGCTGTTTGTTTTGTTGGAGCATGCTTGTGAAGTGGAGGTTCGGGTTGCTATTGCGTACCTTATGTGCAATATTAAATACATTGCAAGGGGCTACGTTGTCACATACTGTGCACAGGGAGTCCAGCACTCTGCATTATCTTGCATTTTGACCACAATATAAGTTTAAACATGTTCATGTTTTAATTCTGAATTTAGAAGTAAAGCAGCCATTGTTGTTTCATGTATAATGCATAATGTTTTGGAAGTCACATTGTTTTTCCAGTTGAAGACAGCCTTGATTTAATGCTGATCTGCTGATGGCTTCAGTGAGTTTTACTGAGGTCTCATACTTCTAACAGTTTGTTTAGTTTCTTTTTTTCATGTTGTACCCTAGAGATCCCCTTTAAGTGTGATGCATGTCTGTGTGCGTTTCTGCCCCGACACAAATAACCCTTGTGTTGTGGTGTTCAGGGTTCAACGTGGAGACGGTAGAGTACAAGAACATCTGCTTCACGGTGTGGGACGTGGGCGGCCAGGACAAAATCCGACCTCTGTGGAGGCACTACTTCCAAAATACCCAGGTAAGAAGCACAGAGTAACTACTCACGAGCACACAATATGTGCAGAACTCCCCCTTTTACACTAGAGCCAAGAGCCATGGTCAAAAGGTTGCACTCTTTCCAAAACATCAGGCAACACACTCCCTTTACAGATGAGCTGCTACTGCACTGCTTATTCACATGTAATACAATCCCGTTTATTTGGAAAGTGCTTGATGAAGGTGTTTTTGTTTATTTAACCCTTTATGGTCCTATGTTGGACCAGGTCTGACATTACAATTTTCCTTTTCCACTCTGCTGTCGGACTCTGTCCGACTTCAACAAAAAGACATAAAGCACATGTCCCTAGTCGTTTTTTCTCCGGTAAAAGCAGAGAAAACCTTTCAGTGGCCGAGTGAGACCAATGGGAGCCAAATGAAAAAAAGGGTGTTTCTTTTAGCCCCATGCGCTAGAGATAACACGGACATAACAAAGGAGATAGCTGCTTCCGCATCCAGCGCTCAAAGAATACCGCAGACATCTGCAGAGCTTTTTGAGATGTTATAGTAATAAAATAATGACTTGGATCGCATTATTGAGTTTGGTGATAAAAACGAGTGATCAGGAGAGGATTTATCAGTCTGCCTGTCTATAAAGAGATATGTGAAATACAGTGAACAAGGGGTGGGGCTTGGCAGGAGATACAGTACTGAGTGTCCTTTTGTGATTTCAATGCCTTTTAAACCTATGACTCGGGTCAAAAATGACCAAGAAAAGTAGGAGAAGCACTATATGGTGGACACGGATACTGCAGTGGCATCTCTTGGACCTGTAGGCCTGCATTAGTAATTCCTGTGACCTGAAGTGTTTTATATTGAATTAAGCCTGAGGGCCCTTGCTGTGTCACGCCACATTCATTTTGGATCTTGGAAGATATACATGCCTGGTCAGCACCTCTTGTGTGTGGAATGGTGGTGAGGGGGGTGCTGGAAATGTAAATGCTTAGAAGCAAAGATGTTCTGCTTTACATAGAGAAGCAATGTGTCCAGAATGTGTTATTGGAGCAGTTTCATACTGTTCACTTTGAAGCCACTATACAGCTTCCAGATGACCTGTGCTTTCAGAAGGGCAGCTGCGTGATTATAACTAACCTGGATTAGCATTATCATTATTCAAAATCATTTTCTGTATCGAAAAAACCCAGGGGAGGGTTTACAGTACAAATCGTATCGTATGCACTGGTGTAAAAGCTGCTCCCCGCCCCCTTTTTGAGACTTCAATTTTAGGAAAACACCTTTTTTTTTGTGTGTGTTTTAAAATACTTTTTTTTTTTTTACAGTTGATTTTTTTCCTACATGCTCAACAGCGATTAAATAAAGATATACGCAGGTTTAGTTCTGAAATAACCCTTGTTTGCAACATTTTATTCCATTAAAAATGTTGGTGGTTTTAGTTAAACTGCTAGAAACTATTCCGTTTTTCAAAATTTCTAAATAATTAGTTCAAGTAAATTTTAAATGCAATGTCGAAATGCATCAAAATATCGACAGTACTACTACAGTACTGTATATTCCAGAAGTAAGTTTAAACCACTGACAATTGGTACTTGAATGAATTTAAAAAGTAATAATTAAGAGTGTAAAATCAACTTGCATCCCACACTGCATTTGTATTAACTTATTTTATTTTAGCTTATCAAGTACCCAAACAAGTTCAAGAACATATCATCTTTGCTTTACTGAACACGTTTTCCAAAGCCATAGTTCCGGCTGCATTTGCTTTTACAAATTCATTTATTCAAATTTAACAGAAAAGTCTTAAACAGTGCTGCTTGCATCAATTAAAGCAAAACAATGACATGAACAGTACACCATCTAAAAACCACTAAACATCTCGGTGTTGCATTCAATGCAGTACAATTGTATTAATTTCCAGTTGTACAAATAAATTCATTTTGTTTTGTTAATCTGAACCATAGCCATACACATACTTTACAAGTGTACCACTGTGCTGCACTGACATGTAGAACAAGTTAAAGTATGTATTAAAGTCATTCAAAGTACTCCATTCAAGAAAAATGTTTTTTTACATCGGGCCATAAACCTGTTCCTCCTCCTTATCAGCTCGTTTTTCATTTGCTATATTTAAGTTTTGTTGTTTCGCCTACAGTCACCTACTGTTTTCAGCATAGCGATTGCCATGGCGTTCATTTCGGCAAAATCAACAACACAACGCAACAGCAACGCAGCGCAATTTCAAACCTGTTGTGTAGCATTTTCGTTTTTTGTCTGACTTTTTGCAGTTACAATGAACAGAAAACTTGATAAGTTTACTCGGCTTTCTAACCAATAGCTGTTTGCTACGGATCCCAGAGGCAGATTCAGTCTGAATGTTGACAAATTAGTGGCTTGGCAGCGTGGGATAAGGAAATTCTTATAGATTGACAGCTATTGTGTTCACAGTAAAGCAGTATAGCTGTGACATTTTTATATTTCCAAAGATCCATAACTCTAACCACCATTTTCTTCCTCTACGTACACGTGTCTGGGTTGAGAGGAGGTTTAACATTTAAAATAACTGGCTGCCGTAATTCCACTGTGGCACTGGTACATAGTTTAATATTAGACACACCGGTGCATACTGTGGCTGCTGTAATCCCACTGTGGCACTTGTACATAGTTTAATATTAGACACACCGGCGCATATGTCACATCGGTGTATTAGTCGCTCCCCCTTTAAGGGCCCCATTCGTGATCCATTCCTGGTTTTACTAGGAGTTTAATAAGGCGTATCTGAGCTTGTTACCTATCAGTGTTTCTTCATCACCAATGATTAAAACAGAAACGTCGTTGAAGAAAATGTATAACATTTTCATTGACAAGACTAAAAATAAACCAAAAAATTAAGGAGCATGATGAAGACCATATAAAATGTAAATAGTTATCACGACAATTTTATATGAATAGTTTGCTGCTTGTCTAACTCTGTATGCTGACTAACTGTGTAACTGTAGCCGATCGCATGGCAGGGTAGCGTCCCCAAAAGTGTGTTCTGTTCTTTTCAGAGTAGTCATCTGTAACCCCTTCCCAAATAACGTATTAGAAGATAAAGGTACCAGTATTTCCTGCACTAAAGCAGGAGGTGATTAGGAAGGAGCCAGTTGACTTAGCAGCGTTCTCGGTTTGTTTTGCTGCTTGTTTGATACGTCACCTAAATCCTTTTATCACGTCTGCTTAGTGATTTTTAAAAATGCCCATGGGTGAGGTGAAACAAAAGGTAGTGCAGTGTTTATATCATGGCGGATAATAGTGCGAGAGGTATGTCAGAAGTGTGGAATTCTTTTGGAATTATAGTGAATGAAAATAATGAACATGTGAATGGATTAGTTGCTTGTAAAACCTGTCATTAGGTTTTTGTGTACGACCACCACAAAACTGCTACATCAGCTCAGAAAAAGCTTTCAACTGGTGGCACAAAAGGAATACAGGTATTTTATAGTAAAATAAGTAAATAGTTAATATATTAAACCACTAGAGAGCGCTACCACGCTGTATAGCCAATTATATAAACCAACACTGTGGAGAATAGTAGATATCTGCCTGACTGATGACGGGTGATTCGGCTCAGGTCCTGTAGTAGCAGGTCAGGTCCTGGGTAAGGAAACGGTGCTAAATCGACAATTTAACTAGCAAAATTTAACTTATCCCTGTGGAGGGACAGCATAGGGATAAGTTAGAAATAGAAAACAACTTTTTTTTTAAATCCAGATTTCACTGGCTCATTTCAGCAGTTTTCTCATACTGCTTGGTTGAGGGTTTGGAACTTGAAACAAGGTTGAGTAGCTCAAATTGGGCACCGGCAGGGACTCTGCATGGTGCCCTGATACCTGCAGTTAAAAACACTCCACCTTTTTGAAGGAGTACATTTTAAAAGCTCATGCAATATTTGTTCTTGACTGTTTCACTGCATGCCAAACATGACATTAACTGTGGTGTCTGTAGTAGGGTGGGCAGTGTAAGGTTGGGGTGTCTGTACAGTAGTGGGTGTACAGTCTAAAGTTGGGGTGTGTACAATAGGGGATGTGCAGTGTAAGGTTGGGATGTGTACAGTAGGGGTGTGCAGTGTAAGGGTGGGGTGCAGTGCAAGGTTGGGGTGTCTGTACAATATGGGTTATGCAGTGGTGGTTAATTATTTTTTGCATGTACACGGGTGTTGTCTTAACATTTAATGTTGCAGTGCATGGAGGGCTTCTTGTGATTACCTGAGTTGTTATAAAAACTCTGTTTTAAGGTTCGAAATGAAGTCCTGCACCCCTTTGCTTTGTGTTACAGGGTCTGATCTTCGTGGTGGACAGCAACGACAGAGAGAGAACACAGGAAGCAGCAGAGGAGCTGCAGAAAATGGTAAATACTGCAATGACAGAGCTGAATACCGGGGTGGGGACTGATGACACTGTCAGTCATGACAAGGCTGCAAGCTGCACAGTCTTCATCGTAGTCTATGTTGGGGTTTTAGCAAGCAGGATTTTTTTGTTTTGTTCTGCACTTTAAAATGTCAAACAAGACCTCACTAATATGAATGTCTTGATATGCAGTGTAGCAAACCCAATCACTGTTTGAAGCAGAAAGTTAAACTAAAATATGTCCTAGTGTACATGCCCGTGTGTGTGTGTGCATACAGTCAGACTAAAGTATTGGTACCCTATGCTTATGCGATAATTCAAGGTAACAGATTAATGACAAGCATTTAGTAAACCTTAACCACTTTGTAATAAAATTAAAACAAACTACACAATTTCTGGTAGTTTAACAAATCTTTATCAAAAAAACGTATTTCATTTAAAGTTTTCACTTATGATAAAGTATTGACCCCCTGCTTAGTATTTTGTATGTTACCTCTTGTTGGTGAAATCTGGTCCCAGTCTGTCTTGCATATTTCCACCAGCTTAGACAGAGTGCATACACAGTGCTTGGCTACAGCTTTTTTCAGCTCAGTCCAAAGTATATAGGATGTAGATCTGGTTATTTCGAAGGCCATTCCAAAGCTTTTATCTTCGTTTTCTTCAAGAATTCCTCAGTTCACGTAATCTTCCACACAACGACCCAAACCTTATGGCTGTCTGCCAGTCATCCTACCAGCAGAGGATATTTTGAAGAATGTTTTGATACATGGCTGCATTCATTCAATCTCAAATCACAGGAACGTCTTCAGTCCCTGAACTGCTAAAGCACCCCCATATCATGATCAAACCACTTCCATGTTTAACTGTAGGTACAAGGTTGTTCTGGTATGAATGCTTTCCTTTTTTTTTTTTTTTTTTCTCTCAACATACTATGGTCCATTTTTGGGTAGAAAAGTTATATTTTAGTCTCATTGGACCAGAGAATTTTGTTGCATAAAAAAAAAAAAAAAAAACTTTGCTTTCTGTCAATCACAAGATAATTTCTCAGGATCTCGATTTACCATTTCATATCTTGGGTTCGTGAGAATTTATCTTAGGATCTCAAGTCATTACTTCTGTTTTCCTGAGAGATAAATTGTCAGGAAAAGGTAAATAATCACTTTCCTTTTCTCCATCCTGGGATAAATGATCTTGACAACGTGTTTGTTTTTGTTTGGCCTTGAACTGCTGTAATAATGGTTTTGTCAGTGAACATATTCCTAAATTAGTTATTACATTTTTACAGATTTTTTTTTTTTAATGTAAAGGTGCCAATACTTTTGCCATGAACAAATATTTGAAATTCCTTAAGGCGCTTTTTTTTTAATTTAAGAAGATTGTTTGTTAAACTACCAGAAATTTAGCATTTTGGTCTGGCATATTAATCGGTGTCTAATGTTCACTAAATGTTTGTATTTTAACATGTTTTTTTGAATTCTTACATTTAAGTGTATGGTGTCAATACTGCTGAATGCTCCCTGTATAGCTTCCTTGAGTCAAGCTGTTGCTCTGTTTTGGGTTTTGCACTGTCCTATTTCAGTTGTGTCTAATGCTGCTTGAAATTTTGTTTTTCAGCTTCAGGAAGACGAGCTGCGAGATGCTGTGTTGCTGGTATTTGCCAACAAACAGGACCTGCCAAACGCCATGGCCATCAGTGAAATGACCGACAAGCTAGGGCTGCAGGCTTTGCGCAACAGGACTGTAAGTTTTCCAGTGGTCAAACATAGTGTTGGCTGGATGGTTTAGTGTGTTACCTTTCCATTTGCATATTGTATTGTTCCAGTTTAAAACACCTTGCATTCTGGTAACATTATTAACTGCAATGTCCTTGAATCCTTTCATGCTAATCATCTTATTGTAGCTTTAAAAAAAGGAATCACATTTGGTGGTTTGGGATTGTATGTGCGGGTTTGGTGGTGTGGGATTGTATGTGCAGGTTGTGGTGTTTGAAGGAGCAGCCCAGGATTGCCATGCCCTGACTTTTTTTTTTTTCCCCCTCCCTCCTTCTCCCTCCCTCCCTTCAGTGGTACGTCCAGGCAACCTGCGCCACACAGGGCACTGGCCTGTACGAGGGGCTGGACTGGCTGTCCAACGAGCTATCCAAGCACTAGACCTGGGGCTTACAGCTGAGCACGGGCTCTTTTAACCAAGGACATGTTTACCAGGACTGGTCTAGGCTTCTTACAACTCCACTACTAGCTCGCATTTGTCGATTTGTTATGGTATTCAAAGCAGAGGCGACGGGCAGCATGCCGGGGGCTCTTGCGGATGACATTTTCTACACAGTTATGATGTGATGCATATACGAGCAGTATGCTATTAATGACAAAAGTTGATCCATTCAAAAAAAACGATTCTATTTTTAACTTTGTTTTAGACCAGATGTGTGAACTTCAGTTTTTGTAGGACTTAAATGTTTTTTTTTTTTTCTCCCCCCATTGCATTTTGAGCCTCCATATATGGTGTTCTATATAATGTTTTAAAATGTTCTACCCTTTCCTTGGTTAGCTGATGTCTTGTATCATTCCTAGTGGCAGTCTGCTGACAACCTGTGTGTGTTTACAATGAGCCACCCAACCCTTTACTTTCTCCTCTCGGTACCTCCCCTTTCAAACACTGCTACTAACAGCTGAAAACTGTCATTTATACTGAACTGTTTTTGAGGAACAAAAAATATTTTAATTCACATGATTTTTTTTTTTTGTTTGGCTTCTGTTCAAAGGCTGACTTTTTCATTGCATGTTGCTTTTTGTTATCAGATTGACTTGTCACATGTATTGCAGTTCTGTTAGTGTTTTGTGGTCTACCATGGGGGGGGGGGGGGGGGTGGGGGTGGATAAAGTAACTATTTCCAATTAAACAATGTCTACATATCCCACTTGCCATTATAATTCCTAATAAAACAGTACATTGTAATGTCTCCTTTTCTTATGTCTGCAATTTTGAAATGCAATAATATATTATTTGCCAACCAATTATAGTATTGTCAGGTTTGTGTTTTCAGAATAAGAAACAAAGTTGACTTAGTGTTGCAGAAATTGTTTAATTGTTAACATCCTTTTGAGATGATCCAGATTTGCTCTAAAAAATGGTGCAGCCCCAATTAACTCGGGTAAACGTTACAGTTACTGTATGCATTGATGATCTTGAGGCTTTAACTTTTGGCAAAGGAAAAGGTAGAAGGGAGAGTTTGTATATTACAGAATGAAAGTACAGCCTGGACTGGACTGTTCATAGTAACTCGACAGTTCTTGCACACTTCAATTGTACCTTCTTTCCTTGGCCGTCTTCCACAACGAAATCCTTCTGGTCATGGGTTTTTGTGTGTTTAGATGTTTTTTTACATTTTGCCAGAATTTGCAATTCTGTTAAATTCCATGAGCTTGTAAATCCTCCCTATTGAACTGTAATATAGCTTTAAATCTCATTTCTAATTGTAATCTCGTTCTAAATCTCACAAGCGTGTTACAAATGTAGGAATTTACTGCCACTCAGTAGTTGAGTTTAAATATTAAGAATTAATTTATGATAGTTACGAGTCAGGAAATACACTGGGAGTTTGTTTTTTGTTTTTTTTCCCCTCCACAGAGAATGGGGTCAAGTCAACGTGAATTTTTGTATGAGGTGTTTTTATCAGTTAAACCCGAAAATCAGAAGCCCTGTTTTATAAAGGTGTGTCATTTATATTATATATATATATATATATAAAGGTGTGTCAATAAATATATTCTGGTCATTTGCGATTATGCCACTAAATATCCAGAAGCTTTTCCAATGAGGGATGTGAAGGCAAGACAGGTAGCATCAGTGCTGTTGCAATTTTTTCTAGAGTTGGCTTACCAAGAGAAATTGTGTCAGGTGTACCAGTTGCTAGGGATAGGGAGAATAAGGACCACCCCTTACCACCCACAGATTGATGGCCTGATGGAAAGATATAATCAAATGTTAAAGAACATGTTAAGGAAGTTTGTTTCAGAATCTGGCAAAGACTGGGACAGATCAAACTTGATGTTTGCATATTGAGAAGTTCCCCAGACTTCTATGGGCTTTTCACCTTTTGAGCTGCTTTATGGATGCCAGATACGAGGTCCTCTTGATGTGTTGAAAGAAAGCTGGGAAGAGGAGCAACCCCCAAAGGTGAGTGTGATCGCTTATGTCCTTAAAATGAGGGATCAGCTGGCGCGAATGTCAACCCTAGCTCATGAGCACATGGAAAAGTCTCAAATGGCTCAGAAGAAGTGGTACAATCAGTCTGCCCGGAAATGTGCCTTCCTGCCCGGAGAGCAAGTGTTGTTGCTGTTACCAACCACTGAAAATAAGCTATTGGCAAAATGGCAAGGTCCATATACACTGACTTGGAAGATGAAACAAGTTACATATGAAACTTGTGTACCAGAGTGACGGAAACCACTGCAAGTTTTTCATATTAATTTGCTTAAGAAGTGGTTCAAGAGCACAGATCCTGCTGCAGAGAGTCTGTACATCCAAGCCATTGAGGAGGAAGCGGATTCCACAGAGCAGTATTTCCTGGGACAACATAAAGAGGGGGAAGTGGATTTGCCACAGGAAAAACAACAAGAATTGCTGCAATGTCTTCCCACCAATATGTTTGTTGAGAAACCAGGATGTACTGAGGTAATCCAGCACTGGATCATCATAAAAGACAACACTCTAGCTCGTCAAAAACTATATAACATTCCCGAGAGACTCTTACCTGTCTTAAAAGAGGAGTTGGAGGTGATGCAAGACATGGGGGTAATTGGACCTTCCTGCTGTGAATGGTGCAGTCCTGTTGTTCTTGTTCCCAAGAAAGATGGTAGTATAAGATTCTGTATTGACTTTTGAAAGATCAGTAGTATTTCCAGATTTGACCCCTATCCAATCTCAATTGGATGAACTGGTGGAGCATCTGGGGAAAGCTAAATACCTCAGTACACATGACCGTGAATATACTTCTTTTGAACTCCATATGGACTCTACCAATTTACTGTCATGCCGTTTGCATTACATGGTGCCCCAGCCACGTTCCAAAGACTGATTGATCAAGTTCTTAGGGGAACTGAGAGGTTTGCTGCTGTCTACCTGCATGATATAATCATCTATAGTTGTACGTGTGAAGAGCACTTGAAACATTTGAGTGAAGTGCTGACCAGGATAAAGAACGCCGGTTTAACCATCCACCCTCTAAAGTGTTCTATCACCAAGGAGGAGACCAAATACCTGGGGTATGTGCTGGGGCATGGAGTGATCCAGCCTCAAGTTGGGAAGGTGGAGGCGATAAGAACAGCGGAGAGACCAATAACGAAAAAATAGGTGCGCCCATTTCTTGGATTGGTGGGGTGGTATAGACACTTTATCCCCAACTTTTCAGCCAGAGCTGCAGCTTTGACGGAGCTAACCAAGAAAACTGGTCTTAATAAGGTTACAGTTCCAGCATGGAGGCTAGGTCACAGCTCCAGCATATAGGTCACAGCTCCAGCATAGCTAGGTTACAGCTCTATCATAGCTAGGTCACAGCTCCAGCATGTAGGTCACAGCTCTGGCATGGAGACTAAATGACAGCTCCAGCATCTAGTTCACAGCTCCAGCATGTAGGTCACAGCAGTATGTAGGTGAAGAGATACTTGTTTACTGCAGCATATCTTCAGAGCATTTTGATACAAAAAAAAACCCATATATGTGTGCTGCATATTCTAGTTGTCCCATCACTTGTCACAATGTAGTTTCCTGGACTTTGGGTAAAGTCTTTACAGTCTGTGGTACAGTATTTTGATACACCAGATTTATAATATTTTGTTTCTGTTAATATTTGCTAAGTGCATATCTCCATGTACATTACATTCTGTAAATGCATTGCAAAGTCAGAGATCAGGATCAGCACATGCATTGCAAAGTGAGGGACCAGGATCAGTACATGCACTGCAAAGTGAGGGATCAGGATCGGCACGTGCATTGCAAAGTCAGAAATCAGGATCAGTACATGCACTGCAAAGTGAGGGATCAGGATCAGCACATGCACTGCAGAGTGAGAGATCAGGATCAGCACATGCACTGCAAAGTGAGGGATTGGGATCAGGATCAGCACATGCACTGTAAAGTGAGGGATCAGGATCAGCACATGCACTGCAAAGTGAGAGATCAGGATCAGCACATGCACTGCAAAATGAGGAATTAGGATCAGGATCAGCACATGCACTGCAAAGTGAGAGATCAGGATCAGCACATGCATTGCAAAGTGAGGGACCAGGATCAGTACACGCATTGCAAAGTGAAGGATCAGGATCAGTACAGCAGTTGTACTGATGAACTTTATTTTACAAAATTAAGTGCAAAAGTTTTAAAAGTGGGTAACAGTTCTTCTCTAAATTTACACAAATACAAACATAATGAAATTCTATATTGTAATACATTTCAGCCAGTATAATGCGTAACACAGAGGTGGTAACAATTCACCTACAGATAGCTATACAAATAGCAAACAGCTGTTTAGAACTAAAATAACCAAACTAACATTTACTGAATTTCCATATTTATCTATAATATAAATCCAAAAAAGTTTGTAATCTGAAAAAAAAAGATTACCACTGTTAACACTATTGCTTTGTAGTGTATAACACAGGACCTGTCCACAAGACATTAAGCACATTTTCTACAGAGTGTAGACTCCTCCCTTCAATCTCCCTGCTGAATATGCACTGAGGCCCCCTGTATTTGTGCGGCCTGATGTTTGACAATGCCCTCCACCTGTCCTAGCAGACCAGCTCCTCTCTTCAGCCTCTTCAGTCTCCTCTACAATAGATAGATAGAGCACACCCTGGAGTCTTGTGATGAAATACAAAGAAAGAGTTATTCATCAGTTACCTAAAATATCTCCTTAATACCACTGTCACAAAGAGAAGTTTTGGACTAGAGTTCCAGAATTATACAAACTAAAACTTTAGTGCAAACTAAAACCACAGTGCTATGAAGGGTATGAGAGCTTGGTATTGCCTGTGTTTGATACAACACTGCGCAAAAAGGAAAAGTTAAAATACAGAATTTATTGTACTGTACAGTCTTCCCAATTTCAGACAGTGACCAGTCTTGTTTTGAACAATTGTAGTTTTCCTGGGAATTTGTATTTAAAAAAAATATGAATGCAGACCTCACAGAACAGAACATAGACCCCTGTATGAACGTGAAATTGAAGGGTATATATCTATATCTATATCTATAGCAATCCTTCCCCTGACTTTGTAAGATATTTGCAATCATTCAGAGTGGTTCAGAGTTGTGCTGCTTTCATTCCTCTTGTTCATTTTTGATTGGTATTTCATAATGATAGCAGTACTATAGCTGAAATGTAATCCAAGCAGCGAGTCAAAGGGTTTCAATGACTAGAACACGTGAATAAACAACATGCCTTCTCCTAGCAAGCTGAAAACCAATTAAAGACAGCTAGAGAAAGATATGGAAATATTGGAACAACTGGACTCAGAACCATGTGGGAGGACTGCAAACACCACAATATAAAGGGTACAAAAAATATTGAACTTCATTCAAATGTAAATAGATGTGGGTATTTACAAAGGGGAGACAACAGATTTTCTAAGCTTTTGCACCAGTGATCAATTAAGTGTACAGTGGCTTGCAAAAGTATTGACCCCCCCTTGACATTTTTCCTATTTTGTTGCCTTACAACCTGGTATTAAAATGGATTTTTTGGTGGTTTGTATCATTTTATTTACACAACATGCCTACCACGTTGAAGATGCAAAATATTTTTTATTGTGAAACAAACACGAAATAAGACAAAAAAACAGAAAACTTGAGCGTGCATAAGTATTCACCCCCCCAAAGTCAATACTTTGTAGAGCCACCTTTTGAAGCTATTACAGCTGCAAGTCTCTTGGGGTATGTATCTATAAACTTGGCACATCTAGCCACTGGGATTTTTGCCCATTCTTCAAGGCAAAACTGCTCCAGCTCCTTCAAGTTGGTGTACAACAATCTTTAAGTCATACCACAGATTCTCAATTGGATTGACGTCTGGGCTTTGACTAGGCCATTCCAAGACATTTAAATGTTTCCCCTTAAACCACTCGAGTGTTGCTTTAGCAGTATGCTTAGGGTCACTGTCCTGCTGGAAGGTGAACCTCTGTCCCAGTCTCAAATCTCTGGAAGACTGAAACAGGTTTCCCTCAAGAATTTCCCTGTATTTAGCGCCATCCATCATTCCTTCAATTCTGACCAGTTTCCCAGTCCCTGCCGATGAAAAACATCCCCACAGCATGATGCTGCCACCACCATGCTTCACTGTGGGGATGGTGTTCTCGGGGTGATGAGAGGTGTTGGGTTTGCGCCAGACATAATGTTTTCCTTGATGGTCAAAAAGCTCAATTTTAGTCTCATCTGACCAGAGTACCTTCTTCCATATGTTTGGGGAGTCTCCCACATGCCTTTTGGCGAACACCAAACGTGTTTGCTTATTTTTTTCTTTAAGCAATGGCTTTTTTCTGGCCAGTCTTCCGTAAAGCCCAGCTCTGTGGAGTGTACGGCTTAAAGTGGTCCTATGGACAGATACTCCAATCTCCGCTGTGGAGCTTTGCAGCTCCTTCAGGGTTATCTTTGGTCTCTTTGTTGCCTCTCTGATTAATGCCCTCCTTGCCTGGTCCGTGAGTTTTGGTGGGCGGCCCGCTCTTGCCAGGTTTGTTGTGGTGCCATATTCTTTCCATTTTTTAATAATGGTTTTAATGGTGCTCCGTGGGATGTTCAAAGTTTTGGATATTTTTTTATAACCCAACCCTGATCTGTACTTCTCCACAACTTTGTCCCTGACCTATTTGGAGAGCTCCTTGGTCTTCATGGTCCCGCTTGCTTGGTGGTGCCCCTTGCTTAGTGGTGTTGCAGACTGTGGAGCATTTCAGAACAGGTGTATATATACTGAGATCATGTGACACTTAGATTGCACACAGGTGGACTTTATTTAACTAATTATGTGACTTCTGAAGGTAATTGGTTGCACCAGATCTTATTTAGAGGCTTAATAGCAAAGGGGGTGAATACATATGCACGCACCACTTTTCCGTTATTTATTTTTTTGAATTTTTTGAAACAAGTTATTTTTTTCATTTCAATTCACCAATTTGGACTATTTTGTGTATGTCCATTACATGAAATCCAAATAAAAATCCATTTTAATTCCAGGTTGTAAGACAACAAAATAGGAAAAATGCCAAGGGGGGTCAATACTTTCGCAAGCCACTGTATGTGTGTGAGCCCATGGCAAACACAGAGCTACAAATATCCTTTCAATACATTGCAATACATTTCAATTCATTTCAATACATTTCAATACATTTATTTGCCACTTCCTTTTATGATGTTTGTAATCATTATCAATGGTGACCTTTCAACTGCTTTGGAGTAAAGTTCAGCTCAGTGAAGTTCAGCTCAGTAAAGGTCAGCTCAGTAAAGGTCAGCTCAGTGAAGTTTAGCTCAGTGAAGTTCAGCTCAGTGAAGTTCAGATCAGTAGCAGGTTGAACAATGCAAAGGGCACAACATCACATGAAAACATGAACAAAAAAACATAGCAAACAACACAGACCTGCAAGCAAGATGGCAACCATTTGATCTAATATAGATTTAATGTTAAAAAAAAATCATTTGTCATAGCACCACTCAGAATGATTGCAAACATCATAAAGAGATGGAGCTGGTGTTTTGATAACGTCCTCTTCACTGGCCAGCGTGGCTCTTGTCTCCAGGCTCGCTCTCGGCCTCGCCCTCCAGGTAGACGGAGGGCCTGTGCTCGTCGTGCTGCTCGATGGATTTCAGGTGCAGCACCATGTGCAGCGCGTAGGCCAGCACCAGCAGCAGGATCAGAGACATGACCAGCCCTATGAGAATGGCCGGGGTGAAGAACGAAGCACAGTCACTGGCTGGGGAGAACCGGCCCCCCTCCACATTGAAGGCTTGAATCTGGAAATGGAAAGCACCACAGCAAGAGATTTCTGCATCAGCCTCTGGAGAGCAACTTGGATCAATGTGAAATATCCCACTTACTCTTCTTGTACTTTCAGTTCACTTTGTAGATCATCATTTTGCATGTAAGAGATGTGGTATTACTTAGTTATGTATTTCTATCATTCACTATGATGCTAGGGTATTCACTGCAATGGTGATTTAGTTTTTTTTTTTTTAAAGTCACCAGGAGGAGATGAATGAAACAGTAAATGATACAAAGAGATTTTGAACAAGAAGAACACTTTTGTCAAGATAACTGTAATATCCCATATCCATACCAATCTTCTCTTTAAAACAAAAGCAATTACTGTATGCATACAGTTCACCTAAAAAAACGGACTACAGTAAAAGAATGGGAAAACATGGCAGGGTAAACTATGGTAAAAGCATGGGAAAACTGCAAAGTGCCCTTGGTAAACTTGTATAAGGGTCTGCAGCCTCCACAGTGTCTGTGGGACCCTACCTGGAAGTCGATGAAGGTGATGTGCCACAGCAAAGAGCCGTCTCCGTGGGAGCTGGGCTTCAGCAGCGTGTCGTACTTGTGCAGGCTGCTGACATGCTGGCAGTGGTAGGAGGACATGGCGGGCGCGTATATCTGTGTGGCGTTGAAGCTGGCTTCCTTTGTCCTGTTATAGAGGATGTGAACAGAGTCCAGGCTGAACCAGTTCTGAGCAGTCGACTCATAGTAAGTGTTGGACAGGAGAAACCTGGAGAGAAACACAGAGTCAGACACATCTCAGAGCACAGTACAAAATGAAAAACAAGAGAGCTCATAGGTGCAATACACTCCAGCTACAACCAATTATACAAAAGAACATTGAAAAAAGCATGTTTACAAGGATCCAATGTTTCAATGCTTTGGAACAACTAAAAGTTTAGCATTTTCTGATCTCAAAGAACAAATAGGGATATATGTAGTTAAAAGTTCATGGAGATGGGATTGCCCTAATCCATGAAGGACCTTATAAATTATTACGGCGTAATACCAGCAATTCATGTGCAACAGCTGGCAGAATGCACAGGACAATGTGATACAATTCCAGGCCAGGGGGCCACAAGGAGCACTGAATTGTTTGCACTCACAAAGGGTGAGGGAGAAATATCGTCATTGCACTTTAGCAACCCCTACTCGGCATCCATTTAGTCCAGACAGAGACTTCCCAGGCTGGGCCTCATCTCTAGGGTTCAGTGGCCTGGGAACACAGGCTGCTGAGGAAGTTTGTCTTGACAGTGAGGAATAGTGGGTGCCTGTTTGATTTCCAGTCCTGATTGGAAAGTGGATTGGTATGGCTCCAGGGAGCTGTGTTGTTTGAAGTCAGGGGGAGTGTACAGCTCCAGGGAGCTGTGTTGTTTGAAGTCAGGGGGAGCGTACAGCTCCAGGGAGATGTGTTGTTTGAAGTCAGGGGTAGTGTACGGCTCCAGGGAGATGTGTTGTTTGACAGGGGGAGTGTACGGCTCCAGGGAGCTGTGTTGTTTGAAATCAGGGGGAGTGTACGGCTCCAGGGAGATGTGTTGTTTGAAGTCAGGGGGAGTGTACGGCTCCAGGGAGCTGTGTTGTTTGAAATCAGGGGGAGTGTATGGCTCCAGGGAGCTGTGTTGTTTGAAGTCAGGGGGAGTGTACAGCTCCAGGGAGCTGTGTTGTTTGAAGTCAGGGGGAGCGTACAGCTCCAGGGAGATGTGTTGTTTGAAGTCAGAGGGAGTGTATGGCTCCAGGGAGGTGTGTTGCTTGAAGTCAGAGGGAGTGTATGGCTCCAGGGAGCTGTGTTGTTTGAAGTCAGAGGGAGTGTACGGCTCCAGGGAGGTGTGTTGTTTGAAGTCAGGGGGAGTGTACGGCTCCAGGGAGCTGCGTTGTTTGACAGGGGGAGTGTACGGCTCCAGGGGGCTGTGTTGTTTGAAGTCAGGGGGAGTGTACAGCTCCACGGAGCTGTGTTGTTTGAAGTTAGAGGGAGTGTACGCCTCCAGGGAGCTGTGTTGTTTAACAGGGGGAGTTTACAGCTCCAGATTCACTGGGACACATCAGGCTTTTTAACCTAATGAATTAAACATACCTTTTGCAGGACTATAAGTACCAGAATGCTTTGTGAAACTGGAGCCAAGGGCAAAGGCAGGACACAGACAGGGCACAGGCAGGGCACAGGCAGGACACAGACAGGACACAGACAGGGCACAGGCAGGACACAGACAGGGCACAGACAGGACACAGGAAGGACACAGACAGGACACAGACAGGGCACAAACAGGGCACAGGCAAGACACAGACAGGACACGGGAGGGCACAAGCAGGACACAGACAGGACACAGATAGGACATAGACAGGACACAGACAGGGCACAGGCAGGACACAGACAGGACACAGGCAGAAAGAGACTTACACACCCAACACACCTTATTACCAGCTCCTTCAGATCCGCCACATCCCCGAATCTTAGAGAGAGCCTGTCAATGAAACAAACCACATGACATTATTGTTATTATTATTATTATTATTATTATTATTATTATTATTATTATTATTATTATTAGGACAGTATTATTAGTAGTAGTATTAGCATTATTAGTAGCAGTAGTATTATTAGTAATATTATTATTAGGACAGTATTGATATTAGTGGATTAGTCCAGTAGATAATCCCCACATTCTTGCCAGAGACAGGATTTGGAATCTAGTTCGTCTTAGTGGTCTTGTGCTGGATATCTATTTTTCTGCTTTAAAGTAAAAAAATAGATTTTTACAAAACAGCACTACAGATCCCTTGCTATTGCATCCTGGTACCGAATCACTACCTGCACAGTAGGTCAGTCTCACTCTACCAGTCGTTTCAAACTATGAAACGTTCTCACTGTGCCACATACTGTACAACAGTCAATGAATAAAAATTTCAAGGGTCCAGCAAAAAAGT
Source organism: Polyodon spathula (assembly GCF_017654505.1). Classification (NCBI taxonomy): domain Eukaryota; kingdom Metazoa; phylum Chordata; class Actinopteri; order Acipenseriformes; family Polyodontidae; genus Polyodon; species Polyodon spathula. Next base: position 24,044,494 of record NC_054549.1, read on the forward strand.
CTTATCAGTCATTGTTATTATCAGGAGTGTAAGCCAATGCATACTGTCAGTTTTTATTGGTTACATTAACTTTCAGAGGGAGGAGGAGGGGACTCACAGGGAGTGGTCTCACAGGGAGGGGGAGTGGTCTCACAGGGAGGGGGGTTGTCTCACTGGGAGGTCCACCTCACAGGGGGTGTCCCTCGGTGGTCTCACAGGGAGGGGGAGGGGACTCACAGGGAGTGGGAGTGGTCTCACAGGGAGGGGGGGTGGTCTCACGTTGCTTTCTCCTCACTGCAACTTGATCCCTTGAGGTCTACACTGGCGCTGGGGCTGAATACCCGGTCAGTCAGGTCCACGTGGGTGTGGTTTTTTAGTTTCACAATCAGCTTCTTTGCCCAGAAGAGGATGCAGGTCTTCCCATTCTCAGTGAGTTTTAGAGGAGAGAATGGGGTGGACGGGGTGGATGGGGTTGGATTCGAGGCCTGAAGGAGCTTCCTGATGGTCCTCTTCAGTGTGCCTGCTCCGTGGCCTGGATCCTGCTGAGAGGGAGGCACAGTGAATCCAACAACAGCCATTCACAATGCAGTTTATATTATGTTATGCAATGAAGCACAGGTTGGATGACTAATTAATGACACCTGTTCTGAAAGCACTGCTTTATTATGAAATGCTTCCATCAGAAACTCGAACCCAACAGTTCACGAACCCTGTTTTCATCTGTTTTCAAGAGAGTTAGAAGTTTGTTTAAAGTGCTGTCTAATATAAGAGAATGTTTTTCAGTAATTCACTAAACAGTTGTTAAAGTTTAGTTGTCTCTGTGTGTCCTTTAACGGCAGTGGAGGTATGCCATTGGAATCTGTTTTTGTTCAGCTGATGTTTAAAGAGATGTCAACTGCCTATCTGTGGTCCCCCCAGGATTACCCCTAAAAGTAACAGGGCTTCTCTGGGTCCAGGTGCATTGAATCAATAGCTGGATTACTCCTACAAATAACAGGGCTTCTCTGGGTAGGTGCAGCAAATCAATAGCTGGATTACCCCTAAAATAACAGGGCTTCTCTGGGTAGGTGCAGCGAATCAACAGATGGATTACCACTAAAATAACAAGGCTTCTCTGGGTCCAGGTGATGCGAATCAACATGGCCTGCAGGGTTCTCCCACCCTCAGGAATGCCTGGACCCAGTTTCATGTGCATTGATTCTGAAGCTGTTAAAATGCAGGGGTGATGTGCAGAGGATAAAAGCACATTATTTTTTTCACTAAGATTTATATGTATTTGAAGTGCTTTTGGATTTGACTAAATCTCTGTAATATGTGTATAATCACACCGAGCAGAAGATGAATTCAGTCTGTTTGGGATTAATTCAATCTGTTCAAGGGTAAAAATAGTTTCCTGAGCCGTGTCGGCAAGCCGTGCTGTTCTAGTGTTCTTACCTGCAGGGAGGGACCCCTGTGTGACGCTCTGACGGACTGGCCACTCCTAACCCCAGTGGCAGACTGGCCACTCCTACCCCCTGTGGGAATCAGAAAGGAAAGGGTTACTGGCTGCCAAGCACTTAAATTTATTATTATGACTCATTAAGTCTCATAGTAAGAAAAAACAAATTGCTGTATAGCAAACACCTGCTACTACCCTTAGAACAGTTTACCACAATAAACAAGCATTTGCTGTAGTTTACCCTGTTTTTTAATATGCTTTACTATACCCCTCTATGCTTTTCAGTTCTTATCTGTGCTTTACCTTGCTTTCACTGTGCTTTATTCCACTTTACTATGTTTTACTCCAGGTTAAAGAAAGCAAATCAGTGTGTAGCAATTCACTTGCTCCATAAAGTGGGTGTAAGTTTCACCTACCTGTCCCTTTTATTAGGGTCAGTAGCCTGGCCAGCTTAAAACCCAAAGTCCCAGGATAGCGTCTGCATACTTTGAAAAACGTACAAAGAGCTAGGGAGGGGCTGAATGGCAGCACAGTAAAGTCGTAAATGCTTTCTTGAAAAGATGGAGATACTTTCTGTACTCTGGACGAATGGGAACGTGAAAGTATACGTCCCATAAGGCCACAATGGTGAACCAGTCGCCCGGCCGGACGGACTGGAGGATGTGACGGTGTGACGGCATTTGGAACCTCCTTTCTTTTAAGAACCTGTCGAGGAGCCTCAGGTCTAAGATAAGGCGAAAGCCGGCATCCTTTTTGGGTACCAGAAAATATCTCGAGTAGTACACCTCTCCGTTGGAGGTGGGGTCTACGAGATGAATGGGTTTCCATTACCTTACATTCAGGGTTGGGTCATGCTGGGTCTTTAGCCAACCCACCCACTGGCGGGGCCTTAATGAGGGCCGTGATGGTGGAGTCTACCGCGGGGAACCTCTCTAGGCCAAGCTTATATGGCGGCTTGTTTTAGCACGCTAGAACCTGAAGCTGGACAATCCCAGGAGCAGCGTACCTCCTCCATGAAGTCTGGGAAGGGCAGGAACTTCTGAGGATGAGGAGCCATCGCCTGTGTCCGGAAAACAGACCGATGTTGTTCTGCCGCTGACATCCAGGGGACCTGCAGGAAAGCTGCAGACCCAGTTGTGGGTCGGCACCCTTCTTAGCAACCCAGTGTACCACAAAATCACATCTGTTAATACAAGCTTACCAAAATCCCATGGCACCCTGACCTCGACACAGCCCCTGTGTGTCTGCACTCTGTGCTCTGTCCTATCTGCGTGAGACTATCAGGAGTAGACACGTATCGACTGAGACTATACGTGACGTACACTTATCGATTGGTGATGAGACGACTAACCACTACTTAAATTTTAGCAGTAAAAAACGCAATGCAGTATATATTAAAATTTTATCATATATAATATATAGTATATATATATATATATATATATATATATATATATATATATATATATTATATATATATACTGACATGCATGCTGTATGATACAAGCTGATATTCTCAAATAGACAAATGTCTTGGCTAAATGATCAATATACTGAGCCTGAAGAAACCATTGACTGAATACAGTTTCACCTATATCAAGCAATACTGGAATAGAAGGGGGGGGAATCAATTCTACTATAATGCCCTGACTAGAGTATAATGGGCGGCAATTGCAATGGATTTTTTAATGTATATATTTCTATAGAGCCCTTCATACCACAGTACCTCAAAGCCCTTTACATGTCAGTTAAAATAAAAAGAAGTCTGCAATATCAAGGAGTAGTACAAATGATAAAACGACATTCAATAATTATAATAATAATACTAGCAATAAATAAAAACACAAAAAACAAATAAAACAATTGTAGAAAAACAGGAATTTAATAAAACACAAAATTACAAAAATAAGCAAATAAAATAGATACAAACAGTTATGTTTTTAAGTCTGGTTAAAAAGGCTCAACTATAAAAATAATCTTTAATCTTGACTTACAATTATTGACTGAATTGTCTCTCTAATAGAAAAGGGCAATAAGTTCCACAGTCTGGGGCATTACAACGAAATACACTTTCTCCTCTCCTTTTCAACTCTACCTTGTTGGGGCACAAAAGGCCAGCGTTAGCACTGGCACTGAGGTTTATATGGGACAGAATCTCTCTTAGGTAATCCAGTGCCAAGTCTTTTAGTGCTTTACAATGTTTTAAAATCAATTCTAAATGCACTGGAAGCCAGTGCAGTAAGGCCAGCACAGGAGTATATGAGCCAGTTTCTTTGTTCCAGTGAGAATCCTGACAGCTGCATTCTGAACAAGCTGCAAACAGAACAAGCCAGGACACAGAAGCTCAGCAAATCAACCACTGCAGGAGTCAAGTCTAGACTAAACAAAAGCATAAATTCACTTGTCAGCATCAGACAAAGAAAGAAAAGATCTGCCATGTACAGAGCCTATAGGAAGTATTCACCCCCTTGGACGTTTTCACAGTTTGTTGTGTTACAACCTGAAATCTTGATGCATTTAAATGGTTTTTTTTTTCCTTTGATTTACACATAACCTACTCAACACTTTCAATGTGTGATGAAATGGGGGTTGATGAAAAAACAAATCAATTAAAAATAAAAACCTGAAAAGTCTTCATTAGATAAGTATTCACCCCCTTTGCTATGACACTCCTAAATAAGCTCAGATGCAAACAATTGCCTCCAGAATTCACACAATAAGTTAAATGGAGTCCATCTGTGTGCAATAAAAGTGGTTCACATGATTTCAGATTAAATACATCTGTCTCTGGAAGGTCCCACAGTTGGGTAGTGCATTTAAAGCAAAGATACTACCATGAAGGCCAAGGAGCTTTCAAAACAACTCTGGGATAAAGTTATGGAAAGGCAGGACCCAGGCTGTATAAAAGATTTCAAAGGCATTGAATATCCCTTGGCGCACAGTCAAGTCGATCATTAAGAAGTGGACGGTATACGGCACCACCCAGAATCTGCATAGAGCAGGCCACACTCCCAAACTGAGCAGCCGGGTAAGTAGGGCATTGGTCAGAGAAGCCACCAAGAGGCCAATGATAACTCTGAAAGACCTTCCGTGTTCCATGGGAGAAACTGTCCATGTGTCAACAATAGCTGAGGTACTCCACAAATCTGGCCTGTATGAAAGAGTGGCAAGAAGGAAGCCATTTCTTTAAAAAGCCCATGTAAAATCTGGCTTGGAATTTGCAAAAAGGCATGTGGGAGACTCTGAAAAGATGTGACAAAAAATTCTGTTGTCCTGTAACAGGGCGAGGAGTCCTGTACGTTTATTTGTTTATTCATTTTTAGAACAGGGTCTCCCCTTCCGTCCCCGTGTCTCATTTTGTATTGCTTATTTGTGATTTATGTGTAAATATGACGGTGAGGGCTGTGTTGTTGTTTAATTGTATTTATTTATAAATATGACGCCGAATACCCAAGTGTGTTATTGTTTATTTGAATTAATGTTGTTTTATTTGAAAATACAAAGTTTTCTTTGTTATTGTTTGGTTTGGATGTGGTCTGGCAGACAAGATGGTAGCAGTTCGTATCTGCCAGAGATCTCGTGAGAATGTGGCTGGTGCCATTTATTGAATTATTGTTTAAGTTGTCGTGTATATGTCTAAGGTCATATCACAACATGGTTTCCTCACAAATTACTATTAAAGAACTGAGTCACTATAGTTCACCAATTAGGCTATAAACTACAGCAATACATTACTCCAATAGTAATTTGCAGTTCTGGCTTAATTTTAATTGATTAAATTATGAATATTTACTCTCTGTAAAAGTGCACCTTGTTTCAAACAAAAAAACCACAGACAATTTAAGAAATAATGATTTTTAACTAGTTTTATTATATAGCACACATGGATAAGCAAACGCAACACATAATAGATATTCTAAATCTAATAGCTCTAGGCAACTCTTCAAACATTTTTTAATTTTTTTTTATTTTTCATTAACTTTTGTTTCACAATAAAAATTCTCTTCTCTCTTCAAAGTGTTGAGTAGGTTGTGTAAATCAAAGGAAAAAAAATCTCAGTTAAATGCATCAAGATTTCAGGTTGTAACACAACAAACTGTGAAAACGTCCAAAGGGGGTGAATACTTACTATAGGCACTGTATCTGCGTATCACTGCAGTGAAGTGTGTTACAATCATGAGAGCCAGTAGTGACAAAAAGCACTTGGGACAGAGATGGCGATACCCCCTCAAGCAATCCTCAGCTGAGCTCCCACACGGAATCCTAATAATATGTTTGAAATGTGTTTAGAAACCCTGCAATGCACTGCTCTACCTTGGGGTTGAGATAGAGAAGAGGTTCAGTCTATACTCTCTCGTTCAGTCCATTCATCACATCATCAAACACTCCTGTAATCCATTAATCACAAAGGATCTGGAGTTTCCAGGAATAAACTACCCTGAAACACTGAATAAAATAATCCTTTAACCATTACATCCAGAGATAGCCAAAATACATACACCATTTGGGATATGCTTTCTATATTTTAATGTATTTTTTGTATATTTAACTTTAATATATTTAAAATCTACTAATGCTAATTTATATGCGTAATCTGTATAGATCGATTTAAGGACACTAACATAGACTCGTGCTGTGCATGTGTTTTCTTTAAACTGGGTTGATTTTACACACTGTAACAAACACGGTCTGAATTAACACTGCTGGTTACACACTGTAACAAACACGGTCTGAATTAACACTGCTGGTTACACACTGCAATAAACATAGTCTGACTAGACAGCAGGTAGCATGCATTATAAAGACAGAACGGTAGATAGAAGTAACTTTTACCACTGACCTTTCTTCCAGGTTCATAGGCAATTGATCCAAGGATACTGAAAAGCATACAAGAACAAGTAACATTGCTAATGTAGTAAAAGTGAATGTCTTGTGTTTCGCCATGGAGACAGACATAGCAGACTCCCCAGATGAAGCCTGTCCTTTAAGCAGCTTTGATAATATACTCTAAACCCTAGCCCTTTGTTCACTGATGGACAAGGCATTCAGCCAATAGAGGACTGGATGCAAGCTGGTCCCTTGTCACAGCCGTACCCCCAGAAGGGATGGGATGAGGCACTAAGTGTTGCTGAATCCACTTAGTTTATGTAGAAAGTCACATTGAAGACAACATTTCATCTACCACATTATGGCTAGATATAAAAAAAACAACAGCAGCTGTGTCTATCTCGCTATGTTGTGTAGTTGTTCCAAGCTCAGCATCAGCAGACTGGACACTTTTGAGACAAAAACAGCTGCATGTGACCTAGTTTTACTTGCCGTTGACTGAATATTTCAAATTAATCCTCAATATATTTGAATGAAATGTGCTGAGTCACAAACACTGTCAGTAAGGTGTAGGGCCATGATACCAATCACGACAGACAGGCCCTGGTTCAGTATCGCATGACAGCCAGACAGGCCCTGGTTCAGTATCTCATGACAGACAGACAGACATGCCCTGGTTCAGTATCTGATGACAGACAGACAGGCAGGCCCTGGTTCAGTTTCTCTTCAAGCTTGGGTGAATACGTTCAAGGTGCACCCGGTCCGCGATCCATACTGGCTGGTGCGAATGTCCAGACGATGCCGGAAGACATTGGAGTGGTGGCTCCACCCTGGCCATCTGTGCCTCGGATCTCCCCTTGGCTCCCCTCACAGAAGGGAAGTTGTCACTACGGACGCCTCCAGCCTGGGCTGGGGAAAGGTCTGGAATGGGAGGGGAATATGAGGTCAGTGGAAGGGACCTTGGCAGCAGAGGCATATAAATGCCCAAGAACTGCAAGCAGTAGCCCTGGCGCTATCTCATTTTCACCAGAAGTTAGCACACAAACATGCCCTGGTCCGGACAGACAACATTACAGCTACATAAACCACCAAAGTGGCCTGTGCTCACCTGGCCTTCAACATGAGGCGCATAGACTCCTGTCTTGGGCGCACAGAAACGTGTTCCATCAGGGCTGTTCACCTCCCCGGTGTGGACAACAGAGCAGCAGACATCCTGTCCAGAGGATCTCCAGACAGCTCAGAGTGGAGACTGCACCCTCAGGTTGTAAAACAAATTTGGGAGAGGTTTCGTACAGCACAAGTCGACCTCTTCACCACAGCCGAGTCCACTCATTGCCTAAAGTGAGAGAAAGCCTAGGTTTTACTGGTCGCACCCAGATGGCCGAGGTGCCCCTGGTTTGCTCTCCTCTCCAACATGTTGTTGGGTCAAACATGACAGCTCCCGTTACGCAAGGACCTGCTGAGCCAAACAGAAGGGTTATTAAGGCACCCAAACCCAGCCCAGCTTCAACTCTGGGTTTGGCCATTGAATGGAGCCATCTATCCAGACGAGGTTTGCCAGATGCAGTGGTAGAGACACTACAGTCTGCTAGGGGGCCGAACACTAGAGCCCAGTATTCGTATAAATGGAAGGTTTTTGAAAACTGGTGCATTGCTGGGGGTCACAATCCTGTAACCTGCCATATTGAGACAATTCTTAACTTCTTACAACACCTGTTTGATGCGGGAAAATCTGTATCTACTCTGAAGGTCTACTTGGCAGCAATATCGATGTGCCATGATAAAAATGATTTTGTGTCTGCTGGGACACACTTCCTGGCTGTGCATTTTCTTAAAGGGGCCCGGAGGCTCAGTCCTCCAACAAAAAACATGGTCCCTAAGTGGGATCTGGAGCTGGTGCCGGGGGTCCTTACGGGTCCCCCATTTGAGCCTATGGCCTCAGCAGAGCTGTGCCGTTTCCCTCAAAGTGGTGTTTTTATTAGCCATTACGTCTGCTAGAAGAGTAAGTTAGCTCCAGCTATTCCAGTATAACCGTAAAAAAGGGGAGGGTATAATATGACTTGAAGCTGTCTGACGATTGAATCGAGGAGGGGTGAGGTCTGATGTCTGACGATTGAATCGAGGAGGGGTGAGGTCTGATGTCTGACGATTGAGTAGAGGAGGGGTGAGGTCTGAGGATGTCCTAAAATGGACACTGTAGATATGGAGGTATTTCAAAGACAAAGCTACAGAGTAGAAGTTACCGCTGCTTCCTTGTGTAATGGAATAGATCTTCTCCTAGCGGCTGCTGAATTATTAACACTGACATCAGCATAAGACATGCACTCGTCTCTCCGCTACAGAGCTTGCTCTTTAGCTGAATGATAAGTATGTCTTTGTCGTACTGATTGTCACAGCAGTACTTAATTTGCCGAAGTAATGTGCTTCACACACATACTGTGTATGGGTAAATATGTGTACCCTACATATATTGGGCATGTCACATTCATATATTTTTTATATTTTCATGTAAATAAACAGTGTAAAATGTTTATTACATATTGTTGGGTAAATACATGCCTACAGTGATAGGTCACATTTCTGTAGGCAGGATTTGTTGCTAATGACATCAACTCTGCTACTGCTAACTCCTCTATATTCATAATGAAGAATTATTATTTTTACACCGTTCTTCCAGACTATCAGCGAACTTCCACAGACACTCGGTGAGCACCACGTGTCACGAGTGTAGGGTGCGCTGCCCTGCACAACGCTGATCATTTTTAATCAGGCATATCATAGACACCAATTTGGACCTGACTTTATATAAGCGATTACATAGTTACATTTTTTTTAATATTTTGAAAGACATACGAAGATTATTTACTGTTTTAACGACAAACCATTAGCAAAGCCAATTAGCTTTAAAGATTATTTGTTTTATATAAACAAAGGCGCGGTTGCTTCCTGCACATCCCTGGGTCCTGTGAGCAGCCAGTGCCGCGGTGCTCGCCGGGATCGTTCTTTCCTCCTGTAGCTCTGAGACGCCAGCGATGGGTGCGTGAAAGAATCATTATCAAAGCAGATTTTATACATCGCTTAAATCCTCGTTAGTTAATTAAAACCACGTATAAACGCACGTGAACGCGGTATCAATGTCCCGTGTAGGGATATTTGGAGTTTGAAGCTGTTATTTGTGATGTATATTTAGTGAGTGTTAATAACGTGGAGAGCGGCCACGCTGTGTTCACCGCATCTACAGTGTGTGGTAGGGGAGGGCGGCGCCAGATAAACCTGGTTAATGCTTGTCAGGAAAAAAAATAAATAAAAAGGAATTTGTTTGCTGTATTCGAAACATACGCACTCGCTGTACAAAATGAAATACAAGATTGGTTTGCGTATAGATCTTCTGTTTGTCTCGTTCTTTCCTGTCAAACGTCTTGGACGCTGCAGTAGGCCGCTGTTTAATTCTGTTTAGAAATGGCTGCTGCGTTGAACGGGGTGGATATACCGTTTGTGTACAATCGATAGGGATACTAAATAACCTGTTTTTAAATTCAATTGGGTTTTGAGTTGTGTCTGTTAGCTGGTTAACTCCCGTAATTAAACTGACATTAAGCACATTCAACACACGCCTATCAGATGAAATGAAATGTAATTAGAATGATTTTGCTTACTGCAGTTTTGATTCAAGTTTTAGTCTACATTTAATAGGTCTTAGAAATGTTCTGGCAGGCCAAGCTTTTCTGTGGCGTAACGGAACCCAGGCAAACCAAACACTGCCTTCAGTTTTGTAAATTGTAACTGGCATAAGTAGATTTTATTTCAGAATGTTCTTCTGTGTAAGCTGTGTTGCACCTACGCGTTCCTCTTAAAAGCATCCACAGCTGGAGTGCGTTCAGCTCTGTTCATAGGCAAGCTGTCTTATCAATTGTAAATCCATGCACTTGCCCTCCGTTATATTCATAGCTGTGCCCTTTAGATGTTACACCTGGTTTCTTGCGATATCCTCATTTTATGGTTCTAATTCAGTATTGTATTTGTGACCCTCCAGGCAAGTGCAGAGGTCTTCGTACAGCCAGAAAGCTGCGTAACCACCGCCGGGAGCAGAAGTGGCATGACAAGCAGTACAAGAAGGCTCACCTGGGTACTGCTCTGAAGGCTAACCCCTTTGGAGGGGCTTCCCACGCTAAGGGGATTGTCCTGGAAAAAGTGTAAGTACAGAAATCAGCGTTATCTTGCCATTATAAACCCACACTGCCCCAGTCTTGCATTCATTCTGCCGGTTGTCCAGCTTTTTTTTTTTTTTTTTAGCGGAAGCGACTCGCTAAGTCTACATCCAGGGTGATGATTGACCTGTACAGACTAGTAGCTCAAAGATGATATTTTTCATTGCAGTTTTAATATATACATGTAATATATATTATATACTTTTTGTATTCAACATTTCACAGATGGTGTAAACATATTCCATTTGTAAGTATACTACAGCTTTAAGAGTAGGGTATAACTTTGCATGCCATTTTTTACACAGGAATACTGCAAATAGAGGCACAGTTAGATGATACTAAAATCACTGTTCCTTTTAAATGACATTGTCTTCCCTATTGTAATGGCAATATGTGCTTACAGAATGATGTAAGGAATTTGTAAATTGACCAGCAGAGCACTGGATGTGAATGCAGTAAAATCAGAATTACAAGAGAGTACTTGATAATATTGAATAAATTCTGGAGTTACGTAGCCAAATATTTATGATCGGTATCTTTGTTTCTTCGAAGGTTCTTGAGTGTTATTAATTAAATAGCTTGCTTCAGTAAGTTAGTTGTGTAGTGTTTAATTTGTTGATTATCTACAGGTGTAACTCCTGTAGTTAAGGGGTAGTATATATATATATATATATATATATATATATAATAGATATATATATATATATATTATATTAATATATATATATTTTTGTATAATTTTTAATTATATTTTTTATTTCCTCCTGCCCAGGGGTGTTGAGGCTAAGCAGCCCAACTCTGCCATCAGGAAGTGTGTCAGAGTCCAGCTCATCAAAAATGGCAAGAAGATAACAGCTTTCGTGCCCAATGATGGCTGCCTGAACTTCATTGAGGTCCGTGTCGTGTTTGTGTTGAACATTAACTAGCCTTAGGACTGTGGGGCATGTGATTGCATTCATGATAAAGTACATGTGAAAAGTTTGGCAATGAGAAAAGGCTGTTCTGTCTATCAAGGCTTGTCCCTTGTTAGCACACCATTCGCCTCTACTGGGGAGTTATAATTTAATAGGACAGAATCTTGTGATAGTATTACATCTTGTATTTTAACTTGTGGAAGAGCTCAGAGGTTTAATTGGTTTGAAGTCCTCTTCAGTTGCAGATTTAGTGCTATAGTGGGAGAGGTACTGCAAGGATGAGTACTCATTTCAAACTGTTGGCAGATATTATATTTTTTTTAAAACTGTGATTTGTTTTTTAAATTATTCTGCAGTTATTAAACTTAAGGCCCTTTCTCAACCCTTATCCTGTAAAACCAGCATGTTATGGCCCTGCAGTTTTTTATGTGAATTATTTAGCTGCTTGTCCTGCAATCTTTTGGAAGTTCACTTTGTGATATTTTTCTCCTCTGTGTCTAGGAAAACGATGAAGTTCTGGTTGCTGGTTTTGGTCGTAAGGGCCATGCCGTCGGTGATATTCCCGGAGTCCGCTTCAAGGTTGTGAAGGTCGCCAACGTGTCTCTCTTGGCTCTGTACAAAGGCAAGAAGGAGAGACCAAGATCTTAAACTAGCTCAATGGACTGGGTTATTAATAAATGTTTTTCAGTTCAATGAATACTTGTTTGTTTTTTGTTAAGTATTTACCTTGTGTATGCAGTTCGTACCATACCGTATTTGTCAGGTGTCTTGAGCATGGGTGGTAATGGAAGATTGTGAAGACTTTTCTGTAAATAGCCATTTTTCTGAATGTCATTCATGCATGTCACTTCCGAAAGCATGGGTTCTAGTGCAGCTCAGTTCACAAGTGAAGAGAGTTGGGGGAGGGATCTACACAAACTACATTAGAGATGCAATTATTAATTGATGCTTTGATTTTTCAAATCAAAGTATATTTATATAGCTCCCTTCATACAGGTGTATCTCAAAGCACTTCACAGGACAAATATTGTCAGATTTATAAAAACAAAACAAGGAAACGTATGATGAAAAGCAAGACGTTTAAAGAAGTATATAATGTAAACACTAGTAGTTATATATATATATATATATATATATATATATATATATATATATATATATATATATTTACAAATATATATAGAAGAGGCCATTTGAGAAGAGGCCATTTGGCCCATCTTGCTCGTTTGGTTGTTAGTAGTTATTGATCCCAGAATTGCATCAAGCAGCTTCTTGAAGGATCCCAGGGTGTAAGCTTAAACAACATTATTGCCTCTATCTAATCGCCATTTGTGACCCCTGGTCTTTCTTTCTTTTTTCATGTAGAAAAAGTCCCTTGGGTCGACATTGTCATTACCTTTTAGCATTTTGAATGCTTGAATCAAGTTGCGGTGTAGTCTAATTTGTTCAAGACTGAATAAATTCGATTCTTTATGACTTTTATACCAGGAATAATTCTGGTCGTGCTTTGCACTCTTTTTAGAGCAGTAATATCCTTTTTGTAGCAAGGTGACCAGAACTGGACACAATATTCTAGATGAGGTCTAATGCATTGTAAAGTTTTAACATTACTTCCCTTGATTTTAAATTCAACGGGGGTGCGTGGCGAGTCACTAACAGGGGCGAGACTACAACTAAAGGGACAAGTATGTATATATATATAAAAAAAAAAAAAATATATATATTTATGTATTTAAAATACATAAATGACAGCTAATTAGGCCAAGTTCTTGCCATTCAAATGAGCTGTTGATGATCACTTTAGTACTTGTAGAACTAGAGTGGTGAGTGTGTCAGGGAAACTGCAGTGAACAGTGGTGACAAGTGTAAAAAGAAACAAATGTTTTAACAGCCATTTTTTCCAGATTTAATGTAAATTGTGTATTTTTTCCTAGATTTAACAACAAAAAGTCCAGCTTTAGCTAAATACATAAATGCTAACGGACACATTCTTAAAAGTTGGAGTGTAAGCGCAGCTCTGCAACATACAATACCAAGTCAAACAAGTCAATGGGCTTGCATGTTAAAGATCTATGTACACCAGACGCAAGCTTGCAAATCAAAAATAATTAAAACTATTGATTTAAATGGGGTAATGCACAACGTAAGCGAAGCGAGCAGCGCAAATGAAGCAAGCAAATACAGAAATACATTTGTTTTATTTGCATTTTGCTACGTGCTTTAGTGTTGCAACGGACCAATCAGAAATAATGTCAAAGGTAGTGGCTGTCAGACTCTTGCTCACGCAGATTATTACAGAAAAAAAAAAAAATCGACATCAATGATAATTTAATTATTAAAGTCAAAAAATAAAATGTTCTTTGTGATGATAGTGTCCGTGGTTAAAAAGACAATAAGAAGAACGCCACATGTCAAGGAATAGCAGGACAATTGGAAATTGATGGTATGTCTATCTTAATTTCGCCTTAATTTTGGTCAAAGTGACGGGGAGCGCCACACACTGATTTCGCCCTCTTCACACTGAGTCGGCCTTGGGCCGCCTCAAAATTTCTGTTCACAGTTGAGGTTTTAGGGGGCCTAAAAGTGCGTTCACATATGTGGCTGAAAAGGAAACCTAAATTGCAGCGAAGTGCTGGTCAGAAATGTAAACAGTTACGTAAACACCGCATTCCCGGAAGTCAACAGAGATTGACTAAATCTAACTTGTGTCTATGATTATGAATAGGACCTGTAATATGCTGGACATAGTCTAAAGAGTGTTAAGTACTTGTCTGATTCGATATCTACATGAATGTTAAAATCACCCAACAGAAGAATTCTATCATAGTTGGAAGACAAGAAAGATAGAAAATCAACAAATTCAGATAAAAATGAAGCACGTGGCTTTGGTGCACGATATACAATACCAATGTACAAAGCTACTTCATTATGTAAAATTAATGATAATAATTAAAGCGATGAATAATCGTCCATAGTTCCTTGTTTAATATTAAGATCAGAGTTATAAAGTGTAGCAAGTCCACCTCCTCTCCCATTGGTATGAGCCTTCTGGATAAAGGAGTAGTCTGGAGGGGAAGCCTCAGTCAATGAGACATTATCATCTACCCCAAGCCAGGTTTCGGTGAGAGACAATATAATAAGCCTTTGATCTACAATAAAATCAAGAATTAAAAGTGCTTTATTGGACATTGATCTAAGATTCATCATCCTGCCTTTAATTCCCCAGGATTAATTACATGTTAGGGTGAAAACAACAATGCACCTGTTGCAGACAGATTCACAAGCACTTGAACGTAAGTAAACAAGGTGTTGTTTTTACGAGTTCTGTGGTACCGCTATGTCTGCAGTGAAAGTTCATGCCAGACTGCATTTTAGTGGGAGTTAGGGTTAGGTACAGCAAGCACCGCTCTAGCCAGCGCTATAACACTGCAATTCTGGTAAAGGTATGCCCAGTCCAAGTCTGCAAAGTTCAGCTTATGAAAACACCTAAAAGTGAAGTCTTGCTGATGCCTTTGTTATAAAATAAGGTCTTGTTGAGTGCATGCAGTGTGTGTATCCTATGCACTGCTGGTACCTGGTACCCTGTACTGTAGTGTGAAAGTAATTAAGATGTCTATTGAGATAAGATGTTGGACTGATGCCTTCTCCAAACCAATGCTTACATGGGCATTTTATTTTAAAAGGTTTTGTTTTGTTTAGTATTTAGTGCTTGGTGAAAGGTATGGGTCAATGAAGCTTCCGCATACAAGCCCCTGGCCTCTCACGTAGTTGATAGATATATATAGTTAAACAGTATAGCTAATTAATGGGATGAGATTATTATCTGATAAAAAATACATTTCAGATAGCTGTATCACATCAATGTCTGCTATATATTTGAATCCTTTAACAGTACTCTGCAGGGGTCAGGGCTGAACATGGGACTAGCCTAGGAAAGACCTCTTCATGTAACAGAAGTAGCATATGTAGCTCTTTAATGAATGGATCAGTTTACTAGGACTTTAGTGTAAGAATCTAAGAGCATCTTTGAAGACTGTATTATTCACTGAATACCACAAACTGGGTGTACTGGCACCAGAAGAAGGTTAATGGCTGATTTCACAGACGGTAATGACCTAATATTAAACCAGTCCATCGGACCACCTGTTAAGATTACATCAGACCAAAATCTGTACTAGTCCGAGTCTGGGAACCCGAAATCAGGATGGGAATGGGTTTGGAGGGGTTAGGTGAAGGAACAGGTGTTTTGGAATGTCACAGAAAACCCCACCTGTGTTAAGAGGGTACTGCTTGTTTTGGAGACCCTGCATGTGTTAAGAGGGTACTGTTTGTTTTGGAGTAATCAGACTTTCACTTGCATGGTTTCACAAATGGACCTGTCACTGTGATCATTACCTATCATTAAGACTTATCGTTCATTACTGTTGCATCAAATATGCCATCAGCGAATAATCCTGATCTATTTGTTAGGACATGAAGCAGTTAAAACAGACCAAAAATATCCGTAAGTGGTTAATTATATAAAATTGTGAAATTGCACTATACTGTCAATATGTTAAATGGCACACACACACACACACACACACATATATACCAGCAATAGCAATATCTCGATTGAAAATATAGAGAGAATGGGAGAAAAAGTCTAGAAGCAAAAATGTAGGGGGAGAAATACAAATAGCACAGAAGCAAACAAAACGTATGGAATTTGTTGAAAAGGCATTAAAATGTTTTGGTGTTTTAGTCTGATTTGCAATGTGTTGTCAAGGTTTTTCACGTTACCGTAGGGCCTGAAAGTCGTACATTTACCAAAACGTGGCCCGTGTACTTCAGAAAATGATACACTGTCAATGCTGTTTTTGATGGCTGCACAAACCACTATGAACAAGACAAACTAGTTCACCCACAACATCGTATCTGTTTACAATGTTAGATAACCCTATGTGTTGCTCGAGTCACATACATTTTATGAATTGTGGAAAAAATAAAAAAATAAAATAGCTTTAAAGGCCAAACTATAAGTATATCGTATCGTAAAATCATTTGTGCTTTCCCCGTCAAGCGCCGTGCACGGTGTATCGCTTTTTAACGCGTACCACAAAATAACACGATACCGGTAGTAGTTTAAAAAATATTCACTGCACAAAATCCAGCTTTTCGTGGTTTAAACTTAGATTCAACAAGAAGATAACTATTTTAAAATGTATACAACTGATTTTTACCTGGCCTATTTCAAGGTTATAGTTTCGTTTTATATGCATAACCAGGTTGTCCCTCATGATGTGTCAAATTGAATCCGGAAGCGGTGGCCTCGCTATCCCCTGCTGTGTGTGGTTTCCGTAGCAACGTTGTTGTTTACTAACCTGTGCACAGAGAGTTAGTTTGATACATACTGCGTCTCTCATTAGAATACCCTGTAAGTGAATAAACCATTTCGTAAATACAGAAGACTTTAAAGTAAGTATGCGTAAATACATTTTTTGAAATTTAATATTAAAAAGCGGAATGTTTAAACACCGACAAACTAGTAAACCCTGATGAGGAGAACTGAATGTTTTGAAAGTACATTTATCGACTATATATATATATATATATATATATATATATATATATATATATATATATATATAATATAGTTATTATCAATAGGTTAAAAAAACTAAATTAAATTATATTGAATCTAACGTGAATACTGCTACTGTTGAACGGATGTGTTCTCCATGTAATTCTACTATTTGATTAACCATTTCTGGCTGCGTGAATTGCATCGATTGAATCAATTTCCTAGTATTTGTTTGCATTAAGATGCTGATGTTTTAAAATGACCTACATGTAGGCGTTGATTTTGTCTCCAGTTTAAAAAAATATATATATATTATTTCGGTTTTATTATTAATCCAAATGTATTATTAATAAGGTGTCACCACATATTGGAATCCTACTACATTACATCACAAGGTTCAATTTATATCTGCATTTCAAAGTGTATTTTATTGATTTGTGTTAAATATCAATACATTTCAACAAATATCCATAGACATTTCAAATATCCTTATACATTTCATGTTTATCTGTGCTGCTTCAGCCTGGTCGTGCTTAAGAACCCTTGAGTGACACAGATTACTGTTTGGGGAGATCGGGTCATTCAAAGTCAGCATCAAGGAACGTTTCGTTCGCGATAACATGAATGAGACTTGTCCAGCTCACGTAACAACAGATCCAGAAATTCAGAAAACCCTGACTTGTCCAGCTCACGTAATAACTCCAGAAATTCAGAAAACCCTGGAAACGCTTTTTTTGTTTGTCTTTGGGCCATCTTGCGTTGCGCATCAACTCGAGTTTTGGCTTGACTTTGGAAACGAGGTATTAGTTATACTGTTCAAGTTATGACAAAATGAGAAGGTGTTTTTGCCCTTTAAAACGTTAGTTTACCAACTGTAAACCTGGTTCCCTGAAAGAGAAGATGGCCACCAAAACATCGTTATGGGATGTACTCCTGCCTATTGGTAGGTGTCACTGAGCTCTTTCTATCAAAGCTGCTGATAGGCCCTCTCCCCTTGGTGATCCCCTTGGTCCCACCTACAGAGGGTACTTAACCATCACGCATGGGAGACTCACTCCCTTTTCGCGACGAAACCATGATGTCGACCGATGAGACCTTGCGGCTGGTGGTCATCTTCACTTTCAGGGAACCAGGTTTACGGTAGCTAAACTAATGTTCCCTTTCAATTCGAAGATGGCCACCAAAACATCGTTATGGAAAACGTGTACCAGAGTCGTCGCGAGGGAGAAAAGAACGGCAGCATATGAGGGACGCTAAGTCCTGCCTGACCAAGGTCAGCGGCGTGAGCATGCAACCTCGAGGACCCTAGTGCCCACAAAGGGCAATGAGGGATCTATCACATTCAGGTGATAGAACCTGGAAAAAGTATACGGGGTAGCCGAGCTAGCCGCATCACAAATCTCAGTCATGGAGGCACCTCGAAAGAGGGCGCGTGACTTAACCACACCTCTCGTGGAATGTGAGACTACCCGCCCAGACTGTGTCCGCAATCCAATGCGACAGTTGGTGTTTCGAAAGGGGCTGTCCCAGGGTCTGTGTTCCATGGCAGACGAAGAGCTGGTCAGATTGACGCATCGCTCTCGTTCTATCCACATAACATCTCAATGCCCGAACCGGGTAGAGAAGGTTCAACTTCTTATCCTCCTCCAAAGCAAACGGTAGAGGATGAAAGGACTCCAGTTCCACAGACACCGGGCACCGCGTGTACCGTGCAGCACTGGTATAATGAGCATGCACTGAGTACCATGTAGCACCGGCGCGCTAGCCTGTATCGGTACAGCGAGGCAATGAGCACTGTGCGCACTGTTGTACCGAAGTAGCACGGGCAGAGTCTTACGCACCGCGGTATTAAAAAACACCGGGGCAGCTATGCATTGTGCCTACCGTGACAGCATGGTCAAACACCTGAGCAGCACGTAGCGTACAACAGGGGGACAGGGCCGAAGCCACTGCGGGCGATTGACTTTCACAACACAGTAATAGAAAACAGTTTTTAAAATACAAAAACTGTTAAATTATTACAGGTTAGATGGGGAAGAGCACGCTTTCTGTTGATTGTGAGACCTACACATGAGGTGAAGGCTAACACAGCCCACGTACATCTCAACTTAACAACGAGGGAAGACGGGGAGGAATATATGGCTGGCCCGGCTGAAGAAGAGGGCCAACACCCGCACCCCAGCTTGTCCTGACTCCCAGTCTCACTTTGCCCAAGGATTCCTGCCTCGCTTTGCCCATGGATGCCTGTCTCGCTTCGCCCAAGGATGCCTGCCTCGCTTCGCCCAAGGATGCCTGCCTCGCTTCGCCCAAGGATGCCTGCCTCGCTTTGTCCAAGGATGCCTCTCTGGCATCGCCTGGGGTTGCCTGCTGCTCTGCATCGCCTGGGGTTGCCTGGCGCTCCGCATGGCCTGGGGTTGCCTGCCGCTCTGCATCGCCTGGGGTTGCCTGTTCCTCAGCATCTCTTAGGGTTGCCAGCTGCTCCGCATCGCCTGAGGTTGCCAACCACTCCGCATCGCCTGGGGTCGCTGGAACTGCTTTGTCAGGGGTCGCAGTCAGCTCTGCTTGGCTGCAGGGGTCAGTGTGCTGGAGCCCCACCAGAGGGAGCTGCCAGCTATGAAAAAGGGGGGAGAGGTCAGGAGACCACTTCCCCTGCAGCAGTTTCGCTGCTGGAGATCTTGGGGGAGGTCTGGAGACCACCAACCCCAGCAGCTTTTCCGCTGCTGGACTTGCCCCGGCTGAAGGAGTCAGTCTGGGAGCTGTCAGCACATCTGCTGACAGCCGCACCATTTGCAGCATTTCCGCTGCCAGTGGTACAGCGGGAGGAGAGATTTGCCCCACTGTCAGCATGTCTGCTGACAGCATGGCCAGTAGCAGCCTGGCTACTGGCAACATTGCCGCCCATCAACCCCTTAAAGTCCCTGTTCTTGGCCTAGGACTTTGAGTGAGACTTTTGGGATTTTAAGGGGGAAGGTGGCCATTGAGACCATGTGTGGGGTATATGTGGCAAAGTGCCCGCCCCGGTGTGTATTTTGTGTTGTATGTTGTGTGTTAATGTTGGTGTATAGTCATTGGTACACGGGATATAAACGGGTCTGTGTAACACAAGTGTTTAAAATGTATATTTGTATTTAGGCATGACGATTGCACATCACTTCATGTGCAAGTAAAAAGTAATAATATGTGAGCACGGGGAATTGCACTTTATTAATTCACGTGCAGTTGTACCGCGACTCCAATTGAATGATTGATTAGCAATCGAGTCTCGGTTCAGCTGCATAAAAACAGCATGTTTTCACTCACTTGGGGTTGTGTGTTCAGTGAGTGGAGAATGGGATTGGAGTCAGAGGTAATTGTAATAATAATAATAATAATAATAGTTAAAATATCAGCTCACTGTGCTTTGTCTGTATAGTCCGTTTTGTTTGTCTTTTTGTTTTGGCTATGAGTGCTGTGTCCTGTGTTTTGTTTGTCTTACCTTTTATAGTTGTCTGTCTGTGCACTATTAAATGCAGAGCGAGACCATTCGCTCAGCTTCACCATACTCCATCTCTGTTGTTTATTTCCTGGTTCCTGTTTCTGGTCTGACGTCACCCACTGCCGCCGTCTTTGTGACAGTTCCTTTCAGACGACATGCTTGACTCCCACATTAACCTGCCCTTCAGTTTCAACGAGGCACAATATGTGCAAGTCGTTTTATATACCTGTCTCCAATTCAAACTAGTCTGCTGACAGCAGCAAAAGGTGCAAGTGCTGATTATGTATTTAAGGTTTTTTTTTTTCTTTAAAAACCTAGCAAATACCAGGCTGTGCATTTAAAGCTAGTAAAGTGAATTGATGCACAGTGTAATAATGTGGGTGGTGGATTGCTTTAACCCTGATTTTCTTTTCTTTCCTGTAATTGTGAATGTAGATGCCGACCTCGAAGGGGGTTTCAAAGCCCCCTATCAGGGAGACCCTGAGGAATTACAATGTCCTGCCCCCGATTTCAGGCCCGAGTGGCAGGGCTGAGCTGGAGAAGTTGACTGCAAGCGACAGGCCTGAGCACAGCAAGCTGCTGAAACAAAGAAAGAGCCTTCAGCAGAGGCGCCTGCTCAATCAGATAGTGTATGCAATGTTGGCTTTTAACTTCATTTTTACTGCAGCTTGTATGCCAACAGGCCTAAATATTACATTTGATAGATGCAAACTATCATGTACTTGACAAAAGTTTGCAATAAAATTTTTTTTTTTTAAATCTGCAAGAAATAGTTATACAGATACAGCATGTATAATGAGTTTACAGCGTGTATTTGTGGATTGGCTGTGGAGTCAACAGCTTGGCTGGCTGCATACTAGGACCAGGCCAGTCAAGTTAATGCAAAGCTGCTCCAGATCTGACATGAAGGACCAGGCCGGTCAAGTTAATGCAAAGCTGCTCCAGATCTGACATGACACACAAGGCGACTTACAGGAATGATCAGGCAACGTTCTCCATCTTCTTCTTCATATGAGGGGATTTACTGGGACAATTCTCCCTACATCTTAGTGCAGTGGTTGCCTGGCAGTCACTTTATTTCTCATTAGCTTCTCTGAGTCCCTCATTGATCTAAATATTATTAAATATCTCAGATTTACTAGGCACTTAAATGGTTTGCATGGCTGTAAATAAGAGTCTTTGAATGTACAGTACTGTATTTCATGATGTATTTGTATTTTTTAGCATTCAAGGGGCTGTGCGTGCCTATGAGGAAGAAATGGAAGCAAATATAAAGAGAATTCCCTCTCCTCCAGAACCCCAGCTTCCCTCCACGGTAAGAACACAAGAAGGAGACAGAGCCTCAGCCCTGCTAGCACACCATTCACCCTATCAATTCACCCTGGAATCTAATGCCACAGTTCATATTCCTGCTGTTTTTCAGAAAACCCTTCAATGGATGTATAACTTAGTTAAAAAAAATTCTAGCTACCTTCTGAAATAAACTTCCTTTTGGTCATCTTCTATTGTAACTGTGCCCTCTCATTGACTAAAAGCACTGTTTTATAGCACACTGCTCAGAAAGTGACAGAAATGCATGCCACTGCCTCAAATGAGTTGATCGTGTGAGACATAGTCTCTGTATAATGTTTATAATAAAGGGCTTTTTCACTTTTACAGATGAACAGTGAATCACGAAAACGAAGAGTAAGTACAGGAGTTTCATTTTACTTTGAGCGTTATCAGGGGTGGAACAAAAAAAACCAAACAAACACCAGCCATACCACTGAGCATTGCCTGAGGGCACTGAGAGGACAAAGCCCTTGAGATGGAGCTCAGGGTTTTATACTGGAAAAGGAGTCCAATGACAAGACATAGGTGTAGGAAAACATAATACTGGTAACTCAGTATTGGAGCAGAAATTCTCAGAATGGGTATTAACAAAATGAGAATAAAAGGAATCTTTTTTTGGAAGGTACTTACAGTAAATGTATTATTTTTATATAACAATAATATGTTACAAATTGTAGTACATTTTACTGTAGTTGTATTTGTATTAAAACTGGAATATATATAATTTGTTCCTAAATGATAGTTCATGGTATATGTTTTTTGTTCGCTAACTGCAGTATAAAAATAAAAAAAGAAAGGGTTTTTGTCTGTATTGCAAGTACTTTTAAGATTATTATTATTATAATAATATTAATAATAATAGTAATAGTAAATTAGCCTTTTGTGTCCAAAAAAAAAAAACTTTTCGTTTTTAAAATATTTTAAATGTTTGTACAGACAGTGCAGTTATACCTGCTTTCAATATCCTCCTGTGGCAAATAAAAACCGTATACCATGAACTATCATTCAGTATCCAATATATATATACAATTAAAAAAGTACAACAAACAGAATCACTTTTCTCCTGCACTGCATGTCCTGATGCTGTGTCTCCCTTTCCCTGTCCCTCTCCCTCCCTCCCTCCCTCTCCCTCCCTCCTCTCCCACACTGCCTCGCTCTACTCAGATGAACTACATGTTCATGAGGCAGTGTGTGGAGAGCAGTCCCATCGTTCCCATTCAGCAGCACTGGCTGGACTGCATGCTGAGGCGGGTCCCAGCTCCCCTGCAGCAGGGTCCAGGCAGGCCGGAGCTCATCCAGAAGCTGTTCCAGGAGGTCACACATGACTTTGAGGAGGGCATGAAGCAGTGCATGGGTGAGGAACCTGCCTGCCTCCACTGCACTGCAGTACACTGCATAGAGCACACACTGTCTCCACTGCACAGAGCACACACACTGCCTCCACTGCACTGAGCACATACACTGCCTCCACTACACTGAGCACACACACTGTCTCCACTGCACTGAGCATACACACTGCCTCCACTGCAGAGAGCACACACACACTCTCTACAGCACAGAACACACACACTGCCTCCACTGCACAGAGCACACACACTGCCTCCACTGCACAGAGCACAGAAAGAAATTTGCACTGCATGTAAACTGTGATCGAGATGCCTTAGGCCCCGGCCACGAAACTTTATATCTCATCTCATGCTCATCAATCAAAGCCATTGCCGGTTCCTAGGGTACTGTTAATCAGAAAAGCTTTCTATAAAAGGAGCCTATTTAAATTGATTATATGAAATACTAATTATATGGTAGATTCCAGGCTTCTAGATATTTATCTCATTCGTACTGTAATCACTGGTATACCCCTACTCAATACTTCACATGTTGTAAGGTATTTGTGTCACTTATTAGACAAATATTGTATAGCCCGGAGTCCAGCAGGGGACAGTTTTATGTTGTATAGGTTAGTAGGTGGTGTGTTGTGTGCTTCGTACAGAGATGTCATTTTGTGCAGTCTAGCTGAGAGGGTTGTGATTCTGAGATACTGAGATGCTACCTTTGCACAAGATGCCACGTATAGACAGGATGATTTGTTCTGGAATGTTGACATAACCCTAATGCTGATTGGTTGATTTCTCATATGTGATTTATGATTGAAAGAAGCTCTAGAAACTCCCTGGGGGTATGTGGCTGGTGTAAGTATTATTAATAGTAATGGTGCGGTGTCTTTAGGATTACATCTGATATTCTGATTTGTTATCAGACTTCCTTTTAGGGGATGAGAACAGCCTGAAACATGTCAAAACAGACATATCTGCTAGCTCACCTGCCATGACTTATCAAAGACAGAACAGTCATATCTGCTAGCTCGCCTGTCATGACTTAACGAAAAGGACCCCAACACATGTTATTCAACCCTAACCCCTGTAGTTTCCATTTTGTTCTTCAAGTATTAAAATAGAGTGGAGACATACACATCAAAAATATACACCAGACTCTGCCTCCCACAGCCTGTTATACCATTTGCCCAATGATGTGTTATAAACCATTGCAAATTCATAGTATGAGCATTAGAAATGAAGGCAGTGTACATGTATTGTTTTGCTTGTAAAGCCTGTGTGTGTCTGTCTTTCAGTGAACTGTGTGCTTCTGAAGCCTGGTGCTCAGGTTATGAGTGTTGATATAACATCTCCACCCCCAGAAGAAGTGTGAGTATACTGGTGGCTCTGAATCCGTATCAAGAACATCACACGTGCATGTCTCTTCTTTCTTTATCATAGTTAAAATGACATTTCCTCTGTTTGGCACTAACTGAGATCAAGTGTTCTCGTTTACTTGCACTGAAAAACAACAGGACCTTGATAAATCAGCACCAAAGTGCCACACACAGGCTCGTCATGTTTCAGTATTAAAATACTGGAATTACTCACGCACGTTTTGGACTTGGGGTTATTCATAGACAAGTATTGGAACCAGTAAATTGTACAACAGGTTCTGTCGGGTGCAATAATGTAATAACCTTCCATTTCTAATTGTTTTTTCTCTGGGAATAACCACTGTGTCTGTATCTTATTTCAGAGGTCTTGATTTTTCAACCCCCTGGCATGACAGCTTTATAAAAAACAGGAAGGAGATTCGGGCCAACCTGCACATTCTCCACCCGGCCATGAGGAGCATGCTGGACATGGGCTACGCAACCTTCTGTGAGCTGCTGCTAATCGATCTTTCAGATATCCGGTGAGCTCATTCAGTGTGGGGCTGCGACCCCTGTGCAAACAGAGTGGAAACTCAGTGGTGAGAAGGTTACAGGTATTGAACTAGTGTGATCATTAACCAAGCTGTGTGTCGATTTGAAATGGTCTTATTTAGGTCTAAAGGGCCGGTTGATTGCGAATCCTTCAAGAACAATGTGATGCTGGAGTGTAAAAAAATGGAAGAAAAACTGCTGAATACCTGGCATGCCAAGATTATCCATCTCCTAACCAACACAGAGACACTGAAGGGCATCAAACCAGACAAACTGGACTCCTTCTACAACTGTGTGTCCACACTCATCTCCAACCAGGTATGAAACATAGGGCATGAGCAGCATTGCAATCACAAATGTGTAATTGTCACATGGTAATGGAACAAGCCGTTTCCATGTGATTATTCACTTACCGAAACATCACTAGCGAACAGAATTATTAAAGAGCATGAATAACCTTAAATTGTACTATAGAATAAAACTAATCTTCATAGTCTGGTAGTGGTAGACCATTTAGGGTTAAGCTAACTGATAGGAAATTATTTTACATGTACAGGTTACTGATGTCAATCCTTGGATGAACAGCATGCATAATTTGCCTGGCATCACCTGTCCTGTTCTATCACTGATTCCCTATTTACAGCTTGCAGTGTGGAACTCCAGTTGGTTAGCATTACAAACAATTCAAACTCTTTTTTCTGCCTGACTCCATTATCAAGGGCTAAAAAGTACAAATAAAAACCTGTGCTGGAAAGAGGAGGAATGAATGCCAGTTGAGGAAGTGGAATTAGAAAACTGGATAATATACAGTACAGTGGTCTTCAGCTAAGAGAACACTCCTCGGGGAGCAAGCAAAGTGTTCTCTTTTTTAAAAAAAAAATTTTAAATTTTTTTTATTTAGTTGTCGCCAATTAATTTTTTCCCCAATTTTTTCCCCAATTTGGAATCGCCAATTGTATGTAGTGATCCTGGTCCACCGATGCAACCCCGCGCCGACTTCGCAAAATGGTAGCGGACACACGTTTCCTCCGAAACATGCCCTGCCAAGCCATCTTTTTTTGCACTGCAGCTGCACAGCGAAGCCATCAGACCTATAGTGCCGAAGGACAACACAGATCTGAATGGCTCCACAGCAGACCCGCAGGTGCCCTGCTGGCCACAGGAGTAGCAAGAGGAATTTTGATGTTTGTTTACGTGCAATTTTGTAGTGATGAGTTGCATGCGTAAAAATCGGAATACGAGGCAACGATAAATTGAAAGAAATTTAATAAACCAGTCAGTTCCTCAAGACACAGTGACAAGTCAGTTTTGAAAAGATTTAATCAAATCAAATCAAAGAAATATGTAAGGAGGACAGCTTGATAACAACAGCTTGAGATTTTTGAGGTTCATTCAGTAAAGTTGATTTGGTGTTGGGTGAATAGCATAGAGACCACTAACTCAATTTTCGATTACAATAAGCAGTTGATTCAATTGAGCAATGATTCCAGTAAGTGATTTCCATTGTATTTAATAGGCTAATGCAGCATTGATGGAGCTCTCTTTGTTTCTAGCTCAAAGCTTTCCTGGAGCGAAGTATCAATGAGTATGTCAAGCTGTTTACACCCAGCCACAGCCACATGCTGCCGCAGTTCAAAATGGAGCTCACCTTCGATGATGAGAAGATGGAGTTTTACCCAAGCTTTCAGGATTTAGAAGAAGCAGTCCTGTTCGTATTAGCAAGGATCTCCAGCTCACTGCAGGTAGGGTTCATTATCCATATTGAAGGGTGCTGTGTCCTGTGTTGTCTTGTGTTTATGAAAGTATTTGTGATTTGCACAGTTCTGATGGTCATTTTCTGTCTTCTGCATCAGAAAGTTCAGACCGTACAGTCTTGGCTAGCTGAAGGTACCTCTGTTTATGTTGATGCAAAAATCGCAGATCACATCATGCAAAAGGCACAGGCAGCACTAAAGAGTGCTGTGGAAATGAACCTGGAGGCACCACGCCAACACTTCACAAATTATGGTGAGAAAGTGATAATAATAAAACAATTTGGAAAGTAAAATAGTAATGAGAAGGATGATAAATGTACTGTGATGACTAGAATATAATGGCTGGGTTTGCTGCTTGTTTGTGCAGTGGAGAGCTATGACTGGCTAGTGAATGGAACCGCTGAGTCCCGAGTGCAGAACTACATAGAACAGGAGCACACCTTTGATGAATACACAGAGGTGAGTGTCACCACATCTGTCTCTTCTATTGTCTCTCCACTTTATATCCTTCATTCAGTCATTAACTACATAGGTCTCAAATGTGCAGTTTCAAAAGAAACACATGTTATGGCAAATGTGCATCTTCATTTTAAAACAGACATCTGGTTTGCATGTTTGTTAAAACTTGTTTCTTTCTGAACTGCACATTTCAGGCCTACATAATAATGATGTGCATGGCAGAAAAAATGTATGAAGCTATTTATTAGCTGCCATTAATTTAAAACAACCTTGTTGTGTGTGGCTGAATGCTTCCCGTACAGTTTGTGGAGGAGTTTCGCCTCCTGTCCAGGCAGATCATGAGCCTGCCCTCCATCGCTCACTACGACATGGTGCACCTGGACTGTGAGGACCTCAAGCAGGGGCTGGCCAAGAAAGCCAAAAGCTTCACGAATATCCTGCTGGAGATGCTGGTGAAGCAGCACAGAGAGCACAATGAACAGTAAGCTTCTTTTAAACACCTTTTAGAATGGAAGCATTCAGACAAAAGAACATGTGTGCCTTTTTGAGATATTCATTTCTGTTGAGTTTAAGTGCGTGAAACCATGTCCCATTATATGAATCGTATGCACCCTTCTGTAGGTGTGTTGTGGCAGATATGCACCAGATTGCAATCAGACACAGTGAAGCTCTCTTAGAGCCAGATTTATGGCTTAACATGCACTCTGATAAATTTGCACATATTCAATTGCTTTATAAAATACAAATGCTTATATATATATATATATATATATATATATATATATATATATATATATATATATATATAAAATTAGGGATGGGACGAATACAGCGATTCCGAATAATTTTCCTTTAAGATCTCACACTGAACCGACATTTCAGTTGAAAGCAGGTTACACTTTTAAATCACACAATTAGATTGTGCTGTGTGTATAATCTCCAAAGTGCTTTCAATTTTAAAAAATTGTCACCTTTTAAACTATAAACAGGTGAGTTTCACGTGGCCGATGCAGATCCACATTGTAAACACAAAAGCATAACAATAGCGTGTAACGTCTTCAGGTAGGGTTTAAAAAAAAATCCCTCTTGTTACAATTCTTGATGTTCTATGGATGTTGAGGTTTTAAATTGAGATGAGGCAAAACATACATGATGGTAATTGGCCAGTTAAAAGCCGACAATTCCCTTTGAATCGAAAGAACTCTAATGACATCATTTGAGAGCGTCACCATGTCGGTTCTGTTTTTCTTTCTTTTTTTTTTTTTTTTAAACCCTACCTGAAGACGTTACACACTATTGTTATGCTTATGTGTTTATAATGTGGATCTGCTTCGGCCACACGAAACTCACATGTTTTAAAAGGCGACAATTTTTTAAAATTAAAACCACTTTTCTTCTGGACCTTTTACACTGTCCTCTAGCATAAAAGAAAGTTGAACTTCCAGGAATGCAGTTTAAACACTCTCCTCTACCAACAGGTTGACCCTGCCCTTTTTAAAAGGCTCCCAATTGTTTATTTGAAGGTAGCTGTTGAATCAATTACCAAATCACCTATTTTACAATTATGCCATCTAAAATGGCTGTCCATCAGTCCTATGGCCTCCAGACCGGCAGTGCTACATTTCCTTAAAACGTGTAAAGACTGCGCAAAGTCCGTGGCCCAAAATATCAGCCCTCGACCTCAATGCTCCACACTTCATCACTATATTTATATATATTATATATATATATATATATATATATATATATATATATATATATATATATATATATATATATATATATTTATTTTTTTGTTATGGTGTTGTAACCAAGTCTGTGAAAACACAAATTCCCTCTCATAACAACATTGTCACTTTCTTTGTGCGTGTGTATGCAGGATTTGTAAAGATTTTGAAATCATCAAGGAGAAGGCGCTGAAGATTCCTGAAACGACAGAAGAAATGATGGAGATTTTAGCTTATGTGGAGCAAACAAAAACCAAGGGTATCCAGGATCTGAACACAAGGATCGCAGTAGGTTCAAAACATTGACAAAAAGATTAACTAACGCCTAAACTTTTAAGTACCACTGAAGAGAGAAATAAAGTATGATTTTAAACCTCACAGAAAACACAAGTGGGATTGATATTGTCTTAAAGGGTATTTAGGTGATTACAATTGACCCCTATAAGTTCACTTCCTTCAGGTAATAGAATCTAACTTGGGGAACTATGAGGCCCTTTTGTTTGTAACTCATGAAGTGAATTTGTAGCATCATGGGGGGAGATGCAGACTTTAGTGAAAATAAACTCTGGAAGCCTAGATGACTTTTAACACCTATAAACAATCCCTTTATTAAACAGGTTTTTTAAAAAATGTTTTAAAAGGATGGGGGGGGGGGGGGGGGGGTTCTGAAGTGTAAAGACCAGGCTCTTTTGTGAACTAACACAATGCATTTATACAGGAAACCCAGCGCAGACTGAACTATCTCCTGGATGGGTATATTTTTACACAAGAAGACCTGGGATTGAATTCGACAGTGCTTCTGTGGCCACGGAATATTAACCCTGTCTTCGACCTCAATGATGAGGTCATTATACTTACTCAAAATCTGTTGGATTGCTTACACACTCTGTCACTTTTATGCTTAAGAATACATTTGTGCCACTGGTACATTGAGAGACTAAAATGACAAGCTCTAGTCAAAAGCAAAAGGGACGTAACTTGAAGCAAGAATTTGCACAGAACCTTAGGCCATTTGAACTTGCCATCAAAGGGGAGGTCAATATACATATTTTTATTATTTTTGTAGAAATGTTATCTCAGGGTTCACTCTTGTGGTTTATCTTGTCATGAGAACTACTCAATAACAACGAAAACCTTATTATGATCAGCTAGATATGTACTATTCCTTATATTCTAGACACATTTCTCCATGCTTATACTGGGGAAAGTATTTGACAGCGTCCCTTATGCAATGAGTAATACTTCTAGAGAGTGCCTTCCTCTCCCCTTGTCTTCTGCCCTGTCCAGGTGATTGAGCATTCCAAGCGGAAAGGAGAGAGTGAGCTGCTAGGGAAGAGAGAGAAGGTGATGCTGGAGCTGGAGAAGCTGACCAAGAAGATGGAGGAGTTTGCAGAGTGCTCAGAGCTGGACATGATGCAACAGGTCAGTTAGTAAGGGTCACTGGTTCATCTGCATTAACACTGTCTATAGGGTGTAGGGTCAGTATGGCACTAATTCACTTGCCATAACACTGTCAATACGGTGTAGGGTCACCATGGGACTGATTCACCTGCCATTACACGGTCAATAGGGTGTAGGGTCACCATGGGACTGATTCACCTGCCAGGATGTTTAAATTGTTCTGGAGGGACAATTAGTCATTCTTCAATCCTGATTTCTTCAGGGAATTTCTGATTGTTTTTCCAACATCTGTAAATGACTTTAAACTTTGACTGCAAATGAACTTAGAAATAAATAATAATATTTATATAACGACTTTGATAGTGGACCACCATCACAAACCACTTTACAAGATACAAGACTAGGGTTTGTGAACTATACATCAGCTGCAGAGTCACTTACAACAACGTCTCACCTGAAAGACGGAGCACAAGTAGGTTAAGTGACTTGCTCAGGGTCACACAGTGAGTCAGTGGCTGAGCTGGCTTCTTTAACAAGCCAGTTTCTTTAACCACTGGACCACACAGCCTCCTATGGTTAAAGATAGTCTTATAGTCTTATCCCGCTGCCAGTATGCACTTAGCATTGTACCGTGTGTGATCCTCCTTTTGAATTAACTATTTTTTTATTGCAGTATGTGAATGATGTTCGAACAGTTCAGAAAAGGCTTCAGGAAGCAGAGGAGTCCATTTCCTTCATCAACAAGGAGGAGACTCTCTACAAGTGGGACCAGACAACCTACCCAGAGGTGGAATCCCTCAAAGTGAGCATCGAGCCCTACCAGAAGCTCTTTGCCCTGGTTCTGAAATGGCAGCGCACTGAGAAAAGGTAGTGCTTCCTATTGTGGGGGTATGCAGTTTTTTTTTTTTATTTTAGCATCAAATACTTTTTTTTAGTACTACTGTATCCCGGTAAAGCTTGGTAGACCCTGGGTTATGTATTGGTGTTTTCTAGAACGTTTCCTTAGTATGTTGCTCCTCTCTCTCTCCTACCAGGTGGATGGATGGTGCTTTCCAGGACCTGAATGGAGAGAGCATGGAAGTGGAGGTGGACGAGTTCTTCAGAGAGATCTACAAGATGCTCAAGTTCTTCCAGCAGAAGCAGAAGAAGGCTGAGCTGGAGCTACAGAAAGCAGCACCCAAGAAGCACAGTGTGGAGGACAAGGAGTGGGAGAAGGAGGAGGAGGTGAAGAAGCAGAGCCACACGGGGGAGATGTGTGCCGTCGTCATGGAGCAAGTCAAGGAGTTCAAGGTAGGAGTTAGCAGCTGAGGAGGACATTTAATTTCAAGGAATACACTCTATACAGTCAAATTTGTCATTGGCCTAGCCGCTTGGTAACCTGTCCTGTTCTGTGCTGTGCTCTTCTGCTCTGTTGTCATGGAAAATGCCCTCAATCTCTGGGATTTGCTGGACAGTACAAGATTTTTTATTCTGCATTTATTTTTATTGGGAAAGTCATATTTCATAGATTATCCAAACAATTTGTATCTGAACACTCCCTGGTTCCTGTGAGCTTGGATAATAGAGATTTTACTGATTTAATATCTTACCTGTTTAATTACCGGTATGTGTGCTAGATCATTATTTACCAGGATTAATAACTACTGTCCTTGTTTAAACACAAGGACTTGCTTCTGAAGACTCCCACAAGGGAGATGAGGGAGGGTTACTGGGGATGTGCAACTTTTTAATTCCAGCCCTCTTTGGAAATGGCATTTTGTATACTGTACATATTTTCCATTGACTACCTTTGCCATGAGGATGTTTTAGGATTATACAAAACACAGAGTTTGGACAGTAAACAGGTTTGAAATTCAAATAAAATGGACATTTACACATTAATTGAAAAGCTAAAGACATAATAAAAATGATACCTGTCAAAGCATTTTATTCCAGATTAAGACAGTTTATTAGTTTTAATATATTTACAACATGTTTTATTCATAAT
Source organism: Polyodon spathula (assembly GCF_017654505.1). Classification (NCBI taxonomy): domain Eukaryota; kingdom Metazoa; phylum Chordata; class Actinopteri; order Acipenseriformes; family Polyodontidae; genus Polyodon; species Polyodon spathula. The sequence continues at coordinate 24,076,799 of NC_054549.1, forward strand.
GCATTTTACTCAGATATTAATTATTTTCAAGTCAGAACATTAGTGCTTTATTCCTCTCAAAAAATATTTCTTGTTCTTTTTATTGCACTTCAAAAACTGATCAAGTAAAAATGTACACACCATACTCCATCGTTTTATAATTTTAAGTCAAAGATGGTGTAGATTTGTCTGCTGGACAAAATCTGTTTACATTATTAGTTATCATACATTAGGGTCCTAATGCCAAGCAGTGTGGGTAAATGCGTCATGTATTTTATAATACTGAGATAATGTGCCGAAGTAAATGCATGATTCTTGTTAAAGCCCTTGCTCTGTGTGTGTGCTGTTGCTGTGCTTTCTGCAGGATTACATCCCGACCGTGTCCATCCTGTGCAATCCTGGGATCCGGGATCGGCACTGGAAGCAGATGTCTGAGATTGTGAGCTACGACCTGACCCCCAACTCGGGCACCACCCTGCGGAAGGTGCTGAAGCAGAGCCTTACCCCTTACCTGGAGCAATTTGAGCAGATCAGTGCTGCTGCCAGCAAGGTACTGCGTGCCACTCACACCATCACAACCACGCACATATTCTTACTCAATTCAGACTTTCTGCTTCAATTTCAGTGCTTCAGATTAGAAAGACTGAACACTGCCAGTGCCTCAGTTCACTGTATCTGTGCATGTTTAACAAGCTAATCACATTGAGCACACTTCAGAAGAGGGGTTCTGTAAAATGTTATTAACCTGACGAAAAGCATCATTTGGAAATCCCTCTTTTATGACTCACAAGAGCAGCACATCCCTGGTGATAGATAAGCTCTAGTTAGAAGTAAAAATGCATGTGTGGCAGTCCTACAGGTTTCCACACTTACACAGTGATTATATATACAGGTACTGAAAACCACCAGACCATTAGTCTGTGCATTCTACACTTTGTTTTTCATGTGAATAATGTGAATGTATATTTAGAGATACTAAAAGAAACATAATAAATGAAATGACAAGGATTTCGAAAGTCTTTTTCAACATTTGAAGACAAATGTCATTGAATTCATAAAGGGTCTTGTAGTATTTCTAAAGCTGACCCTATTGAGTGCTTCACAGTTATAGATCATGTTACTGACAGCTAGAATTTTGCATTTGCAGCTGTGGTCAGGGACGTTTATGTTACTGAGACACTCATTTATTTTGCATTTGTCTGCTCTGAGCGAAGTCTATAACAGACCTTGTTGCACTGTTCGTCTCCCTATGTTGCAGGAGTTCTCCCTGGAGAAAGCTATGCACACCATGGTGGAGGTGTGGGACTCCATTTTCTTCCACACCAGCCCCTACCGCGAGTCTGGAGTCTCCATCCTGTCTGCGGTGGACGAGGTCCAGACCACTCTGGATGATCAGATAGTCAAGACCCAGACGATGAGAGGGTCCCCCTTTATCAAGCCCTTTGAACAGGAGATCAAGGCAAGTGCACTGTAATCACATTGGCGTATATTGCCCCCAGTACTGACCCTGTACTGAGTGGAATCCCACTGGGAACACAATGGCATACATTATCCCCAATACTGACCCTGCACTGAGTGGAATCCCACTGGGAACACAATGGCATACATTATCCCCAATACTGACCCTGCACTGAGTGGAATCCCACTGGGAACACAATGGCATACATTATCCCCAATACTGACCCTGCACTGAGTGGAATCCCACTGGGAACACAATGGCATACATTATCCCCAATACTGACCCTGCACTGAGTGGAATCCCACTGGGAACACAATGGCATACATTATCCCCAATACTGACCCTGCACTGAGTGGAATCCCATTGGGAACATATTTGTGTACATTATCCCCAGTACTGACCCTGCACTGAGTGGAATCCCATTGGGAACACATTGGTGTCCATTACCCCCAATACTCACCCTTGATTCGACCGTGTCTCTTATAGTATGTGTCTCTCATGGTATAGTGTCTATCCTAAGCAATATGGGTGGGGAAGAGGTTCTGTCACCCAGTGCAAAACGAGAAGACACTGTTCTACCACAAGAGACAGGGTTTTCCCTCATGCCAAAGGACACCCCAAGGCGTGCGGCTTGTGGATCGTATTTGAACACCATGTTGTGTGTTATTGCTTTCAAATAACACAATACATAGTTACTGCTGTTATTACATAGTTAGTGCTGTTATTTGTGTCTTTTATTGTCAGTTGGTAGTTCATGACTTATAATATGTACAGTCTACACTCTCGATCTAGCTCTCACGAATCCGAAACACACAGCGTTCCCTCTAAGGCTAAAATGTGCACGTTTTTCGCAGTAACTGGCAACAACTTTGCACTCAGTTTACTAACTTTTGCAAGTTATTATTATAAATGTAAACCTCAGTCGAGACTACAGCCTCTTGAGGTAAACCTATTTTGAGACCATTCTTACAAAGCATTAACATAAGCATATTTGCATCTGTCCTGCAGCTGATTCTCTGATTTCCCTCTGTGAAAATGCACGTCACATTTCAAGTTTATTTATGTGACTTCACTCGATGTCACTTGAGAAACACTTGAGAGGATTAATTATGCGTTTACATTAAAAGGGGCGCTATTTAAATTACAGTTGGGTAATACATAGCAGTGAACGTGTTTTAGAGTAACGAATCAGTCAACACATCTTTATCAGTGTAAATATTTTATCCAGGCAGGGGAAGTTAACCCCATCTGAACCCAGGAGTTCACGCTGATAAAAGCAATGCTCAACCCATTAAATATCGTCCACTTCCGCACAAATATTTAGTTGTTGGGTCGGTGATCAATCGTTAATCACCCTAATCACTAACAACCCCAGCCTCTGGACAGTACAAAACTAAATGTAAATGTAATTTGTGGAGTATTGTACATAGGTTTACTCTGGACTGTTGCTAAACTGTTTCATGTTTTTTATTGTTATTATAAATGCCAGCAAGAAGCTAAACAGGTCTTTTCAAAACACCTTTATTTGTAGACTGTGAGATGGAAGACTGTAAATATGATTCTAACAACTGTGCTGGACATTTAGTTTTCAGAACTGTTGTAATATAATTATTTGTTTCCCAGGTTATTTTATTGCCAGCAATGAGCCAAGTTATGTCTATAAACATAATGACAGTGTCTTCAGGTGCTTTACTTACTATTACAGCAACAAAAGTCTGATTGAAAAGAAAAATTGTGGTGATATTTATTAAATGTACTTATTTTAACTACCAACATTATATTTATGTTCAAATGCCATATTTAATTCTTAATACATTGATAAAAGTGGCAACAAATGGAGTTGGCCATTTTTGAAAAACTGAATTTGGTATTCCAAAGAATGGAACAGTTAACAGCCCTAAAGATGGTTACAATTGAAGGCAGTGCAGATGCCAGTGTTGTATGCAGGTCACCAGTTAAGCATGCCGTATATATCTGTGATAACAACCGACAAGGCTGCATAGGATCAGAGGATGATTCAAAATCAGAGGCAGAGCCACAATAAATGTCTTGTTTAAATTTAAAGTAAATTAAAACATTGTTGACATGCTTGTGTTGGAGTATTGTTTCAAAATTGTATAATGCAACAAAAATATATTTAAAGGGTTATTGCGTGGCTGAAGGTTTCTCACTGATAATTGACCCTTTCTCTGTCAAAATGGCAAGTTTCTCAGTATCTAAAAAGCTTATAGGGAATGCTGGTAACACAGATATACAATAAAAATGGGAAAGAATAGACATCAGAGAGCATGTATTCAGAAAGCTGTCATTTATATTTAACCAACAGTGGGGGATGGATATCAGAGTATAGGCTGTATACAGTAAGTCTTTGGCCATGTTCATTCTAACCAAATGCATTAAATACATTCATGTTTATTTTAATGCTACTGTTGGGTGTATTTTAATCCAGCCTTTTATTAACTAAATTTATTAAAGCAGGAAACAGCTGTTAATTTTACAAAACTAAGCAGTATAATTAATAAACTGTATTGGCATACTGGGGCTGTAAACAATCAGTTTATGGCTTTAAAAACACTTGGTGTGGATGTTAATTGCCATTGATTGGTACTCAATTGTAAACATGAGGGAAGGACAATTTTTCTTGTTTTAAAATCAAAAAATGAGTACATGGATTTATCAAATACCTGCTTGTGGTGGGGTGCCCAGTTATTACTGCAGCAAGTCCCCACACAGCACAGCCATTCTGAGGGCACGTGAGCTTCCACTGATCACACAAGTCTAAAGCCAGAATCGATTTTACGCAGAGCAATCCAGAGCAGAGGTGGGCGGGCTACCGATCCAGAAGAACAGAGACCAGCCCTGCCTCTTATCCACTCTGAATGTGCGCGGTGTCTGGCCAGTAAGGTTCACTGTTGCGCGATGAGGAGAAGCAATCCCTGCTGAGTTGCCATCCATCCAAGCTGTGTGACTGATCCTGCGCTCCCAGTGGCAGCGCTTTAACTGGATGAGCAACTCAGGGACCGATAAATATTTAAAGGCGATTCCGAGTACGAGCTTCTGCACACCCCTAATTATGAATAGTGTATATGATCTTCAAAAGGGCATGTCTTGTCTTCATAATCAAGTGTGTAAAGTTCAAACAGAACTGTGCTGTGTGTTTCCTTGGTTGTGCTGCAGGAGAGGGAGGAGCGCTTGATTCGCATTCAGGAGACGATCGACGAGTGGCTGAAGGTGCAAGCACAGTGGCTGTACCTGGAGCCCATCTTCTCCTCCGAGGACATCATGCAGCAGATGCCGGAGGAAGGCCGTCTCTTCCAGACTGTGGACCGCCACTGGAAAGATGTCATGAGGCACTGCGTCAAAGACCCCAAGGTACTCTAGTGAAGGGTGAAGCACCCGCACCCTAACCTAACCCCAACCCTAACCCTTCTTTACATTGCTGCAGTGATGTGGTCACAATAAACAAAACAGGGAAGCATCAATCCACACATATTAGTGTATTTCCCTTTGTAGTTGCAGCACAATCTGAACATTAGTGGACATCTAATGACATGCTAATAACAGGATCCTTTTTCTCAAACAAAAGTAAAATATCAGCAGCTCTGACAAAAGTGGTATTGGCTGTAGTACTGTTTTTGTTTTTTAAGCACAAACTGCCCAGGAGCCTGTTTTCAGACTGTTTGTGTATAACTGTGATCATAGGTCCTGCCCGCAACCTCTTTGCCTGGCCTGCTGGAAAAACTGCAGGACTGCAACGTTCTGCTGGAGAAAATCATGAAGGGACTGAATGCTTACCTGGAGAAAAAACGTCTCTTCTTCCCCCGGTACTCGTCGTTGTGTTCATTGTGTGCATTAGCCCTTGTCTTGGGATTCCTGGCTAGAAACTGCTAATGTGTGTGATTTAAGGCAGTAGAAATGTGAAAACTAGTAATAGATATGGTGTCAATATTCATGTTTCAATTTCGTACTCGCATTTAATAATTTACACAATTAACAAAAAACACTGAGCAGTGTTCCTTTTCATATTTTATTTGGTGTTTGTGAATGTTGTACTAATGAGAGGTGAGTGACCATGCAAATGGCTGAACTCCCCCCCGGTGCCATTCACAGTTGTGTGCTAAGCAATGTTTTAAAATGCATTTTCTCACCTCTTAATAGCTTTATTGACAGTATTACTGGTGTCACTTTTATTGTGCTGAGAATCTTGCTATTGCTAGTGCTTATAGAGGCAATCAAATTGATTTTCAATCCTTGGTTTGCACTCCTTTAAGCATTTGCTCACCAAACCCATTTCATGTGAGCCTGAACTACAAACTCAAAGCGAACTGGTTTCCTTGGCGTTGTGTCTGCAGCTTTTTCTTCCTGTCCAACGATGAGATGCTGGAAATCCTGTCGGAGACCAAGGACCCCCTGCGTGTGCAGCCCCACCTGAAGAAGTGCTTTGAGGGCATCGCCAAGCTGGAGTTCCTGCCCAACCTGGATATCAAGGCCATGTTCAGCAGCGAGGGGGAGTGCGTGGAACTCATCGAGTGTATCTCTACCTCCGAGGCGCGCGGCGCGGTTGAGAAGTGGCTGCTGCAGGTGGAGGAGCTCATGCTGCGCAGCGTGCGAGATGTCGTGGCACGATCACGACTGGTAAGGACCACCTGTATTAAAGCACAGCAACGTGTGCTAAAGTATAGGCAAGCATTGCAAAGATCAGAGAGGTGTGGTAAAGCAAATAAAAAAAAAACAATGGTAAACCACAGTGAACTATGGTAAATGCATAGCAAAATGGCTGTGGTCAGCTTGTAAAAGGGCAAACAGCAGTGCCTGGTTACACAGGGAATGTCTACACCCTGGTCAAGAGTAGTAGTTCACAAAGGTACACGTGCTGCTGCTCGTTTGCTCTATTAACAGCTTCTGTCTCCGTGGTTTTAGATAGTCTCTTAAGCTTAAATTAACGTATTGTTGTTCCCTCATATTCGCAGAACATCATTTTCACAAGTCCTGTTGACAACACCATTGCACTGTGAAAATATGCAACAAAAATGTCATATTTTCTAATGAGTTGTGCAATGTGGTATTCTCTGTTTTTCCAGGCCTACCGTGAGACTGCCAGGAAAGATTGGGTGAGAGAGTGGCCAGGGCAGGTGGTTCTCTGCACATCTCAGATGTACTGGACCAGCGAGGTGCATGAAGCCATTCAGAGTGGGCCGCAGGTAGCAACCAGCATCTCTGTCTTCTAGTAAGGCTAACTCTTATCCCTCCCGTACCCATAGACAGTGTTCTAGTCATGGCTTATTGTTTAACAGGGCCTGAAGGAGTATTACAAGCAGCTGCAGGAGCAGCTGAATGACATCGTGGAGCTGGTGAGAGGAAAGCTGTCCAAACAGACACGCACCACTCTGGGTGCCTTGGTGACCATCGATGTGCATGCCAGAGACGTGGTGATGGAGATGATCGAGAAAGGTACCTGCATCACATGATAAAGGGAACTTTTTGGATATTATCAGACAAGGGGAAATGAGGGTTCATTTGGTGCCATTATGAGTGATAAGATGAGGTAATTGAATCTACTCAGCCTAGATAAAAAAAGAAGGATTAGAGGGCTCCCAAGTGGAGCATCCAGGAAATATGTTCCACGTAGAGTGCAGGATGCATTGTAACAATCACCCAGCACAACTGAGAAACAGTTGTACTGTCCTCCCTAAGGAGATACTACTGGCCCAATATCTATAACTAACTAAGTCAGCAAGAGTAACAGACAGCAAAAGCAGGGACGTCAGAGGTGTCAATTTCACAAACAAATGGTTTATTGTTGTGAACTATAATGTAATAAATTAAATATAAAGGACAATAACTTATTGCAGAGACCAGTTAGTTAAGTGGAAGGTACAGGTGAGTAAGGAAGTAAAGTGAACTAAACATACATCCAAACGAGCTAACACTAAAGCGAAATGAACGCAGTGTCCGGTGGGCCTCCAATAAACCCACACACACACAAACACCACCCCAATACAAAACCAACACACCGACAGGCAAAAAAGACAAAGGTGAATGAATAATTATATGGGGAAACCAATTACAAAGACAGTTTTGATGGCAATGGATGATGAATGAAATTTAGGCCTAACAAGTCCAGTGAAACAATGCACATGTAATCCAAAGTAACAAAAGATCAAAATCAAAATTACAGGAACCAAAGTATCAAAGTAAAAAAAAAAAAGCAAACAGAAAAGAAATAATGAGGGTATGGAATGGATACCTAGCTATGTTGTTGATGATGTAGGAGACACTTCTTCACACAGAGAGTGGTGAGGGTATGGAATGGATACCTAGCTATGTTGTTGATGATGTAGGAGACACTTCTTCACACAGAGTGGTGAGGGTATGGAATGGATACCTAGCTATGTTGTTGATGATGTAGGAGACACTTCTTCACACAGAGAGTGGTGAGGGTATGGAATGGATACCTAGCTATGTTGTTGATGATGTAGGAGACACTTCTTCACACAGATAGTGGTGAGGGTATGGAATGGATACCTAGCTATGTCGTTGATGATGTAGGAGACACTTCTTCACACAGAGAGTGGTGATGTCGCTGATGTTGTAGGAGACACTTCTTCACACAGAGAGTGGTGAGGGTATGAAATGGATACCTAGCTATGTCGCTGATGTTGTAGGAGACACTTCTTCACACAGAGAGTGGTGAGGGTATGGAATGGATACCTAGCTATGTTGTTGATGATGTAGGAGACACTTCTTCACACAGAGAGTGGTGAGGGTATGGAATGGATACCTAGCTATGTTGTTGATGATGTAGGAGACACTTCTTCACACAGAGAGTGGTGAGGGTATGGTTGAAGGAGACACTTCTTCACACAGAGTGGTGAGGGTATGGAATGGATACCTAGCTATGTTGTTGATGATGTAGGAGACACTTCTTCACACAGAGAGTGGTGAGGGTATGGAATGGATACCTAGCTATGTTGTTGATGATGTAGGAGACACTTCTTCACACAGAGAGTGGTGAGGGTATGGAATGGATACCTAGCCTGTTGTTGATGATGTAGGAGACACTTCTTCACACAGAGAGTGGTGAGGGTATGGAATGGATACCTAGCTATGTTGTTGATGCTGAATCACTGGGATCCATTAAGATTCAACTAGGAACCAGACGACCACTGATGGCCTGAATGGCCTCCTCTTGGTATTAGAAAAAGATGTTCTTGTCAATTAATAATTTCAGCCAAACTGAAACTTTGATTGTTTTGAATGCAGAATACATGTCCTGATGACTCATGGGAGAAGTTTCTGATTTGATTTGTTTCTTGCTTTTAGGAGTCTCTCATGAAAGTGACTTCCAGTGGCTCGCTCAGTTACGCTATTACTGGGAAAACGAAAACACCCGTGTGCGTATTATCAACTGTGATGTGAAGTACGCCTACGAGTACCTTGGGAACTCCCCGCGGCTGGTGATAACCCCGCTCACTGACAGGTGCTATCGCACTTTGGTAAGATAAAGCAGCAGGTTCCAATCCAATCAACTGTGATAGATAAGAGTTATTAATATAGTATTAGTTATTGCTGGACACACATGGAATATCATACAGGGTGCGGTGTGATACAAACTGATCATCACTCCACAAGTTATCAGAGCAGTATTGGCCGTTCTGAACCCTGTACTGTATTCTTTCTAATACTGTATATAGTTTAATAAGAATAATTAAACAGTACAGCTAATTTTATTGTGACGTAATATAAGACTGATACAAACTATCTGATTTAAGCCATCTGATTAAAAATACATTTCAGATGGCTTTAATACATCAGTATCAGGGTCTACTATTTATTACAAGCACATTTTTCAATGGCTGTATCGCATCAGTATGAGGGTCTGAAGTATATTATAAATGCATTTCAGATGGCTGTATCGTATCAATATCAGGGTCTACTATATATTATCAAGTAATAACCCAATGGTACAGAAGCAGTAAAGCCTGACTGTCTCCCTGCTGCAGATCGGAGCCTTTTATCTGAGTTTGGGGGGAGCTCCAGAGGGGCCAGCTGGCACAGGCAAGACTGAGACCACCAAGGACCTGGCCAAGGCGCTGGCTGTGCAGTGCGTTGTGTTCAACTGCTCTGACGGGCTGGACTACCTGGCCATGGGGAAGGTAATGCAGCAGCGGTGCATAGAGAGGTGTTACTAGTTTGATTTTTTTTGTCTAATAAGTAGCTGTGAAGATGCTTCTCCTTTTCATTTACAAGCTGGGAGACACAGGTAAGTTACACATATTAGAAAATGATTCAGTATCATCAGACAGTCGGCTTTCATCTATTGGACAGCAAAACCAGCCAATCAATACTTTGTACCGATGAAAACAACCAGTTCTGTACTAGCCAGCTAATCAAAGCCTGTCAGCCCGACTGGAGATCAGACAGTATCTTTCAACAACAACAAAGACAGGGACAATTCAGTAAGATTGCTCCATTCAGATATCTGGCACTGTCCACATAAAGTATAAGCAGCTCTTACAAGTAAAAAAGTATAGATTTTTTCTCTAATTATGTGTGTGATGCTATTTTCCTAAAACTATTCTCTGTGGAAGGGTACCTGACAAATCATTACAAGATCATGGTAAAACCAGGTTTAAAAGTTTTTTTTTTTTTAATGAAAATAATGAGAAAAACCATTCGGCTCGGGATGCATGACTCCAGTTATGGTCAAAACTCTCACGCAGTAGAGCCTTCATTGACAGGCACTATGCTCCGCCTCATAACAATGTGATTCTGTTTGCTTATTGGGTGTATTAACCATAAGGGGGTTGAGTGCTCCCTCCCTGTATGAGATCTCTATGTGACAGCATCTGTGTTGCTCCAGTTTTTTAAAGGGCTAGCCTCGTCGGGTGCCTGGGCGTGCTTCGATGAGTTCAATCGCATCGAGCTGGAGGTCCTATCTGTGGTGGCTCAGCAGATCCTCTGCATCCAGAGAGCCATTCAGATGAAGCTGGAGTACTTCAACTTCGAGGGAACAGAGCTGAAGCTTAACCCAAACTGCTTCGTGGCCATAACCATGAACCCTGGCTATGCAGGCCGCTCTGAGCTGCCAGACAACCTCAAGGTAAAGAGCCTGAAAGCGGCACTGCCATCAGCACTGTTAGAGTCACCTAGCCTGTCTCACCATGAGAAGGGAGAATGAGGTGATCTTCTGCCAACAATTCTACTCCAGAACATTGAAATAGCCCCAATGTTTGAGCGAGGATGAGTTCAGGATATGTAAAATTTCAAAAGCGCTAGCCAAATGGATGCATTCATGACCAAATGTCTCTCAATACAGTGCACAATATAAAACACTATAAGGATATCTATCCCCACAAAATTGAAAATGTTGCATAAATAACAAAGGCAGAATTTTCTCCTCTGCTTTTATTACTGCAGAATTTGTTCATTTTAAGATGGCCAAAGGGTAAATAAACAGAGTCTGAAGCATACCTATTGTAACTTGTTATCCAGACCATGTTCAATCTCTTAGTAATACTGGCTGTGCTCTCCATTGCAGGTCCTGTTTCGGACAGTAGCTATGATGGTCCCTAACTACGCCCTCATAGCTGAGATCTCCCTGTATTCGTATGGCTTCCTGAACGCCAAGCCGCTGTCTGTGAAGATCGTGATGACGTACAGGCTGTGCTCCGAGCAACTCTCCTCGCAGTTCCACTATGACTACGGCATGCGGGCTGTCAAGGCTGTGCTGGTGGCTGCCGGGAACCTCAAGCTCAAGTTCCCATACGAAAATGAGGATATTCTCGTGAGTAACTACAAATAATTGAATCACTGCAACAAGGTCCACTTAAATGTGGTCCTGAGAGCAAACCATTTAGTCCATTGCCATCTGGATTGCCATAGCAGGAGGTATATGTGTTTTTGCTATCACAGTGGTGTGCTAGAGTTTTTAAAATGGAAATGATTAGTGTCCAGTTTTCTCTTATGCACACATATAACTGACTTCACAATTTAACATTTTTCCAGCATTACATCTCTGTTTTCACTTTTTCAAATTCCTGTGCTGTTTATTTGAAGTATATTGTAAATCTCACATACATTGACAAGCTTCATCTTGGTGTTCAGCTGTCAATAGCTTGTATAGACTGAAGACCAAGCTCTCTTTGTGTTATTCCCTCCATACAATACCATGTAAATGAAACTCTATAGAAAAAAGATATAGTCTTGCCTGATGTTTGGTAAATTGTGAGACACATTAAAAGGCTAATTCTCTTCAATAATACACACACCGAAAGCCTGGCTCAAAGCTGTTTCAGACGTGTTTGCAAACCGTGCTCCTTCTTCTGTAGCTGCTGCGCTCCATTAAGGATGTGAATGAGCCGAAGTTCCTGTCACACGACATTCCTCTTTTCAATGGGATCACCAGCGACTTGTTCCCTGGCATCACCTTGCCTACTGCTGATTATAAGGTGAGTGAGCCAGATGAGACCAATACACACGCTGACAGCAAACACTACATTTCTGATGCAGAAAATTAATTCACCTTTTCTAGTTCTCAAGTGGTTCCCCTTTCCCACGCTCCTAATGTTAATTAGCTACACCCAAAGCTTATGGAAATGGGAGGAGATGCGAGCGTCAGGTACCGGTATTGTGGGAGTGATTTCAGTTCAATAGCCACTAGGGGTGTGTGAACGAGTGATTTGCAGTGCTCAGGTGTACATGTGATTTAGGTGCTTCAACAGCGACAGACACAAAGTTATGGTTCAAAGAGTACTTCTAATCTTTCATTTTCTTCTGTTTGAGAATGTTAAATAATAAGACTGGCTCTACCCAACAATGGATATTGCCAGCATAAACAAAAAGGGTTGCAGTCCCAAAATAATATTCCAAACACAAACGCACAACACAGACACAAAACCCCGTCTCCAGACTGTAGGTGCTCTTTGAGCAGTTGTGATTCTGTCAGCAGTGGTGGTATATATATATATATATATATATATATATATATATATATATATATGTGTATATGACTACTATATATATATATATATGATATATGATATATATGATATATCTATAGATGCTATATATATAAGTATATAGTATATATATATATATAGATATATATATATATTCACCATATTCACCACCACTGCTGACAGAATCACAACTGCTCAAAGAGGTCTGGGCTTAGCGCTGGCTTCTTGCTGCGGGTCAAGGTTTCCTTCTAGCCATCTGATAAAACAAACACAGATAGCTCATCAAATAGGAAATACTCCACTCACGTTTCCACCATCCTTGCTTCATCCCATTAACCACAACAAAGGAACCAATTACGGCAACACACACCCCTAAAGTAATCTAAGCCCCGCCTCCTCCGATAGTTAGTTCAATCACATCTCCTCCAATTCATGACTGAAACTTCACTCACTGTACTAGGGTGAGGACTTGTGACGCTGTCCCCTTCCTGAATGGCCGGCTTCAGTATGAGGCACGCATACTGAAGCCCTCACAGGTAGAGAGGGAGATTGTTGATTCAGATTCATTCACTCTCTATCACAGGGTGTTAATAGTTTAGAGGTGAAACATTATCCAAATGTCCAATGTTTTAAATATTTGTCTTAAGGTTTAAATGTGCATGTGAAATATAGATAGTGGCCTTAGAGCTTTATACAGTAGTAGCTATACAGTGTCAGGTTATTCATTTAATATTGAGTGTTCATTTGTTACGTTTCTTTAAGTTGGTCTGTCTCTCCAGTTTCAACGCACAAGTGACTGTGCGGAAGTGACTAATCCTAAGTTGTTTTCCATGTTTCGCTCAGCTGTTCCTGGACTGTGCCATGGAGTGCTGCATCACTCACAATGTGCAGCCAGCAAAGGCCTTCCTAAATAAGATGATCCAGACTTATGAAATGATGATTGTACGACATGGGTGAGTTTACACAAGCTGTTCAGGAACGTTTCCATTTGCACCAACCCTTTTAACCACTACAGTGAGAAAGTATCAGTGAATATGTTTAAAAAATACTGAAATGTCCTAATGAGCAGCTTGGCATGGGAGTGAAGTGTTATCTGAACTTGTGCTCTTGTTTAAATTCACATTGTAATGTTCTCTGTATCTATCATCCTATTTTTTAAAACTCAGAGGTTTAAAGCAGCCGTGGGCCCTTAGAAAGCTGTTTATAATTGGCTTGATACCAGGAGGTTCACGGTTCAATCTCAGCTCAGCAACTGACTCACTGTGAGTGACCCTGAGCAAGTCACTTAGCCTCCTTGTGCTCCGTCCTTCAGATGAGAACCGAGGTCTTATTGTAAGCGACTCTGCAGCAACAGTTGTTGATGCATAGTTCACCCCTTAGTCCCTGTAAGTCTCTTTGGATAACATTTTTTTTAGATAAATTCTATGTGTAAATTTGGTACAGTAGGGGCAGAGTTGCAATTGGACAAGTATTTATAGCAATAGACATAATTTCCCTTTCAAGTACGAAATGAAACCATTACTAAATTGGTATTTATCTCCTAAAGACCAGAATCCTGAATACTTTATACCAAAGCTGCTCCTTTGAGGCTGTCACGCAGTCGTGACCCACCTCTTACCAAACTTGTACCGAAATGGTGCCAATGCCATCGAACAAGTACCAAACTGAAGCCTACCAGGTTCTGAACCAGTAATGACCAAGTTCCGAACCAGTACTGTGTTTAGTAAACTGAACTGGTACCTGACTGTTCAAGTACCAACCTGGTTCCAAAGCGTTACTAACCCGGTGCCAAGGTCACCGAACCGGTCCTGCTCGAGTCTTGACCACCCATTCGATATATAAGCAGCTGTAAGATATTGACAGTGCAACGGCTGTTGCAGTCAGTCAGGCCAGCCGACTGGTTCACCACAATGGACCACTCAGGGAACCGTGTATGAGTTTTGTGTCTTGCTCTTTGGCCTTTCCCTAGCTCCATGTATCTTCTTGAAGTGCATGGAAGCTATTTTGAGCTTTTTTGAAACCCCACTGAAACTCAAAGGCATCAGAGTTCTCAGCTACCTGGACGACTGGTTAATTTGTGCCTAGTCTCCAGCTCAGGCAGAGGCCCACACAGAACTTGTCACCTACCAGCTTTAACGGTTGGGCCTTATGGTGATTCATGTGAAGAGCCAGTTCACACTTTTCTAGGCAGCCTCCTATCTTGAAGTGTGCTTGGACTCCGGGTCTATACTGATCACTTTATCGGACGGCATAGCGCAGAGAATAACCCTGTTTGAAACCTAATAACGTCCTTTGCTATAATATGTTGATTTCTATCCAATGGTCTGGCAGCAAGTGACCACCTGACCTTCAGCAAAGGAAGTGAATGGATACCAGGAAGAATATAAATAAATATACTTTTTCTCTGTAGTGTTGTACTTGTAGTGTTGTTTACCTTTTATTGATTTAAGGAAAGCTCCATCTTTAATCAGCTACTACACTATCTCCAGCTACCACTCTCTCTGCTTCAGTGTGTGGGTGTGTGTGTGTGTGTGTGTGTGTGTGTGTGTGTGTGTGTGTGTGTGTGTGTGTGTGTGTGTGGGGGGGGGGGGGGGGTTGAACTTTGAACTACTGGAAACACACACAATGTAAGAATGCTATTTCCATCTTTTTGGATTACAGGTTCATGCTTGTTGGAGAGCCGTTTGCTGGTAAAACCAAGGTTTTGCATGTGCTGGCAGACACATTGACCCTGATGAATGAGCGAGGGTATGAGGAGGAGAAAGTGATTTTCCGGACAGTGAACCCCAAATCTATCACCATGGGACAGCTCTTTGGGCAGTTTGACCCAGTCTCTCACGAGGTATGTAGTTTGACCCAGTCTCTCACGAGGTACACAGTCTGTAGTTTGACCCAGTCTCGCACTCTTTAACTGTGCCTGTCTCACAGCACATTTTATATCTCAGCAGTATTGGGTGATTGTAAGGGATTAGCACTCTTCAGATGTGCCTGTCTCATAGCACATAACATATCTCAGCAGTATTGGGTGATTGTTTTGTATCTGTTCCAGTGGACTGATGGGATTGTTGCCAACACGTTTCGGGAGTTTGCTTCCGCAGACACTCCAGAACGCAAGTGGGTTGTGTTTGATGGGCCCATTGACACTCTGTGGATCGAGAGCATGAACACGGTGCTGGACGACAACAAGAAGGTGACGTGACCCAAAGCCTGCCATCACCCAGAGACCCAGCAATAACGTCAAACACTCACACACAGGGCTCAATGTGGTTGCCTTTTACATGGGAAAAAATCACTGGGGAAATACTTGCAATAAACATAGTGCATGAGGAGCAGTACTGGTTTTGATAAGATTAATAGATTGTTGATAATGAATCAGAATTCAACTAGGTCCAGATTTGCACAGATTTGTATTTTCCTAAAACATTTGTTCCATGTTAAAAGTTATTAAATTCAGCTCACCGACTGCTAGGTTAAACTTATAAAGTGAATTGACGAATGAAACTATTTTAATTGTATAAAAATAGCAAGAAACCTATTAGCTGCAGGAAGAAGCTGATAATTTGTTGTAGTTTCTTACTATACTGTGCAATTTTATACTGTTTAAAACTATTCTTCTGAAAAAAATGTCTTACATGTTACTTTAAAATACTGTAGGTTGGATAAATTCAAGTATACAGTACACAAGTCAACAAGAGTACAGTTTACTTGGTTAACTTTTACATTTTAGGCTTTGATCACATCCTGATATTTAATAATAATAATTTTATTGTTCTTTTTTAAATCTATTATATCTATTATTTTGTTTCCCTGCAGCTGTGCCTGATGAGTGGAGAGATCATTCAGATGTCTAATCAGATGAGTCTGATCTTTGAAGCTATGGACCTGTCTCAGGCCTCAGTGAGTATGCCAGCACGGACCAAGCTAGTCTGTATATATGAAGAGTGCTCACCTTGAATCCTGACGCCCCTATGCTTCTGCTATCCTGCCCTCAGCCTGCCACGGTGAGTCGCTGTGGGATGATCTACATGGAGCCCTCTCAGCTGGGCTGGATGCCCATGGTCACCTCCTGGCTGAACACACTGCCTGACGCCTTCCAGCATAAAGACAGCCATGCCCTCCTCTCAGAGCTCTTCCACTGGCTGATGCCTCCTGCAATCCGGCTGCTGCGCAAGCACTGCAAGGTAGATACAGCCCTTTAGAGTGGTACACTGCCATCACGCACTGTGCTTCAGTTTGCGCTGTTTACTGTCATACAGCACACACTGCTGTGCTTTCATATTTGCCCCATCTGCCTGTATCATGGCTGAAGGTAAGTGAAAATATAAGATATGCATTACAATGCACTGGCATGGAAAGTTACTCAAATAAATCTAGACAATTTTGCTTGTACTCCATGCGTCCTCACCACAGCTGAAATCAAAAGCATCTGTGCGTGTCGGGACATAATCTAATTGGTGTGAATGGTATGAAAGTTTTAAGTGGGGAAAGAAAGACATCAGGTGTCAAAGGGGGAGAAGGCTTGTGTTTCTATAGTTGAATTTATCTTTGGGGGATACAGGAAAAACAAACTACAAACGAGCTGGCATGAACAAGTCAGACATGAACAATGAGCCAGGCATGCCAGATGTGTTCTTGATGTGGGCTCATTGTGATATTCCAGGAGCTGGTCCCAACAAGTGACAGCAACGTGGTGATGTCTCTGACCCGACTCTTTGAGATGCTGCTGGCCAACACTGTGAGGGACGACCCGGAAAACAAGAACATACGCGTCTGGACGCAGGTAAGGACTAGCACTGCAGCAGCACACAGGGAGCCAGTCCAAACAGCATATACCACGTACAGGTTGATCAGAGAGCCAATACGGCTCACTCCATAGGGTATAAAAACCAACTGAAAAGCACCAGATCACCATATGCTGGCAGTGAAAATCATTGAATTTCATAGTTTTCTGGGTAAATATCAGAGGTATTTGCTGAGAATGCTAACAACTATCTATTACAGTGTAAGGCTGGTGAAGCTGTATCGTGTTTATCAGCACTACTGTACATTGAAAAGACAACCTCCTATTGCATAAAATACATTCCTTATTTACAGAAATCTATCTACCAAATTGAATGGTATTTTCATGGTATAAACGGTATTTTTCGTGCTAAATTTTGGGTGAAATCTGTTAAAACCAGACTATAGTTGTGGAAATCCTTGGATATATTTTTTTTTACTGACAATAGAGGTCCATGTTTGCACGGGAGATGGTGTTTGAAGCTGTGCCTGACTCCCTTAATCTTGCAGGCTGCCTTTGTCTTCTCGTTGACGTGGTCGGTCGGGGGGAGCTGTGACACAGATAGCCGCGTGAAGTTTGACAGCTTCCTGAAGGAAATCGTGGCTGGGAAATCAGAGGACCATCCCATCCCAGCTACCATCGGAAAATGGGAATGTCCCTTTGATGAGAAAGGGCTGGTCTATGACTACTCTTATGAGGTATGATGCATTATTGCACTTGAGTGGGTACAGAGAAGGGGGCCAGGCTAGTCCTATGACGTGATGGTGTGAGCTAGAAAATAGGGATGTAGGAAGGCGAAACATTAACACAAATATTATTAAGTGGTAGCTGTACTATGCCACAAAGGCACCACCTTCAGATTAAGTTAAAATTGATTTTAGGTTCTTTTTTATTTGACAGGGGAATTATTAGGCAAGAGGGAGACAACACATATAAACAATCTTTGTTTTTATTTTATTGTTCAGAGGGATACAAGGAAGCAGTAGAAGTTTAAATCAAAATACAAAATAATGAAAAAAAAAACTAAAAACCAATGGGAGTATTATTCTTTTACAATTTCTTATAGGCCCTGAAACACCCTGTAAAAATAGGGCTAGCAACTATAAGAGTTAACTGACCACTGCCCAACCCCACTTATTTTTACAGGTGCCTCAGCTACACTTTTAACCTTCACGAGTTGTCTAATTGTATCACCAATTCTGAGTGCAGATATTGATGTGCAGTATTAGTACCCCCTACTACAGGCAGGGGTGCTAGAGGGCACTAGAATTAGGGACTAGTATAGATCCTCCAGTAGAACAATTACAATATAAACACTAAAAGACAAGGTAAGTAGTTAAAATAAATAAAACCAATTACAAAAAATAAAGGTAACGAATAAAACAGACATAAAATACAAAGTCTGCTATCTACGTGCTTCGGTTCCGGCCATCCTGTCCACCATCCTGAAGGAGTTCAGTTCAATCGTCCTTTTCTTCTCATTTCCCTTAGTTATAGCGCTTGCTCTTTCCACCGCTGGCATGAGTCAGAGCGAGATCAGCAAGACCCAGCACGCTTATGAAGGCTTGAAGTTCAGAAGTAGTAACAGTTACCAACACACACAGGCACGATATCGGCACAGGAACCAGAACCTTAAACTGAACACGCAGTCTCAGGCAGCAGCTTCACAAATCATTTGCAACAACACATACAAAAAACCATCTCTATATGCCCCAGACAACTAACCTTAAACAGAACACGCGGTCTCAGGCAGGCAGCTTGAAACTAACTAGGGCCACCTGCCTTTTAAATCTAACGGGTGTGTGGGGGGGGGGGGGGGGGGGGGGGGGGGGGGGGGGGGGGGGGGTGTGGACCGGCTACTTTTCCACCAATCATTCCATGAATCCATGAATCTCCCTGCAAAATAAATAAGTAAATTAATTAAATAAATAAAAATGGATGCGAGTCTGGGCATATTTTGAGCAGGGTTCGGATTCGGCCGAATCCGAAACAGAATCCTGGATTCGGTGCATCCCTACTAGAAAGAGGCAAGTAATAGGAGATTTTACAATGTATAGATAAAGCACTGCGGTTCCTTCGCCCAGTCTACACGAGATGATGTAATGTAAATAATTGTACTCAAATTACTAATTAAAAATAATGTGTTGACTACAGAATTAATGCAGTTTAATACTTTCAAGTAGACCTGATGCTGTTTTAAAAGGGAGCCTCCTCTTTTAGTATAAAGGTAAAGGACGCTGGGTCCATTGGAACGAGTCTATCAAGAACATTTCCCTGGGCGACAAAAACACAAAAGTGCAGGATATCATTGTGCCGACAATGGACACTATCAGATACACCTATCTCATGGACCTCTGTATCCAGCATGGCAAGTAAGGAGGAAATCATGCATTGTTTTATTGATGTGTGTGCAAAATTATTTTCAAATTAAAATACATAGCTTTTTATACCAGTCGAAATGTTGCATACCTTGTATCTTCAGTTATTAAAAGAAAGAAACAGGGCTGTTGACTTCTTAAACTGTTTCATCAATATCACATTTCATTGTTTTAAAGTTGCTTCCTGGACAAGGGCAAACAGTAAAAGACATTTTGTCTGAATAACAAGGGACTCTGTTTCCAGTGTTCGAAAAAGTGGCTCACAAAAAAAAGCAAAGCGAGCTTGTGAGACACATGCATTCACATCCAGCCATTCCTCTGGAATGTGGGTTAGTTATTATTAAGGAGACTAACTGACAACAATCATTTTTAAAGAAAAAGGCATCATTAGATATCATGCCAAGAACGCTTTGTAAGGGTACCCTTGAAAATGTCACTTTAATAAGGAAGTATTTTAAAGTCTGTGCTGCTTGTGTGACTAAAGAGAATCACATGGTTAGTTATTATTTTATTTTTGCATTTATTTTTTATTCTCTAGGCCACTGTTGTTTGTGGGCCCTACTGGCACAGGGAAGTCTGTCTATGTGAAAGACAAGCTTATGAACAACTTGGATAAGGATCGATACCTTCCCTTCTTCATCAACTTCTCAGCAAGGACCAGTGCCAACCAGAGCCAGGTAACTGTCACAGCATTACAGGAGAGTCAGCTACAGTATCTCTACAGGTAACTCACAGCATTACAGGGGAGTCAGCTACAGTATCTGTGGAGGACAGGAAATGGAGAACAGCTTCACAAAGATGTCAGTTGTTCTTCACTCAGCTCTCGCTCTCACACAGCATCAAGCATCATGGCTCCCTCTAGTCTAATCTGAAACTATACTCAAATCTAGTTTAATCTAATATTGCCTGATCCAGTCTAGTCTAATATAATATAGTCTAGTCTAATATTGCCTGGACCTGTCAAGTCTAATCTAATATTGCTTACTTTAGTCTAGCTGGTCTGATATTATCTACTACAGTCTAGCCTGCATATGCATCAGTTTTAATGTTTGGGAAATAAAGATTATTATAGTATTGCCTCTTGTTAAAATGTAACCTTGCTGTGTTGTTTCAGAACATTATTATGTCCAGGCTGGATAAGAGACGCAAGGGTGTGTTCGGGCCCCCGATGGGTAAGAAGTGTGTTATCTTTGTGGACGACATGAATATGCCGGCCCTGGAGCAGTATGGAGCACAGCCCCCCATCGAACTGCTCCGGCAGTATTTTGACCACGGAAACTGGTAATGCCACCTGTACAGCTGTACAAACAATCTGTAATTTTAACTTCAAGCTCATCACTGATAGACTGCTTCCAAAGTCCAAAGAAAAACCTGTTAGTTCAACATAAAAATACTATTTTTATACACTGACACATTCAAAGGGTGAAGTGGATAAACAGCTTTTAGATTTAAGGGTAGAGGCTGATAATATACTGATGAATTGTATTAAACTGAAAATGAAAAGTGATTTTCCTTTATCTTTTCAACAGTACAGACTTGTATACAGGTCTTGGAAAGATAGTAGTTAAAGAAAGATAATAGACTGATAACAGCAGAGCGCTCTAGTAGTATAGGAAAGAGAACTCCACTCAACACTGCAGAGCGCTCTAGTAGTATAGGAAAGAGAACTCCACTCAACACTGCAGAGCGCTCTAGTAGTATAGGAAAGAGAACTCCACTCAACACTGCAGAGCGCTCTAGTAGTATAAGAAAGAGAACTCCACTCAACACTGCAGAGCGCTCTAGTAGTATAGGAAAGAGAACTATAAACTCTATACCAGTATACTGATCAAATATAAATGTTATTTATTCCTCAGCAAACAGGTTATTTAATTAGTTATCCTGTGGTAGAGTAGCTCTGAGCCCAGTCTGAGTGTGTTGCTGGCATGCAGACTCCTCTAACGGTGTTCACTGTATTTGTTTATTCCTTGTGCAGGTATGACCTGAAGGACACAAGCAAGATCTCTCTGGTAGACATTCAGCTCATTGCTGCCATGGGTCCACCAGGGGGTGGTAGGAACGCAGTCACCCCCAGGTTCTTGAGACACTTTAATATCTGCAGCATCAACTCCTTCAGTGATGAGACAATGGTGCGCATCTTCTCCAACATTGTGGCCTTCTATCTGAGGAATAACGACTTTCCACCGGACTACTTTACAATTGGTAGTCAGATCGTCAATGCTACAATGGAGGTAACTGAAGCACTGCTTTAACTCATGAGTTATTCAAAGAAAGCTTCAAATCAAGTTGTGTAGGGGCAGCCCTGATGCAGTGATATTGCATTATTATTTGCCCCAGGAAATGATGCACAGTGCTGTATGGACTGGTTTTGTTAGTTTGTTCTGAACTGTGGATAGTGAATTGGAAATGCGTGATTCAGAGTGATTTGAGAAATACTAAAAGACACAATGACAAAGGGTTTTTCCCCCCTATACTTTTGTCTCTGGGTAATGTAGACCCCAAAAGTGGTAAAGTGTGAAGGATCTTTTAATGGTCCCAATAAAAGAAAATACTGTTTAGTCAAAATGTTTGTCTTTGAATGATTTATTTTAGTATTTCTAAAGCACTGAGAATCCTGCATCCACATGCCAACCGTGTGTGTCAGTGCCAGAACTCCCTGCTTGTCTGTGTTGCAGGTATATAAGAAAGCCATGGATAACCTGCTGCCCACACCTGCCAAGTCCCACTACACCTTCAACCTGCGTGACTTCTCCCGGGTCATCCAGGGCTGCCTGCTGCTGAAGAGAGACTCTCTGGAGAGCAAGCGCACCATGATCCGCCTCTTTGTGCATGAGGTCTTCCGTGTGTACTACGACCGCCTGGTGGACAACAATGACAGACTGTGGCTCTACAAACTCATGAAGGACATTGTGAAGGAGCACTTCAAAGAGAACTTCGATTCTGTATTTGAGCACCTCAAGCAGGGCAGTGCTATGGTAAGCTGGGTTTGAAACAGCAGGCAGACAGACAGGCAGGTAGGCAGACAGGCAGGCAGAGAGAACGACACACATAGAGAGGCAAACAGGCAGGCAGGCAGGTGGCCTTCAGCAGACAGACAGACAGATACACACACACACACACACACAGAGGCAGACATACAGGCATAAAGGCAGACAGACAGACACAGAGAAGCAGGCAGGCAGGCAGGCAGGCAGACAGACAGATACACACGCGCACACAAAGAGACAGACAGACAGACAGACAGACAGACAGACAGGCATAAAGGCAGACAGGCAGACAGGCAGGCAGGCAGGCAGGTAGGCAGCATGCAGACAGCTTACAGGCAGACAGCCTTCCGCAGCATATACTCTTTCAGGTCTGCAACATTACAGGAAGCTTTGAAATCTACTCTCTTACCGTTAATTAGCACTATCAACATTAGCCCTTTCCCTCCCCTTATAAAAGTTTTCCATGTTTTTCCCACGCTTTTCCCATGGTTATATTGTGCATGTTTTTTTTATATGCACTGCCATACTTCTTTGACATTTACAGTGCTTTTCTGTGCTTAACCATTCTTGTATTATGATTTTTGCTCAGACAGTCCTTGGGTCTCTGCCTCTGCCTCTGCTCCTGTGTAATGCAGCCCCTCCTGGTACTCAGGCAGTCTCTGTGCCTCTGCCTCTCCTCCTGTGTAGTGCAGCCTATAATGAACTGCTTTTGTTTGTTTTCCTGGCAGCTGTGTGAGGAGGACATGCGCAGCTTGCTGTTTGGGGACTACATGCATCCTGACCTGGAGGAAGAGGAGAGGCTGTACGCTGAGGTCCCCTCAGTCCAGCAGTTCAGCACTGTGGTGGAGCAGTGCTTGGAGGAGTACAACCAAACTCACAAATCATGCATGAACCTCGTCATCTTCCGGTAACAGTTCTGTTTGTTTTGTTCATTTGCTCAGGAACTCAGGGAAGATTTCCTTTCTTTCTTCCTTTCAGTGAAACTGGCATTGCACTCTGTAAATTAAAAAAATAAAAGATAGAATATCAGACACATTGAGAAATAAAACCTGAGAGTTAGTGCTCAGTTAAATATGCCTAGTGGATAGTAAGTTAGCATTAACACTCAGGTATTGTTTTTGAATACAGCTCTATGTTTACGAACGTGTGACAGCAGTGTACCAATGCCCTTGCGCTCTTTCTCTTCCTCTCCCCTCTGCAGCTATGTCCTGGAGCACCTGTCCCGGATCAGCCGCGTACTGAAGCAGCCCGGGGGGAATGCCCTGCTGGTGGGGGTGGGGGGCAGCGGGAGGCAGTCTCTCACACGGCTGGCCACCTCCATGGCCAAGATGAACATCTTCCAGCCAGAGATCTCCAAGAGCTACGGAATGAATGAGTGGAGAGAGGACCTCAAGGTACTGAGCGCGGCATTCCAACATTCACACATATGCAGTCCGCTGGCTTTCATGAATTGTACATGTCAAGGTATGAGATCTTTCCGAAGCTGTCTGTATTTCAGGTCACAACAAGAACTTGTTCCCTCATTTTATAATTACACAGTGTCAGGAAGCTCTTTAAGTTTAAAAAAAGTGGGACACTCACTGATAGCAATTAGAAAATGATTAATTTCCATCAGCCAATCAACTTCCAGCTCTAGCAGGCATCTATTAGACAGTAGATGCCTGCTGCTATGTCACAACATCAACTATGAATAAAATTTAAAATCAGTTTGTGCAAGGGCCGGCTTTTTCATTTTGACTTGCTGTATAGAAAGCTCGGTTCACGTCTATTGGAGAGCAATTATTAAACAAAGACACAATTGGTCCACATTTATTTTATTATCCACCAAAACCAGCAAATCAATACTTTACACCGATGAAAGCAACCAGTCTGGTGCCCGCAATCACATCCTGCCGGCTCAACTGGAGCTCAGACAGTATCTTTCAACAACAACAAACCGAGACACGGACAGTTTGCTAATATTGTTCCATTCAGATATCTGGCACTGTCCAGATAACTAGAAGCAGCTCTGACAAGTAAAAAGTTATTTGGTTAATAAAGTAATTTTTTTACTTAATCATGTATGTGATCCTTTATGAACATTTTCGGGACTATTTTCTTAAAACTTTTCTTAGCGGAAGGGTACCTGACAAATCATTAGAAGTAGAAGGAAATCTAGTGTTTTTTCTAAAGAAAATAATGAGAAAAATAATTTTCCAATAGTGATAGTGCCCTCTTGATGAAGGCTCTACCGTGTGGTAGTTGACCTTGACTTTCGCAGACAGCAATCACACAGTAGAGCCTTCATCGACAGACGCTATTGCTTAACTCTAGCTGTTGTATCAAGTTAGGTGACGGTGACTGACAGATCATGCTAATTGTGCCAGATTGTGTGGTGGTTTTGAGACTGGCTAAGCTAGGGTGAGATCCCCAACCTCATTTGGTGCAGAACGTTAGGAAGCCTGTTCATTATATGCAGGTGTTCAAAGCCTTCACTGCATACTGCATGGGAATACATCGACATCCTGGCCATTATTTTCTGGTTGAAACTAAGGCACTGTTTAGATAAGACCTGTGTTTTCTTGAACAGCACCTGTTGCGCAGTGCGGGGGTGAAAGGCCAGAAGACGGTATTCCTGATCACAGACACACAGATCAAAGAGGAAGCATTCCTAGAGGACGTGGACAGTGTGCTCAACACTGGAGAGGTGCCCAACCTCTTCGCAGTGGACGAGAAGCAGGAGATCATGGAGGTAAACTGCATGTAGGGGGCGCCACCAACAGGGCCAGGAGTTAGCCACCACAGGACCCAAGCCCAAGCTAAGGGAAGTTTGGGGCAATCCCTGTGAATATTATTTGCATGTATGTGCATCATCTACTGATCATGGAGCTAAGACAGCTGTAGGTATGCTGGTTAGTTTAAAATGCATTTCAAAATTAAGGTGGAATTTGTTTTCCATAAAAAAAAAACCTTGAACTTCACAGTTCACTTTTGTCTGCTTGCTTCCTAGACCAAGTTACACAGATCTCTCCCTAATCCTAATAACCTTTTGTACCTGTGCATCTTAATGATCTGATTTAAACACACAGACAGCACCTTCTGATTGCTTAATTACATTCCCAACTGGCTTCCTGCTAGCTATGGACCTGCTAGCAACAGTATTTCCAAGGTTTGAAAAAGATCTGTCTGACTCTTTTACTGGACAATCTGTAGGAGAAGCACAAGGAATAAACAATATTCCTGTGGTAGTACTAAGTTAGTGCCTGGATTCTTGTGTTTTTTCATGTAGAATGCCCTCTTGTCTAGCAGGTTGTCTTGTGGAAGTCCCCTACTGTTTTAACCTTGCTTATTTCTTTCTCTCTCGTCTGCAGGCAGTGCGCCCGATCGCTCAGGCAGGCAATAAGAGCGCAGAGTTCAGCCCGCTGGCCCTGTTTGCCTTCTTTGTGACTCGCTGCAAGGAGAATCTGCACATCGTGGTGGCCTTCAGCCCCATCGGGGACGCCTTCCGAAACCGGCTGAGGCAGTTCCCATCGCTCATCAACTGCTGCACCATTGACTGGTTCCAGGTGAGCAAGTACAGCACTGACCCAGCAAGCTAGACTATTGAAAACCCATTCTTCGGATGGAAGAAGGTAGAATAAAAGAAAATAAGATGTACATAAATGTATACCGAGCATCAAAAGAAACTTATCACTATTGTAACACATTTATTTTCGAAAAAAAATAAGGTATATAATGACCATAATGACCATGACCATGACACGCTTGTTTGACTATGACTGAAGCATATGCACTTAATCACCTAATTAGTGATTGGACACTGGCTATGGAGTGATTTCAGCTGTTGAATTGCAAGCTTGTATAAAAGCAATAAAGAAAATCACAGAAAAACAATATGCCACGTCTGTCAAGAGAGCAGTGCCTTCATGCAATCGACATGTTGGAGGCTGGACTAGGGTAGTACTGTGGCTCGCTGTCTTGGGTGCTCACAGCCAGAAATGTCAAAACTGGTGAGACGGTATAACCATACACACTCTGTCAATGAACTGGGAGACCAAGCGTCACAACACCTGCCCAAGATCGACAAATGATTTTGCAGCATGTTCGTGATTTCAATTGTTAATAGACACAACAAAAAGTCACTGCACCTGCTCTAAAACAGAGGTTGTCATTTTAGTGAATGTTATCCAAATATAAATGATAAGGTTCTTTTGATGCTCAAATAAAAGTGATAAGTTTCTTTTGATGCTCAGTATACATAAAATAACACTTAATATAGAAAAATGATTACATTAACAAAGGATATATGAACTGTATCCCATTTTGTGTAATTAGTTCCCTTGCAAGTACGAAATGTAACCATTACCGTATGGGTAGTTATCATGTAGAGACCCGAAACCTGAATAAGATATATACGAAAGTCATGCCCCGCCCCCGAGGGCACAAATGTACTGCTCTAATAGACCTCAGCGCCATTTCTCTTTTCAAGACTGACGTGACCGGAGAGCCTTGTTCAGATAAGTGCTTGTTACTTCTATCTGCTATATATTTCACATTTATTGTGTTTTTGCACAAATTATATGTGATATTAATATAATTGCTGTAATAGTTTTTACTACCATTTCTCGCGTGTGCCCCCAGTTGCACTTGATCTGCTTTTTGAAATCCAGTCCTCCTGGGATCACCTGGCAACAGCTCCTGCTGTTTCCCAGTTGATGGACACCCTATATAGGGTACATGATGCGGAGAAGCTGGGCCTGACCCAATTTCCGCTCGTGGAGGCTTCTATTGACACCTTGGACAAGGCGCCTAATTTAGCAGTCCTGTCCAAGGACACTACCTGCCCCAACAAGCAGTGCCTGTCTCTGAGAGGATCCTCAAGTGCGTCTATTCAGCCAATCTGTTCGCTGCAAGTCTGGGCAATTATAATACTATCCTGGTACTCTACCAGTGCTGTTTGTTGAGGTCCCTTTCAGAGAACCACAGACCCTCACCAAAACAGTTGGATGAGCAGCGCCTGGTTAACAAGGACCTGCTCCGTGTGTCCAACGCAGGCTGTGGGTAGGAACCTGGCTGTGTTTCTCCATGTGGGCAGCTCTGGCTTCCTCAGGCATGCATGCCCGATGGGAACAAGGCACCGCTTACCGATTACACCAGGGTATACTTTTGGTCCACGAAGAAGCTGGTTCGTCCGCTTCTTAAGCGAACACCTCCAGTGCTTAAACCAGCATTAAACTGGCAACGTAGGCCCCAGCAGCATCAGACCAGCACAGCCGGCTGCGCCCACTGCCAATGGTGATGTTCAGAACTGGCCTGCATCTGCTCGCTGTGGAGGCTCTAATAGGTCCACCACCCTGCGCAGAGACAGAAGCCACAGGCTAAGCAGCAGCCCTAGGAATTTGCTGCCACAGGTCCAGGGCGCCTTCTCAGGGAGCCATCTGAACGGGTGTGGAGAAGGAGGAAGTAAATAAAAGTTAAAAAAATCAATTGCTACGAGTGCTGGAAGCACCAGCACCGTACTTTTTTTGTGTTTAGCGTTCGTCTACCCTGTTTGTTAGTGTCTGTTCGTTTTGTCTATCTATTTACTTTGGCCTAAAGTGCCATGTCCTGTTTAGTCCAACCTTTTTATTTTCTGTTTGTTCATTTATTAAATGCTGAGCTCAAGCAAGCGCTCTGCTTCACCAAAACTCCACATCTCTGTGTGTTGTCTCGCTTCTTCCTGGTCCATGACATCACCACAAACCTGCGCACTGCGACCATCCTGTCACAGGAACCTTATGGCATCCCGAACCATCGAGCCTGCAGGTCTGGGTCTGGCCCCTGAATGGCTGCATTTGAGCTGTCTGGGACTTTCCAACAGGGTTATTGACACCCTGCAGAATGCCAGAGCACTGTCCACACGTTCCCAGTACGGGTACAAGTAGGGTGTTTTCCAGATGTGGTGTCTTTCATTTCTTCTGACAAAGTCCTGGCATTGAAAGTATGCTTCAGCACTATATTAACATAAGAACATAAGAAAGTTTACAAACGAGAGGAGGCCATTCGGCCCATCTTGCTCGTTTGGTTGTTAGTAGCTTATTGATCCCAAAATCTCATCAAGCAGCTTCTTGAAGGATCCCAGGGTGTCAGCTTCAACAACATTACTGGGGAGTTGATTCCAGACCCTCACAATTCTCTGTGTAAAAAAGTGTCTCCTATTTTCTGTTCTGAATGCCCCTTTTTCTAAACTCCATTTGTGACCCCTGGTCCTTGTTTCTTTTTTCAGGCTGAAAAAGTCCCTTGGGTCGACACTGTCAATACCGTTTAGAATTTTGAATGCTTGAATTAGGTCGCCACGTAGTCTTCTTTGTTCAAGACTGAACAGATTCAATTCTTTTAGCCTGTCTGCATATGACATGCCTTTTAAGCCCGGAATAATTCTGGTCGCTCTTCTTTGCACTCTTTCTAGAGCAGCAATATCTTTTTTATAGCGAGGTGACCAGAACTGAACACAATATTCAAGAACATGAGCAGTGCATGGGATCCAGGGATGATTCCAAAGGGCTGCTTTGAGAGCATGAGCAGTGCATGGGATCCAGTGGTGATTCTGATGGGCTGCTTTGAGAACACGAGCAGTGCACGGGATCCAGTGGTGAGTCAGAAGGGCTGCTTTGAGAACATGAACAGTGCATGGGATCCAGTGGTTATTCTAAAAGTCTGCTTTGAGAACATGAGCAATGCATGGGATCCAGTGGAGATTCCAAAGGGCTGCTTTGATGTTTGCGCCCTGGTCACTCACAAACACTATTTCAGACAAGAGGTCAGTCGGAATACCAAATTCCTGCAGTTTTCTGTTATTTTGTTCTTTAAGATTTTCAGCCGTTTTAGGAAGACTTGCGTTGAATTCAGCTGTTGCTGTGACTCGTGCTTTTAACTTCCATTAATCGTCTACATAGTGGCTGTTAAGTACAGTGTTTGCATTTTTGTTATAGTCAGTCCACATATCCATTGTAATGGCTACACCATTTTCTAAAGCCTTGTTTACGTCTCTAGACAAAAGTTCAAAGGTTCATACAGCACATATCTACACACTTGTCTACCAACTGAGACTTAACACTCGCAGGAACCTTTGTTGCATCTGCCGTTAGGTATTAGGTTATAGGCTTCAATTTTGATTGCCCTACCTCTGCTGTTAGAGGTGAACTGGCTAATTTGATTCCTTGATGTCCACAAACATGCTGACACATATTAGAAGTCCCAGTTTTATGACTATCATACTTGTAAAGGGCATCACACTGCAAGCACATCACAAAACCTTTGTACTCATCGTTTTCCACATTGACGACCTCTGGAAATTTGCTCCAAACTTGAGATTTATGCATCTCTCTCCGTCTAGTTTTAAGTTCTACAGAGTGCAACATTTTACGAATGTTTTCCATTTCAGAAGCCATTATTTTAGAAAGGAGTTTGCTACATGTGTTTTTTTTTACTTAACAACGTTAAACTGCAGAATACACCACTCGGCTGAATCCATTTCCTTGTTACCGCACATACGCAGCAGTAATCAGAGAACTACAGATAGCAATTTAAGCCAGTAGACTGAAAAATACTATTGTTATTATTATTATTACAATATTTAGAAATATATAGTGTAATACGTTATTTCAAAATTTACTTGTCAACACTTTTTATAGATGACGTTATAAATAGTTACAAATTAATGTTGACCCACACCCAACC
Source organism: Polyodon spathula (assembly GCF_017654505.1). Classification (NCBI taxonomy): domain Eukaryota; kingdom Metazoa; phylum Chordata; class Actinopteri; order Acipenseriformes; family Polyodontidae; genus Polyodon; species Polyodon spathula. The sequence goes on from NC_054549.1 coordinate 24,107,041, forward strand.
CGACCCGAAGTTTACTTAAATGTATCTAATCCAAACCCACCCAACCTATGGGTCGACCCGTGCGTCACTAGTGTGGACTACTCCCCATACCCTTACCAGGTTCTACAGACTTAATGTCGTGGAGGAACTAGAGTGCTAAGGACGGCTTCTCAGTCAACCCTTACAACACAGGCATAGAGGTGAGTTTCTCCCTCAATTGTGTCTCCCAAGCTACTGTTACTGGAGCTCTGTATGGTAACACACAAGGCAGCCTGTCAGCTAAGTCATGTAGCATTCCAGTCGTTCTGCAGTATTGCCCTTGCAACGGCTTTCGTACACACACCCATACGGTAATGGTTACATTTTGTACTTGAAAGGGAATGTTAGGTTATTATCATAACCCTGGTTCCTTGGAATAGAAATGTAACCATTAACATTCAAGGTCACAGGGTTGAAGGAACAGTGACACTGAGATCTGTGAGCGCAGTCCTCTTGTGCCCTCAGGAGCAGGGTGTGACTATGCCACAGGCTCGTGGAACAGCTTTGGTATAACTTATTCAGGTTCGTGTCTCTACAAGGTAAATACCCAGACAGTAATGGTTACATTTTTATTTCAGGGAATCAAGGTTATGATAATAATCTAACTTTTCATTCCTTCACCTCCCATGTCAATATAATTGATTGACAGCCTTCTGTTTTAGGTAATCATTTTATTATTTGTGTTGGGTACAAGAAAAAGTATACAAATACTATAAAAGGCAGTTAAAAATATTAAAACTGTGTCAGTATACAACGAGCATGTTGTGCAAATTAACAATATGAAACAGGGACTGGAAATCAAGTGGATTTACACTGTGCAGGAAAGGCAAAATAATGAGCATGTTTTTGGCTATTGGTTTTTGAGTTTCTTCCTTTTTGTACTACAGCAACTATGTAGAAATGACTTGAATCACAAAGAGAAGCTACATTTCAGTTCAGTTATTTTTGTAGTTTCGCTCAATTTGCTTGGAATGAACAAATCCTCCAGAACCACATCTACCATCTAATCACCCAGCCATACATGTTCAGGTCTGCCCCCCTCAGTGTTGAAGGTGTCTGTTCCTCTCCCTCAGCCCTGGCCCGAGGATGCCCTGGAGCGGGTGGCTAACAAGTTCCTGGAGACGCTGGAGCTGAGTGACCTGGAGCGCCAGGAGGTCATGCCCATCTGCAAGCACTTCCACACCACCGCCATCCAGCTGTCTGACAAGTACGAGGCACAGCACACAAAGTCAAAACTATGTACAAGCCCCAGAATAACTTATTTATTTCTAGGTTGGTAACTCTATTGCCTGGGTTCTAATGGTGATTTGGAGTCAATGGATCTGAGAATCTATGGGTTACCTAGTCATGTTGGTGATGCTGAATCATTGTGATTCTTTACACAGAGAGTGGTGAAGGTATGGAATGGGTTACCTAGTCATGTTGGTCATGCTGAATCATTGTGATTCTTTACACAGAGAGTGGTGAAGGTATGGAATGGGTTACCTAGTCATGTTGGTGATGGTGAATCATTGCGATTCTTTAAGACGCAACCTGATTAAAGTTTTGAGATCAATCAGCTACCTGGAACTGGATGAGCACTGTTGGGCCGAATGGCCTCCTCTTGTTCATAAATGATGTTATTTTCTTATTTAAACACAGGTCGTGGCAGATGATGAATATCACTGACATACCTGTTTGTTTTTTTGAATGGTCTTTGCTTGATTATGTAATGTATTCATCTTCTTATTCATTATCTTATTCATTTCTGTACAGCCTCATTTTTTAAATCTAAAGTACTGTATTCTCAGAGAGCAGCTTAGAGCATCTCACAGCTGGATTAGCCACCTACAGGCTTAACTGCCAAAACCCTAAAGCTGAAATACCTTCCCCTCCTGTGACTCCAGGAGCAAACACTGCCTGCCTAATCGTGTCAGGCTATACAAAGTAAATCTGCTTAGAATAGATTTCCAGATAGATTTAATTACTTGATATTTGATACATTCTGAGAAACATAGATTAAACCTGAAGGCTATGCCCTAAATAGCCAGGAGACCTGGCCTGACCTGAACGATGAGCAGAGACCAGGATAGAGAGACTCACATTGAACTCATTCTGTCAAAACAGCTGCCTAAGCAAATACACAAACCAGGATAGAGAGACTCACTGAACTGTCATTCTGTCAGAACAGCCGTCTGAGCAAATACTGAAAACTGCAGGCTTTTTGCCAAAGTTGACTGTTTTGATACTAAATACATAGATCGGCAGATTTCCAAATCACATGTTATTAAATCAAAAGGTCTTACTAAAGGTCATGCTAAAGGTTGATACTAATGTATTCACGTTGCATGCATTCTGGTGCTTGTAGTCCTGCATCTCCTAAATTAAAGAGGCACAAGCTATGTGTTTTTCATATTGAGAAAGCACACTCAAGTGAACAGTGACACTTGTGTTGTTACTGAACATGGCTGTAATTGAAGTAGACTTTCTGCTAATGCCTTCTCGGTGTTATTGAGGTAGAACCAGAATACACTAGAATTCAGCAGACCAGGGCACTCCAATGGATGGTTCTTGAGCAGTATTAGTCTCACTGAGTTCCCCAGTGTGGCTGTTTTGATTCTGAACTGGAATTTCCCTTTCAAGGCTCATGGGTTTTAAAAGACTAATACGGGCTTGCAGTCTTTGGTAGAAGCAAGTATAGTCAAAATACAAATGAATTCATGTTGTGTTTCAACACAATACATATTTAATGAGCGTTAACATACTGAAGTTCTGACATTCTGTAGTCTGGTTAAACCTTATCTCTCTTTTTTTTAATGTATTTTCTACTATTCAGTCAGCTATTTAGTAACTTCTTGTATGCTACAGGTTTGCCATTAGTAATATGTGTATATTTTGTTTTTGGCTGTTTAACAACTCCTTGGTCATCGGTATGGCTCTTTCAACCTAAGCTGGACAGCTGTGATGTAGATGAACGTTTTGGCTCATCAGTGGCTTCATCAGGGCTGTGTTTGAGTTGCTCACTGCTTCTTCTGTTCCTGTCCAGGTTCCTGCATGAGTTGGGACGTCATAACTACGTGACCCCCACCTCCTACCTGGAACTCATCGCTGCTTTCAGGCAGCTCCTCACCCAGAAGAGAGACGCCGTCATGAAAGCCAAGCGCAGGTACACCAACGGGCTCGACAAACTGGCCTTCGCAGGGTCTCAGGTAATACAGCTCCCTGCACAGCTTTAATCCTCCATGCAGGTGCATTAGATCTACCTGTCAACCCCACAACGGAGTTCAGAAGCACTCATCTGTTCTTACACATTTTAATACAAAACATCTGTCTATTTGCAATCTGTAAACAAATCCCATTTTGTTAGATACTATATGTACCTGTATTTAAAAAGCAGGTCTCTGCCATGTTGGAAACTGCATTAATGCTTTTGACAGGTTAGCGTCACGGCCCAAGCTGTTACTGGTAGGAAGAGAGACTCAGAGTCAAGATGCTGCAGTTCAAGCACTAAAGTGCACATTTATTCAATACAAAACCAGTAAAACAAGGGCCAAAATAAAGTTTCAAACAAGAGATTAAACAGTTGTAGGCTGGGACTTAGCTTTCACTACAAAGTTGCACTCTCCTAACTCCTTCCCCCAAACAAGGGCTTATGCACCCTTTCATACTGGTGGCTACTCCCCAGTAAGCACTCAGTTACCTCATTGGTGAATTAATTAACCCCGTCCCTTCCAACCTCCCATTCCCACACACACTATTTACACAAGCAAGGCTTTTGCCCAATAAAAAAATGATAAAGGAAAAAAGCAAGTGGAGGCTTCTGCTTCCCTGGCGTGGAGTCTACGGAGAACCCTTGTGGGTCACTTTAATTGGGAGGTTAGGGAGAAACACACCTATAACTACAGTAGAGGTCAGCAGTGCAAGTGATTGCATGTTATCTACAGTTCTCTTGCCTTCTGATCAAATTGCTAAAAGTAGTGGTAATATATAGCAGTATCATGTGCCAAATAGCAAGTAGTGCCAAATAGCACGTAGTAAAAGCAATACATAGCATACATCCTCATGCACACTGCTTTATAAGAGTTAGTAAATCTGTACTCTAACATTTTTCTTTTTTTATGCTCATACTGTGCATTGAATGTTCTTTACCAAAATTAGGCATTGTTTTGACAATGCTTTACCACATAGGACTTGGATTCCCCATGACTGTCTGTGCTATAACATCCTTGCACTGTTCTTCAATACACTTTGCTGTGCTTGTACCATAGTGTACCACAGCACATTTTTATAAAGGATTTGAAAACAGGACCTTGTAAAGTAGAGTCTATACTTGTATGCATGCAATGCTTTTTTTGTAGTGTAATAATCCTCTTCTTTCAGGTTGGTGAGATGAAGAAAGAGCTTGTTGAACTCCAGCCGAAACTAGAAGTTGCAAAAGTTGAAAACAATAACATGATGAAGGTACTATCTTAATAATATTAACACTGTTGAGACTGACTTAGTCTTTGGTATATAAACCTGGAGATGGGAAGTTGGTTCTGCATGAGTCTCACTCAAGGCTGTGTTAGGTTGCATTAGCAGCGGTTGGGCAATGCTGGTTATGTATGTACTGTATAGGACAGCCGCTGTCAGTAGCAGATACAGGATGACTGAATGCAAATGTGTGAGATTATTCATCATCCAGAACTTTGAGGCCATAATAAACAATAGGTCAAACATTACTTTGACAAGGGTTGAACACCTGCCATAGGACTGTTAATACGGCTTAGGGTCACCACTGGTAGCCAGGGAGGCACTGATTCACCTGCCATAGCACTGTCAATGGGGAGCAGGTCACTATGGGCAGACAGGGCAGCACTGATTCACCTGCCATGGCACTGTCAATGGGGAGCAGGTCGCCTTGGGCAGCCATGGCAGTACTGATTCACAAGTATGGGGATTTGTCCTACCTTTTATGTGTGTATATAGTGGTGTAGTGGGTAAACTTTCCTTTTTGGTGTTCCAGGCCAGGCAGTGGCATGATAGGCAATAAGGGTGCAGAGATGCCTTTAGTAGATTATGTGCATGCAAGTTGTGGTGGTTGTGCAGAATTGTAAGTTAATGGTTAATAGGAAGAGACTCTGCCCATCATTAAATGCACCAAGTCGGTTTATATAATAAATTGGAACATGCCTTGGCTTTAACCTTTTGTATAGCCAGGATTTGCTTATCACAGGCGCGTAAGAGCGAGTAATGAGAAGTGGTTCCCTAGACTGCAGTACTGTGTGTCTATGCTTTTCATTATAATGAAAGATCCTGCAGGGCTGTGAGGGGAAGCTCTCATCAGGCTGCACTGTAGCCAGTGACATTGCCTCTCGTCTTGCATGAGCAGCTAATTCATAAGCACAACAAAACAGAATGCAACTTTCAGACACACATGTTCGATATGCACCCAACATTATTTAATACATGTTAATATAAATCAGTGTAACAAATCATCAGACAAAACTGCAATAGAGGTGCTAATGAGAAACCCAAGCCCTCTTATTTTAAGCAGTGATGTGCCTTGTTGTGCGTGTTTGCAGATTATAGAGAAGGAGTCTGCAGAGGTGAAAGCGAAGAGTAAGATC